>NC_064534.1:1034375-1340000 GCF_023856365.1 Brienomyrus brachyistius | reverse complement strand
TGCTCACACACTGACACACGCATGTGCCTCCCTCACTCACCCTGCTCACACACTGACACACGCATGTGCCTCCCTCACTCACCCTGCTCACACACTGACACACGCATGTGCCTCCCTCACTCACCCTGCTCACACACTGACACATCCATGTGCCTCCCTCACTCACCCTGCTCACACACTGACACACGCATGTGCCTCCCTCACTCACCCTGCTCACACACTGACACATCCATGTGCCTCCCTCACTCACCCTGCTCACACACTGACACACGCATGTGCCTCCCTCACTCACCCTGCTCACACACTGACACACGCATGTGCCTCCCTCACTCACCCTGCTCACACACTGACACACGCATGTGCCTCCCTCATTCACCCTGCACACACACTGACACACGCATGTGCCTCCCTCACTCACCCTGCTCCCACACTGACACACCCATGTGCCTCCCTCACTCACCCTGCTCACACACCCATGTGCCTCCCTCACTCACCCTGCTCACACACTGACACACGCATGTGCCTCCCTCACTCATCCTGCTCACACACTGACACACCCATGTGCCTCCCTCACTCACCCTACTCACACACTGACACACGCATGTGCCTCCCTCACTCACCCTACTCACACACTGACACACGCATGTGCCTCCCTCACTCACCCTGCTCACACAGACACACGCATGTGCCTCCCTCACTCACCCTGCTCACACACGCATGTGCCTCCCTCACTCACCCTGCTCACACACTGACACACCCATGTGCCTCCCTCACTCACCCTGCTCACACACTGACACACCCATGTGCCTCCCTCACTCACCCTGCTCACACACCCATGTGCCTCCCTCACTCACCCTGCTCACACACCCATGTGCCTCCCTCACTCACCCTGCTCACACACTGACACACGCATGTGCCTCCCTCACTCACCCTGCTCACACACTGACACACCCATGTGCCTCCCTCACTCACCCTACTCACACACTGACACACGCATGTGCCTCCCTCACTCACCCTGCTCACACAGACACACGCATGTGCCTCCCTCACTCACCCTGCTCACACACGCATGTGCCTCCCTCACTCACCCTGCTCACACACTGACACACGCATGTGCCTCCCTCACTCACCCTGCTCACACACATGTGCCTCCCTCACTTACCCTGCTCACACACTGACACACCCATGTGCCTCCCTCACTCACCCTGCTCACACACGCATGTGCCTCCCTCACTCACCCTGCTCACACACTGACACACACATGTGCCTCCCTCACTCACCCTGCTCACATACTGACACACGCATGTGCCTCCCTCACTCACCCTGCTCACACACTGACACACGCATGTGCCTCCCTCACTCACCCTGCTCACATACTGACACACCCATGTGCCTCCCTCACTCACCCTGCTCACACACTGACACACCCATGTGCCTCCCTCACTCACCCTGCTCACACACTGACACACGCATGAGCCTCCCTCACTCACCCTGCTCACACACTCACACACACATGTGCCTCCCTCACCCTGCACACAAAGCATTCCGGGTGCCAGAGTGCGTTCAGGGCAGAGATGTAGTTCTCCAGGATGGCTCGAGCGCAGCCCCCACACTTGGGGGCAAACATGTCAAAGTAATCCTTCCTGCAGTATGCCTTGCCGTCCTTCTCGTGAAAGCCTGGGGGCATGACCGACAGACCAGAACACAGATTATACATTATGCTGTGCATGAACACATCAACAAGCGGCTGATCAGAGTTACAAACATGCACTGTGATACTTGATGTTTTTCATGAGCCAGTTGGAAAGAGGGATGGACGGAGCAGGCATATTGATTGACAAGCTGACTACCCAATTAAAATAATGCATTTAACAAACAGCAGAAAGGTTAAAGCTGTCTGCTGCCGTGTGACATACTGCGGGGAAAACCTGGCCCAAGGCTTTTCCCTATTTAGAATGTGACCTAATTTAGTTAATTGGGGGGGACTGCGTGGGTGAGGCAGGGAATGAGAGACTTACCCTCCGGGCCAAAGAAGGCTCCACACTGAGCACAGAAGAAGTGCTCGGGGTGCCAGGTCTTCTCCAGAGCCGTTACCACTTTCTGTAGGGAGGTGTATCGACGCGCAAAAGTCATCACATGGTGCCTCAATAGCACAACCTATCCACCGACATGCAAGCCGCACAGAACGAGCCACCAGCAGAGGGCAGTGTGGCCACGTGGGAGCCACATGGGAGGAGGCTTGGAATGCAGAGGTTAGCTCATGTTTTCCACACTTGACAGAATTCCAGAGCTGTTACACTACGGCCTTGATGGGGACACAGTCAAGGGAGAGGGTGTGGAGTGGCCAAGTCAGACTCCAGGAAGGACCGGCCTTGAATTATCAAGCTGCCACAGCCCAGATGCCATTATGTCCACGGCACCCAGACCTGTGTGCTGCCTTGCAAGTGTGTGCGAGAGTGCAGCAGGAACCGCTGTGCTGTGCACGTGTGTGTGGTCCTCATACACATTACACTGCGGGGAGCAAATGTCCCCACAATGTGATAAAAACCTGTTCTTTTTTACATCGTGGGGACATTTTTTCAGTTCCCAGAAGGGGAAATTCAATTCAAAAATCAAAAACCTAAAAGATTTTTTGTTTGGTTACTTATGGTTAAGGTTATGGCTGTGTAGGGGTTAAAGTTGTCATTGATAGGATTAGGCTTTTGCCCATAGAAATCAATGAACGGTCCCCACAAAGATATGAGTACAGGTCTGTGTGTGTATTTGTGTGTGTGTGTGTGTGTGTGTGTGTGTGTGTGTGTGTGTGTGCACATGCATATGTCATGACTGCCCTTGAATGCATGAATTGCAATTGCAATGGCTGCCTGGGGACCTAAACAGCACTGGGGGCTCTGCAATCTGGAAATATTTACTCAGTGACACACACTGAGAAAACTGCACCGGCCTGGAGTCGGGTTCTTGTCTGCAGGAAGCCCTAGCTGCACCCCAGCACAGCCTACCAGTCACAGGGCTGCGCTCTCAGGGCACGAACACGAGCAGATTAATGCTGCCTGATACACAGTGCTACCTAATGCACCGGAGGCGGACTCACATCCAGGATGGGGCCGTTGCAGTAGTAGCAGCGGGGCGAGAACAGGGAGTGGTAGTCCCTCTCGCAGTACGGCTGCCCCTCACGCTCAAAGAAATTGCGAGAGCCAATCTCCTCCTGGCAGTGCGTGCACACGAAGTGCTCTGGGTGCCATGTCCTGCCCATCGCCGTGACAACCTGCGAGGGCGGGGAGGGGGTCAGGCAGGACAAAGAAGGGAGAAGAAAAGAGGGAAAGGGACAACAGCTTTGGGGTGAGAAGGCTGTGGAGTGTCAGGGTGTCGCATGCATACAGCTGAATGGAGGGACTATATGTACCGTGCGTCTCTGGTGGAGGCAGAGGAGGCTCTCTGTGTGTGTCTGCGTGTCTGTCTGTCTGCGTCTCCGTCTGTCTGTCTGTCAACACGTCTGTCTGTCTGCGTGTCTGTCTGCGGGTGTCTGTGTGTCTGTCTGCGGGTGTCTGTGTGTCTGTCTGTCTGCGTGTCTGTCTGTCTGCGTGTCTGTCTGTCAACACGCCTGTCTGTCTGCGGGTGTCTGCGTGTCTGTCTGCGGGTGTCTGCGTGTCTGTCTGCGTGTGTCTGTCTGCGTGTGTCTGTCTGCGTGTCTGTCTGTCAACACGTCTGTCTGTCTGCGTCTCTGTCTGCGTCTCTGTCTGTCAACATGTCTGTCTGTCTGCGTGTGTCTGTCTGCGTGTGTCTGTCTGTGTCTGTCTGTCTGCGTGTCTGTCTGCGTGTCTGTCTGCATGTCTGTCTGCATGTCTGTCTGTCTATGCGTATGTCTAGGTGTGTGTCTGCGTGTTTGTCTGCGTGTCTGTCTGTCTGTGTGTGTCTGCGTGTCTGTCTGTCAACACATCTGTCTGTCTGCGTGTCTGCGTGTGTCTGTCTGCGTCTCTGTCTGTCTGCGTCTCTGTCTGTCTGCGTCTCTGTCAACATGTCTGTCTGTCTGCGTGTGTCTGTCTGTCTACATGTCTGTTTTCTTGTGTCTGTCTGCGTGTGTGTCTGTCTGTGTCTGTCTGTCTGCGTGTCTGTCTGCATGTCTGTCTGTCTATGCGTATATCTAGGTGTGTGTATGTGTGTTTGTCTGCGTGTCTGTCTGCCTGTCTGTCTGTCTATGCGTATATCTAGGTGTGTGTATGTGTGTTTGTCTGCGTGTCTGTCTGTATGTGTGTCTGTCTGCGTAGGCTCAAAGCGGCGCCCTCACCTGGCCGGCAATGGGTTTGCTGCAGGCCCCACACACGCCCTTGGCTAGAGTCCGCACGCCCAGCCGGTTCAGGTCTGACTGCAGGCTGCCCAGCATGTTGTCCAGCTTGTTCACCTCTTTGGGGGGGGGCCCCACTGCTGCCGGATGGGGATCCTGCACCTTTCCCCTGGGTCATGATCTGTGAGTGGGGGGGGGTGGGGTGAGTTTCCTGGTGAGTTACACTACAGAGGTGTGCTTCTCACACACAGCTCACACCCCAGAGGCCGTACACTCAGCAACACTCCGAAACGCATGAACGGATCAAAACTTCAGCCCAAATACTGATCCATAAGGAATGTGCCACCTACAGTACTGGCATTTGTTTCACATGAATTCCTATTAAATAGTCACTGCAGACAAGTTCCGGATGCCTACATTCATAAACCACACAGAGAGAAGTCAAAGCGGCTGGTAAATAATGAATAAACGCACAATGGACATCTGATCTAGCAGAATGTGCATCTGAAGTGCAGGAGTAGCAGGACTCGCCGTTTCCGCAGAAGTGCCAAGCTGCTGTGTAAGTACCAGCTTCCTTTGGCACTCGGGGCTCTGGGTCAGCATTACAAAGCCCCCCCACCCCACAGCCACCGGCTGCAGGGAACAGTGCGGCTGCAATCCCTTTGCTTGACGGTGATGACTTGAAGTTGACTTGGCAGTGAGATGAAATGCGATTTAATACCAGTAGTGGTAATGAAAATAACAAGAGGAAGAAGAGAATCGATAGATATCATGGAGCCGGACACAAAGGCTGGAGCTGCCTGGGTAGAAGCTCTGCCATCTCACGGATCCCCCCTGGGCCTAGATCCCCCACCCCGGGCCCCGCTCCTAGCCGCCCTGCCTGACTCATGCGCCCACACTGGGTTCCATTCCCCTAAAAATACCCCACCAGCTTTGTCTCACTTCTACACTCCTTCCTAGTGACAGAGTCACATGGTCACTTCGAATCACATTCCATATGCAGCTTAAATATCAGGGGGTTTTTCAGTTCAGCTGCTGATCTACTACATTTCCTCTTGCCTTCACAGCAAAAAGTGTTTTCTCACAGACGTCTAAATGTCTTTTTATGAGATACATATTATATCCCCAACCAGTAGAGGGCTCCACACAGAAAATAAGTATCGCCAGTGATCAAAAGTCTAAACATGCTTGTCGGCACTTATTGGTTTAGCTGGTACTCAAACGTTCAGCCCAACAGGACAGGATAGAGGAAGGCAGAGTCCCATGCCTGCATTGGAGGAAACAGATCATCCTCCTCAGTCTGGACTGCAGTGGACACCAGGACCCTGGGGGCAGCAGGAGTAGGTTGAACCAATGGGTGATGAGGAGGCTGGGCTGTGGAGACAGGGACTGGGGGCTCTGCTGGTCTGGGGACATAAGGGGGTGGAAGGGGCTGTTTTGGGGGGCTGGGTGGGCTGGAAGGATTGGGGGAGTTCTGGGGCAAAGCCGGTGCTGGTGGCTTGGGGGGGAGAGGCTTCGGGGGGGGAAAGGTTGGCGGAGGAGGCTGAGGAACCGATGACGGGGGAGGAGGTGGAGGTGGAGGCACAGGAGGCTGAGCCTGTCTCACAGGAGGAGGCCTTTTTGGCTCTGTGATAGGAGGTTGGTGTAGAGGGGGGGGTGGGGACTGTGGAGGGGGGAGGACTTTCCTCTGTGGGACAGGAGATTCTGGTGGGATAATAATCTGGGGAAAACAGAAAGATCACATGAAGAAAAGCAAAGATAGCAGGAATAAGAGGGAAGATAGCAGACCGACTACGAACATTGATGGCTACGAAAATGTGGCCAATTGTATCCTTAGCACCATGCTAACCATGAGCAAACCTGCACTAGTTAGAGCTTCCATCATCCCCCAGCAGCTGCTACCTTATCCACCTCCAAGCTTGAGCTATCCTCGCGGGTGCGGTGAGGTCTGGACATGACGACGACGCCCTCGGTGAGCCAGTCGTCCTGCCGCCTCGGCCGATGCTGCTTGCGCCCAATTCCCAGCTTCCCCTGGAGCTCCTCGATCAGCTTGTCCTGGGAGCTGTTCTTGTGGAAGATGATGGGACCCATCTTGCGTCGTAGGTGGCCCTCGCGGTACATGGGGTGCACATTGGACGTCTCTTTGGTGCGGCAGATCACGGACTTGATCTAGTGGACGCCAGGGGCCATGTTGTCACAGTGCCATAAGGTGCAGATTCCTTTCCAAATCAATCTCCTGCACTTGTCGTAGCAGCGTCCCGACACAGTTAGCAAGTAGTGGAACACAGCTTAAGGTGCATCCTACACGGCAACCATGCAGCGCTCACGTGCTGGAGCTTCAGGCCCACCCAGCCATACGGACAGCGTCCTCCGAACCATTACAGTAAAGTGCAGAGAAATGTGGGTGGGGTTGTGGCTGAAATACACGGAAATTCAAACCTGACAAGTTAGCAAGGGGCGGGAAAAAAACAGAGGTCATCCAAAATCATGCGGTAATTCCACCATCTTAAACCCATTCAGAGCCCACATTAGCCGTGTAATAAATGGGCATGATTCTGCCTGCAATCAATTGAGATGAGCAGTGCTACGTACTTGGCAGAGTACTTGGGCAAACACGGCGTGTGACACCGTGAACTCGATGGAGGTGGCCTGCGGGGATTAGCCTATTACTGGCTCCAGACACCATGTGTCGGTGATGTCACCATTTAAGACTGGTGAGATCTCTGAGCATCTGCAGTAGTGGGGGTCCTGTTGCCGGCACATGCTACACACTGGGAATGTGCATAAAAGTATAAGAGACCCCAAACTAAACGGAATAAGACTCCACAGCTCAAGGAAACCAACAAAGGCACACATGCCATGTCGGGGAGATTGTCGGGGGCCGGGGGGGGTAGTGCTGGGAGACAGTGCAGGGCATGCTCCCTATCTGCCAGGATATAATCCACATGCAAATATAGAACATGGCATTTGCTGGGACAGACGTGTCATACTTAGGAAAGTGGATCCAAGTGACCAGGGATAATTTGGGAGAGGACCTGACCTGCTGTGTTATTATTATATAATGGCAAACGCAGCCTCACCACGCAAGCGGCTGTGAGTTCATGTCAGACTGCAGGCACGAAACGGGCATCCGGGCGGCACCATACGTGGCCAGAGGCAGAGACCCTCTCCACAGCTGACGGCTGCAGCAGGGGCAGCTCCAGTTGGTCTTCCGGCGTGGAAGGAGGGTAGGTGTCCATCCAGCTGGTTTCCATCGCGTCCATCTCATCACTGGGCCCCCTTAACTCCAGCTCTACCCAGTCCAGCAGCTCTCTCCCATACTCTGTCACCACGGTTGCTTCTAAACTCTCCGTCCCAGTGAACATATCAGGCAGTATGTCCCTCCGATCCGAAGCCAGCACGGGTGCCTCACGTATCTCCTGCACCGCCTCCACCGGTATCTCCGAGGCTGCAAAGCTCACAGACAGCAGCTTATCCAGGGCCTCATCCAACCAGGGTTCTTGGCCAGTAGGGTGCGTTTCCTGAGCAAGCGGTATCCTGGGCTGCAATGCGCACGCTGGCTGCTTCCCGACTGCCGGCGCGTCAAAGACGCCAGTGGCAGCTGAGGGCTCAGACTTAAAAGTTGGGACAGGGGGTGGAGTGTGGGACAGGCTGCTCGAGGAAGCCGGCGGGACTGGAGACTTCGGAGAAGCGACGGGAAGTGAGGCTGGCGGTTCGGATGGAGAAGCAGCGGTGACGATGGGAGCTGCATGGATGGCTGGTGGGGCTGCGGACAATTCAGGGGGGACAGATAACTTCGTAGAGGACTCAAGCTGGGAAATGGGGCCCATAGCAGCTGGAGAGACTGAAGCAGTAAGGGCCTTAGTAACAAGGGGAACTGTGGAGTCAACGGGGCTTTTAGAGGGAGCAATGTCACCGGGCAGGGTGTGGGGTCGCGCGATAGTGCGAGCAGGGGCCACGGTGTCTGAAAGAACCACCAACGACTCCAGGCGGGAGAGCAGCATGGAGGCCGAAACGTCAATAACGGCATCGCTCTCGGGCTCTTTGGTTTTAGGGATGGGGGAGCGTGAGAGCGATGAACTCCGGGGGGCGACTGAGGCGGGGGCCAGCGCTGGGCCCTCCACATCCACCACCCCCTCCTCTTCAATGTGCAAGAATTCCAGGGACCCCGGGTGGGGAGGGAGGAGCGAATCGCGGGCAGGCTGACGGACTGGGCTGGCAGAGGAGGGGGCAGGAAGGGCACTAGGGGGGGTAAAGGCCTGTTCAGGCATGGAATCCGAGCCAAGAGACGCCAGTGAAGTGGGCTGAAGGATGAGCAGGAAGGAGAGGGAGAAAAGAACGGGGAAATGGAGGGAAAGGAAAAGAGGAGAAAAGACATTAAAAAGGAAACATGGGGACAGAAGCAGGAGCAAATAAAACAAGAAAAGAAAATGGGCTTCAAATGTGTCAGATGTGAGAATCTAACTTCAGATATCAGGCTGACCCAGAGCCAGAAGATCTACCACTTCCACAGGTACACGAACAACGATGGTGACTCACAGTCCAAAGAGCATCAAACCTGCACTTTTCTCTAAAGCAACGGAAGTGTAACTGAAAACAATTATATTCCAAAAATAATGTGTCCACCAATCCTAAATTCAGCCTGTTCACATGATTTATGTACAATTAGGTGTTGCATGAATATCATGGAGAGGAGGGTTAGGGTTAGACAGGGAGCTCATTTAATTACAAAACCTTATTTCATCTCCTAATCCAATTACTGTAAATTATTAGTGTGTGGATACTTCTAACTTGCTTGAAAACACAGGATAAATAGAGTATTATTTAACACATGTAATACACCTCAAACATGGCTCAGTTACTCCTTCTGGAAACCACAGAACAAATCTGAAAAATTAACCTAATATGGATGTTGGGCAAACCCAAAGCTGGATGGGGAGACCATGTCACCTCAATGGCCTGACCGATCGCCAGTCCTGGTTCCGCTCAGATCACAGGAGGGCGCCTCTCGTCAGGCTCCTCAAGGTCGGCAAATAAAGAGTGCCTTCGAACCCACAGCCACCTGCAGCACCAACATGCACCGGCCCTTGGCCTTCCCTGAAATGCCTGATGCTGTGTTCTCAGAACTTTCTGGAGCCTGCTGAACAACACCCCCTACATTTCAGTCACCAATAAATTGCCAGAATTGGTGGTATTTCCAGCAAATTCCCTGAGCTGAATGTCGATAACGGAAAACCTTAGAAGCAGACAAGCAACAGGCAAACATGGCTGTAGGCCAAACCACAGATCCACACACACACACACACACACACACACTCACACACACAGTCACACACACACACACACAGTCACACTCACACACACACAGTCACACACACACACACTCACACACACACAGTCACACTCACACACACACACACACACACACACAGTCACACTCTCACACACACACAGTCACACACACAGTCACACTCACACACACACACACAGTCACACTCACACACACACACAGTCACACACACAGTCACACTCTCACACACACACACACACACACAGTCACACACACACACACACACACACACACACACACACACAGTCACACTCACACACAGTCACACTCACACACCAGGTGACACGCATACCGGCAGTCCTTGGGTACACAATCACCCCCCAGCTGCTCAGTCACACACACGCCGCTCGGCACCTTGAAGTCGGACAGACAGGCCATGAGCTCGTCCAGCTCCCGCGTGGCAGACGAGGCGGAGATCCGAGCTTGCTGCTGGGCGGGGGTCTCATAGCCGTCGTCTGGGGGCTCGCCCCGCACCTCCAGGGTTCCGGGCCTACAGCATGGTCCAGAGAACCGCTCAGCTGACTGCTAACTGCCCAGGTCACGTGACAGAGCAGGGCGCCCACAAGCCCACAGTAACGCCGGCTACCCAGCTGAAGACTACAGCTTTTCAGTGCTGACAGGCAGGCAGGTGTCCATGCAGACTCATTGTCTAAAACAGTTCCACTGATCATGCTACCAAAATTCCTATTCTGTGCCAAACTTATCCCATATTTAAACGAGTGTGGCTTCAGAGTCTGGATGAGTCATAGCCAAACAATCCTCAGTGGGCCTGTTGCAGGGCATGGTGGGCAAGGGTCAAAGGTCACGGTGCTCACGTGGGACTGGGCACGGAGCTCTCCAGCTCATCCAGGAGGCTCTCCACACTGGGCCGTACTTCATCGACGCTGCGGGCCCCGTTGTGCCCGGATTTCTCTGTGGTGGGTGGGGCTGACTTTACAGGGGTGGAGCCTCCGTTCTCCTGAATGTAGTAGGTGGTGCTGATGGATGGCAAAGGGGGTGGGGCCTCTTCTAAGGGCAGAGACCACAGAGACATTATGATAAATGCGACAGTGTCTGCCGGTCCTGCTCCTTCCAGCCCATAGTATTACCTGGCTTCTGTCTGCTGTAAAATTACTCAAAAATGTACGCATTCGCACAAACATATCTTTACCGTTATTGCTATTTCTTCATTAAAAATTCAGCTAAGTATGATGGAAAAACAGGGATTACTGACAAAACTACTCATTACAATGATATGATCACATTAAACATGCAATTTTTCTGGTACTATCATGAACAAGAAATCGCAATAAAGGCAATGGCAGTGTTACTATGACAACATGGAAATACAAGAGAGTCTCTGGACCCCTGGCACCCGCAGCCACACCTGTGGTGGGGAAGCAAGGCGTGCTCTGCTGCACGGCGTTCAGCTCTAGCAGCAGTCGGTCGAGCTCAGTCAGGTTGCTGCCCACGGTGGAGTTCATGGCTGATGGAGCCTCGTGGCTCTTCTGCTTGTTGGGAAAGCTGGAGGTAGATAGACAGACAGGCAATCAGAAACACACAGAGGAAACAGTATGGAGACAGACAGTCACACAAACATATAGAGAGAACCGCGAGGAGACAGACAGTCACACAAACATATAGAGGGAACAGCGAGGAGACAGACAGACAGTCACACAAACATATAGAGGGGCAGAGGGATCACACATATCCACCACAGACTCACTCACATATACACACCTGAATACATAAACACGCCCTCACAGAGACAGACACAGTCATAGCTACACACGCATACTTATACACACATTCATACACATACCAAGAGCCCCACATAATCACAGAAATGGTGCAAAGACACAATTACATGTGGTCGGGCTGTAAATGTACAGACCTGTAGACGTGATCCTCTTCAGTATGACAGGGAGGCGAGCTGCTACTGTCCTGAGACCTTTTCTGGGCTGAAGCAGGGGACTAACCCAGGGCATGAGAAGCACATTATGAAACACAATCATTAACAGATTCTACCATGCTATTATACTATCAATCGTTTTCCTCATTCACACAAAATGCTAACGTCATCGTATTCACCTCATTCACACAAAGCGCTAAAGTAATCGTATTCACCTCATTCACACAAAGTGCTAACGTCATCGTATTCACCTCATTCACACAAAGCGCTAACGTCATCGTATTCACCTCATTCACACAAAGCGCTAAAGTCATCGTATTCACCTCATTCACACAAAATGCTGATGTCATCGTATTCACCTCATTCACACAAAACGCTAACGTCATCGTATTCACCTCATTCACACAAAACGCTAACGTCATCGTATTCACCTCATTCACACAAAATGCTGACGTCATCGTATTCACCTCATTCATACAAAGCGCTAACGTCATCGTATTCACCTCATTCACACAAAGCGCTAAAGTCATCGTATTCACCTCATTCACACAAAGCGCTAACGTCATCGTATTCACCTCATTCACACAAAGCGCTAACGTCATCGTATTCACCTCATTCACACAAAATGCTGACGTCATCGTATTCACCTCATTCACACAAAACGCTAACGTCATCGTATTCACCTCATTCATACAAAGCGCTAACGTCATCATATTCACCTCATTCACACAAAGCGCTAACGTCATCATATTCACCTCATTCACATTTCAAGAATTGCCCTCTGTGTATTCTTATCCACTAAATTTCCAAGAATCATTATGGAATTTGCAGGTGCTATATATTTACATTATACAAATAACCACTGTCTATTAAACTTGTTAGCTATCATCTAGCAATATTCATATGTTCACAATTCTCATCTATTAACTATGATCTATTGAGATATTAATATTTTCAAAATTGTCGCATATGAACAGCGCCGCCACTCCCTACACGCAGAACCCACGCTGTGCGCAGGGCTCCACGATCCATGGGGGGCCCCATTTATGGTTGACCATCTTGAAAGCTGTCACTAACGTTGTCATACTTATATTCATATGGTCCTTCATTACTTACACATCATTCATCAGTTATGTGTTGGGGGGAGGCATTTTTGACCTACCTGCTGAGAGGAGTGTTGTGAGTTGGGGGGGTCCAGTGAGTCACCGTTCAGGGAGGCAGCGGAGGGCAGCGGGGGCTCTGGGGCCAGGGAGGGGTCCTCCTGCTCCAGTTGGCCTCTTGGGAGGAAGGAGTATGGTGTTTCCTCAGTCAGCAGCGTGGGCCGCTTGGAGATGTGAGACGTGGTGGACTCCAGGTCCGCCAGCAGGGCGTCTAGGTGGTGGAAGACAAATGCATATTGATGGACAGCTCAGTGGCCCAATCCCATCTTTGATACCAGACTTCAGCATCAGCTGACCCCAGTGAGGTCACTGAGATACGTAGTCGATCCCGATTCGCAAACAGTGTCCCGTGCTGTTCTTGGTGGGGTCTGTAAATTGGATCAAAAGTTCACTCAAACACACTCACACACCCAGACGGTGTGGCTCTGGGTCGACTAGGGAACCCCAAGCATTCGGAGAACATTAACGCTTCAGCAGAGAACCAAATATCTCATGTTGCACGGCATGTAAACACAGCTGCCTGGAGTAGGAAACAGCAGCAGACTACAGACGCGGACTTCCCTGTTCTGGGATGGGGCACTACAGGAATACAGGTCTACAGACAAAAGGCCAGTTTTGTGCTGTATGTGAGTAAGGGATAGATATGGCGTGTGTCTGTATCTATGTGTCTGTGTCTATCTGTGTGTGTGTGTGTGTGTCTGTGTCCATCCATCTATGTGTGCGTGTCTCTCACTCCAACCAGCTGCTGTCCCCCCCTCCCCCCTAACATCAAACAAGACCTCACCGTCCCTGGTGCCCAGTGGGCTATCACTACAGTGACCATTGCATGGGTCACGCACGTGCGCGCACACACACACACACACACACACACAGGCTGCCCAACTGTACGTGTGTGTGTGTGTGTGTGTCTGTGGGGCAGGGTTATCCCTTACCACATATCTGTTTTAGGATGTCTAGGGGTGGTCCCTGCATGATATGTAAACCCCCACAAACATAGAAACTCATGTGGCAGGCGTCACCGCAAAGCCGAGGTCAGGGGTGGTGGGGGGGGGGGGGTGACATACTGCCAGGGCCACAAAGCCCCTCTTAACAGCAGCCATTAAAATCCCACAGACAAGGACGGCACATGACAAGAGCTCCGGGTCAGAACCACAGAGCCCAGACAGAACAGAGCCTCCAGGTGAACCTTCCTGATGGGCCGTGAACTCGCCAGCTCCTAGGGACGAACCGGCCTGGTTATCGCTACTCCAACCTTCCCAAAAACAAAAGCCAGGAAATGAGGCTTGGAAATACCCTCCCATCCTCGGGAATAACCCAAAATCCCGTCCCTCGACGGAAACAAGGGAATGGAAAGCAACTGAATAAGAACTGAGATCAGCGGGTCGGAGCCGCTTGTACCCCCACCCCCCACAAAGGAACCAGCGGGGGCAGTACTCACGTCCGTCAGCAGAGCGTCCAGCACCGGGGAGACAGGGAGAGTTTTTGGGAGAGGGTAGTGGTGGCTTCCCAGGAAGCATGGGGGAGGGACAGAAAGGCTGCTTATCTGCTCCCGCCCACCGCCTCTCTCCCTAGGCGGTGTCTCACTTTACAGTTGCCGGCCCGAGGGGGGGCCCTCTCACCGAGGTTGCCATACTGATCACCTGCTCTTAAAGGATCCCAGAACAGCTGCTTCTGGAAGAGGCCTTCGATAACCCCCCACTCCAGGCACCTGAAACGCAAGCTGGGTCCACAGAGACCCAATCGGCCCCCGCAATGGAGATGCCAAGGCCTGCCCACCTTACAGCCCACTAGGGCCCACCTAGTTCAAAGCCAACCAAGGCCCACTCACCTCGTGGCCAGCCAAGGTCTGCCCAATGCACAACCTGGCCACCTGAAGACCCGCCGAGGTTCGCCCACCTCACGGGCTCCCAAGGCCCGCCCACCTCATGGCTCTAACGGCCCACCCACCTAAAGACCAACCAAGACCCGCTCACCTCATGGCCTGCCAAGGCCTGCCCACCTTGCACACATCTACCTGTCATCTGCATGAAGCTTCTGTCATGGCGGGATCTAGGTCCCAGCAACCGGGTCACAGCTCCCCCCAAATTACAGGGGCTGAGTAAAACCAAGATGGACTGGGCAGCACCTAGAGGGATGGGCTCAAACCGAGAGAGGACCAGTAAAAGGAAACGAGGGCCAGTTAACCCCCAGTTCTCCAGTGAAAAAGGCAAATGGTTGCTATGTAAAGACAAATGTTCCTGTGGGCAGATCCAACAGGCAGACCCAATGCCCCACCTTCAGCACACGATGGTGCCGGATGACTTTGCTCCCTGCATCTGACACATGCGTTTGGACCCCCCCCACCCCCCCCACCTATTTACGGGCGAGACACCGCACAGAACCACGCTGACACCCATCCCATCGTGGACTATCAACCACCATCTAAAAATAACTCGCACCTGACCAGGGCAGGCTAGTTAACCATGTCCTCCTCCACCCCGGAACAGCACTGTGCAGGCACCCTGCACATGGTGGAACCAAGGGCTTGTGCAGTGTTTTGAGGAGGGTGGGGGGGTCCATCTTCACATTATTGGGGGGGTGTCTTTTCATTCAGGTTTTGCTATTCTTCTCCACAAGACAGCCGAACACAAATACAGATAAATAGCGAATATATGGACCCTGACCCAGAAACACATGCAGGCCCACCTGTGCTCGCCGACCTCATCTGCTCCCTTTGATAGCCCAAATGCCCTTATGTAGCACTTTGTCTTTTGATTTGAACAGCTGTCACATTAGCTCCCTGCTGTGTTTATCACAGCTCCTGTTAATGTTAAACTGCACTTGTCACTGGTCCGTCACTGGAAGTACAGCTAGCTATGTGCCCCTGGACAGCTGCATGCTCATAATATATTATCTCTCTCGACCGTACTTTGTTTCAGACAAACGTGTCTGCTATATAACTAACTGTAAATGTGATCACCCATCCCACACCACCCACTCTCAGGGAGTCATTATATTATAATACCACCCAGCTCAAAAAGTCTTCAATCAATTGCAATCACTCACATTTTCGGTTATTTCCTGTATTATGCACAATAGGGAAACTCACTTTCAGCGGCTGCCGCACTCCTGTCCCGGCCAGGAACACACAGATGTCTGTGTTCTCCTCTACGGAAAAGTCTCTTCTCGAGATACAAGAAAGCTGTCCGGTCAGAGTGACCCGGAGACATTAACTCCATTCTGTGGACGTGGTGGCAGGCAGCAGAGGAGACAAGGTATGGAGCTTTAGGGAGGCTAAGCTGGAATCTTATGGATGATAGAGTGACATGACAGCTTGCGTTCGGTGATTCAGGAAAAGCCTGGATGTCTGCAGCAGAGCCAGAAAAACACCAAACAGTTACCTCTGCCATTGGCAGGGCTTCCTGGGTGGGGAAGGGTCTCAGACAGGGGTGGGTTGTTCAGATCTGGGGAGTAGACATCCAGACCAAGATTATGTTCATCTGGTTGATTGAGACACAAACAGTCATATTCAGAGATTGGTTGAAACAAAATCTTGGTCTGGATTTTTACTTTCTGGGCTTGAATTACCCATCTCTGGTCTCAGACCACCCTGGTGTCATTCCATGTGACCCCATGACCCGCAGACTTTATCACCCATTCATGTTCAAACACAGTTTGCCAGATACAGCTCAGACACTTCGCTGTGACCTGAAGGCCAGCCCCCCACCCTGCACAATCAGCAGGGAGGGGTCATCCCAAGGTGTAGCTCCCCCGTTGGCAGCTCTGTAAATGCCTCCCTGGGGGGTGGAGTAGGAAGCTGATATCCATCACAGAATGTAGCACCCCTCCTTCCAGGACCACGATTATGTAAACTCTGCTTGTCACAGGCTCTTGCCCAAGAGCACTACTGTGGCGAGTTCCTTGGCCAGCTCGCCAGCAGACGCTATCCTCTTCAGGCTGAGATCGCTACCGCACCCTTGGAAATCTTGCTTTCATCACGACAGTGAGATATTCGCTGTGAAACTGAGAGACTTCCGATTTCTTGCAGCATAGACTGTTTTCACCAGAACCGACACACCTAGATCAGAAGGATCAGCCGGCGAATCCTCAAAAAACTGCAGATTTCAGTAAACAGGGGAGGTTTTTATGGTAATGTATGGTCATCTGTAGCAGTTTTCCCTTCCATGAATCAACACTTGATCATGTTAGAGGGGTTTGTGCGTCCCAATGATCCTAGGAGCCATGTTGTCGGGGGCTACTGCCCCTGGTAGGGTCTCCCATGGCAAATAGATCCTACTTGAGGGACCAGATTAAGAGCGATTCAAAGGTTCATTAGCTTGTGGGACTCCGGGGGCAGCCGATGGGCACAGGCAGGCTAAGTAGAAGGTGGCTTTAGCAGTTTCATGAAGATGAACCATGAGGTGACTCCAGAAGGGGAAGCAGGGATGTAGTCAGGCTGACCTCAAATGGATAGTTGGTCAGTGGAAGGAACACAGCAAGAACCACCTGAATCCTTCTGACATGCCTTCCTTTGAGGGAGTAGAGTTGGCGGGAGTCGCTCATTACCACAGCTAAGCTGACTGGATCAGCTCTTCACCCTCACAAGGACACTGGAGGATTCACAGGAGTTTGGTTTGATTTGCATTGCCAGTAGTAAGTCAGACTCACTCCTGTTGGATGTTGGAGGTATCAAACTACCGGTTGATCTATGTTCCTACCCTAACCCTATGTTCACAAGCTCTGGGTAGTGACCAAAAGAATGAGATGGTAGATTCAAGCAGAGAAAATAAGCTTCCTTCTCAGGGTGTCTGGAATGCCTCCCTAGGGAGGTGCTTTGAGCATGTTCAACAGGGAAGAGAAATTGAAGCAGACCCCGGACAGACTGGAGAGACTACATCTCCCAGTTAGCCTGGGAATGGCTTGGGATTCCCTCAGAGGAGCTGGAGGAGGTGGCCGGGGAGAGGGAGGTCTGTTCAATGTCAGTGGCGGACATTTCGGATCCAAAAAGCAAAAATCCAGACCAGGATTTTGTTTCACCCAACCAGCTGAGTCTCTGTGACTGTGACTCTTTATGCTCAACTTGCTGGTTGAAACAAAATCCTGGTCTGGATTTTTACTTTCTGGACCTGAAATGTCCGCCTCTGGCCAATGGATGGATGGATATAGAGGTATTTTGGCACCTCCTGCACAGAATGTAAACCAGCCCCCCACCCCCACGTGATCTCCTGTCATTAGAAGCCACCCACACAATGCCAGGATCCAATGGCGACACGTTTATCAGAATCACGGCTGGCGCCGCCGCATGTCCTCTGAAGGCCCAGAATCACGGCTGGCGCCGCCGCATGTCCTCTGAAGGCCCAGAATCACGGCTGGCGCCGCCGCATGTCCTCTGAAGGCCCAGAATCACGGCTGGCGCCGCCTCACGTCCTCTGAAGGCCCAGAATCACGGCTGGCGCCGCCGCACGTCCTCTGAAGGCCCAGAATCACGGCTGGCGCCGCCGCACGTCCTCTGAAGGCCCAGAATCACGCCTGGCGCCGCCGCACGTCCTCTGAAGGCCCAGAATCACGCCTGGCGCCGCCGCACGTCCTCTGAAGGCCCAGAATCACGCCTGGCGCCGCCGCACGTCCTCTGAAGGCCCAGAATCACGCCTGGCGCCGCCGCACGTCCTCTGAAGGCCCAGAATCACGCCTGGCGCCGCCGCACGTCCTCTGAAGGCCCAGAATCACGCCTGGCGCCGCCGCACGTCCTCTGAAGGCCCAGAATCACGGCTGGCGCCGCCGCACGTCCTCTGAAGGCCCAGAATCACGGCTGGCGCCGCCGCACGTCCTCTGAAGGCCCAGAATCACGGCTGGCGCCGCCGCACGTCCTCTGAAGGCCCAGAATCACGGCTGGCGCCGCCGCACGTCCTCTGAAGGCCCAGAATCACGGCTGGCGCCGCCGCACGTCCTCTGAAGGCCCAGAATCACGCCTGGCGCCGCCGCACGTCCTCTGAAGGCCCAGAATCACGCCTGGCGCTGCCGCACGTCCTCTGAAGGCCCAGAATCACGGCTGGCGCCGCCGCACGTCCTCTGAAGGCCCAGAATCACGGCTGGCGCCGCCGCACGTCCTCTGAAGGCCCAGAATCACGGCTGGCGCCGCCGCACGTCCTCTGAAGGCCCAGAATCACGGCTGGCGCCGCCGCACGTCCTCTGAAGGCCCAGAATCACGCCTGGCGCCGCCGCACGTCCTCTGAAGGCCCAGAATCACGGCTGGCGCCGCCTCACGTCCTCTGAAGGCCCAGAATCACGGCTGGCGCCGCCTCACGTCCTCTGAAGGCCCAGAATCACGGCTGGCGCCGCCGCACGTCCTCTGAAGGCCCAGAATCACGGCTGGCGCCGCCGCACGTCCTCTGAAGGCCCAGAATCACGGCTGGCGCCGCCGCACGTCCTCTGAAGGCCCAGAATCACGGCTGGCGCCGCCGCACGTCCTCTGAAGGCCCAGAATCACGGCTGGCGCCGCCGCACGTCCTCTGAAGGCCCAGAATCACGGCTGGCGCCGCCGCATGTCCTCTGAAGGCCCTGAGGAGAGGCTCTCCTGCAGAGTCAGTGTCCCGACCTTTAATCAGGAGGAGGGAACGATGGGGGGCGTGGGGGGTGGGGGGGTGGAGAATGGACCTCCAGCTGAATGTCTGTCCACAACTGGAACTCAGAGCATGGGTGAGGGGGGGTTACAATTCTCTGAATCAGGCCCAGTGTTTTCATACCTAAAATTGGAGTGCCCTCATCAACACAGACCTTTGATACTATTCATGCAACAAGCATCTTCCCTGGAACTCATCAATCACGCCAGCGGCTTCTCTAAATAACAGCGGGACCAACAGGGCCCAAAGCTCTCCTGAACGGTCCCCTCAAGTTCCGTGTTCCCACTCAGCCGGACAACCTGAGGGGAATGTGCAGAGCGGCCCTGGGGAGAAACCAAGGCCTTCCTCAAATTATCTCATGGTGGGAGGCGGGGGGAGTGCAGAAAACTCCCATTCCTCTAGACAGGACATCCTGCCTACAAAAAAAATCCTCCTCATGTTTGTATAGCCTGCCTCATTTCCCGTGGCCTTCATCAGTAACACACACCCCCCCCCACAGACACACACAGGGATATTTGCAGGAAAGAGAGTCATTTGGGGCCACTTTGAAACTACATGTTCTGAAACAACTGATATCACCTCATTTGCAGTTAAAAGGAACCCATAAACGTGTAGCTGAATTCATTACCCTTATAACCAGGTAGGATTATAAGACACTGAGGCTACCTCGAACTCAGAACCCCAGCATGTGCAGATCATTACTGGAACCTGCACTGCCCTTAGCCTGCTGAAAGTGGCAGCACTGAGCCAATTTGTGAAGAGCACCAAGGTTGCAAGAACATTTTGGGGCACAGCCAAGGGGGAGGGAGGATTAAAAATAAGTTATACTTAAGGGCTACAAGCCAACAGTGCTAACAGGCAGCACGTTAGCAAGCACCCATCCTCATGTGAGAGTTACACAAACAGGCCTTTCACCATAATTACATCACCAGCTTATCACATTATATATGGATATAATCTTGATCATTTTTGTGGCAATTTTTTTTGGCTAATTATTTGCTTAGGAATGAATGTCACCAGCATTTAGTGGCTGCGTCTGCATGCTGCCCTCTCATCTGCTCTCCGCGTGACAGGCGTCTGCATGCTGCCCTCTCATCTGCTCTCCGTGTGACAGGAGTTTGCGTGCTGCCCTCTCATCTGCTCTCCACGTGACAGGCGTCTGCGTGCTGCCCTCTCATCTGCTCTCCGCGTGACAGGCGTCTGCGTGCTGCCCTCTCATCTGCTCTCCGCGTGACAGGCGTCTGCGTGCTGCCCTCTCATCTGCTCTCCGCGTGACGGGCGTCTGCGTGCTGCCCTCTCATCTGCTCTCCGCGTGACGGGCGTCTGCGTGCTGCCCTCTCATCTGCTCTCCGCGTGACGGGCGTCTGCGTGCTGCCCTCTCATCTGCTCTCCGCGTGACGGGCGTCTGCGTGCTGCCCTCTCATCTGCTCTCCGCGTGACGGGCGTCTGCGTGCTGCCCTCTCATCTGCTCTCCGCGTGACGGGCGTCTGCGTGCTGCCCTCTCATCTGCTCTCCGCGTGACGGGCGTCTGCATGCTGCCCTCTCATCTGCTCTCTGCGTGACGGGCGTCTGCATGCTGCCCTCTCATCTGCTCTCTGCGTGACGGGCGTCTGCATGCTGCCCTCCCATCTGCTCTTCGCGTGACGGGCGTCTGCATGCTGCCCTCTCATCTGCTCAAAGCGTGACGGGAGTCTGCATGCTGCCCTCTCATCTGCTCAAAGCGTGACGGGCGTCTGCATGCTACCCTCTCATCTGCTCTCCGCGTGACAGGCGTCTGCATGCTACCCTCTCATCTGCATGCTGCCCTCTCATCTGCTCTCCGCGTGACAGGCGTCTGCATGCTGCCCTCTCATCTGCTCTCCGCATGACGGGCGTCTGCATGCTGCCCTCTCATCTGCTCTCCGCGTGACGGGCGTCTGCATGCTGCCCTCTCATCTGCTCTCCGCGTGACAGGCGTCTGCATGCTACCCTCTCATCTGCATGCTGCCCTCTCATCTGCTCTCCGTGTGACAGGCGTCTGCATGCTGCCCTCTCATCTGCTCTCCGCGTGACGGGCGTCTGCATGCTGCCCTCTCATCTGCTCTCCGCGTGACGGGCGTCTGCATGCTGCCCTCCCATCTGCTCTCCGCGTGACGGGCGTCTGCATGCTGCCCTCCCATCTGCTCTCCGCGTGACGGGCGTCTGCATGCTGCCCTCTCATCTGCTCTCCGCGTGACGGGCGTCTGCATGCTGCCCTCTCATCTGCTCTCAGTGTGACAGGCGTCTGCAGCCCCAAATGTTCATACTTCAAGCAACAACGTGCCAGACGACGGTGTACTTTGGTGTCAGACCAGGGGTGGCGCTGTAAGGCAAAGCTGCTCTTAAAGGTCACATTTATGAAGGGGGGTATGGATGATATGAGAATAAAAATGAATTTTATTAAAACTAAAGCAAGGAAGCCAGGGTCATGAAATAAGATGAAAGTAAAATAAATCGACAGACAGACAGATGGACAGATAGAACTTTATTGATTCACGGGAAATTTAGTCTAAATGAAAACTGTGAACTTCTGAAACCAACCGAAATACAATTAAAACAACCATCAAATACTTCCAATTATCATTTATATACTATTTAGCTAAAGTAATGACTGGTTCATCTTTGGGCCTCTAGTGCACTTAAACCAGAAAATCACTGGCATTCTGCAGCAGTCAGCAAATTCCTGTCACTTTCAGCCCATCCCTATGAATTAAATTACTAAAACGTAAAGTAAAATATGTAACAACTACATAGATTTACATCTTTAAATGAAACACTAAAACTAAACCATATTTCAAAAGAAAAAAAATAATAAGCTCGAAAAGGTGCTTATATACAATCTTTGATTCAGCTACGTTCTGACTTCCTGCTACTTTCCCCCTGGCCAAAGAGCCCCCAAAGCTGGTTTGTGTCCCCTGTGGAGCCTCTCCAAAAGTGGGTTGCCTGAATCTCTATATCTAGTTATTTGGTTGCGGGGTTTTTATTTATGTTTTAGTTATTTAAGCCATTTTTTGACATTCCAATTCAAAAGTTTGGATATTCTGAAGAATTAAAAGTTCATTGCTGTTTGAAAAGGTGCACTTGCATTATTACACAATTATATTATCTTAGGGGTGGAAAGTTCCAGACCCAAGTTACACTTCAACCAACCAACTGAATATAAAGAGTGACTCTTGTACTCTGTGGCTGTGACTCTTGTACTCTGTGGCTGTGACTCTTCATACTCGACTGGTAGGTTGAAACAAACTCTAGGTCTGGATTTGTACTTTCTGAACACATTAGTGCAATTCATGAACACTATCCGTTTTCACACACATTGCAGATTAGCTGAGCAAACTTTACAGATACCACCCCCCCTTCCTGCAGCATAAACTACAGCATGTCCTCTTTCAGGAAGCACTACCACTCAATACAGTCATAAGGCGCTCGAAGAACATGCCATCCTGCAGGTGCAAATACCAAGAAGAGGAAGGGAACGTACATAAAATCACAAGCTCCGACTCAATAAACACTCAAAGCAGACTTGGTACAGGTGCATTCAGGAGCACTGGAGCGATGGATCCCGATGGAGCTGAAAGAGCAAGACAGCAGCAGAGAGAAAGACCAAGATGAAGAGCATCAGTGCCTGGTGAAAAGCAGTCGGCTGTGGGCGACTGTGTCCTAGTGCACAGAGCGCCAATGAGGGCTACAGGCCAAGGGGTTCAGCCAAATCTAAGCCGCTTCACGGTAGCAGCTACAATGCAGAGAGGCAAAGCACCACATCACTGCTGCTGCAGTACATACAGTGTCAGTGCAGTGCTGTACTCGCGCCATGTGAGACACAGCACTGCACAGTGTGCGATGCGGCCTTGGGGTAGTATCGCAGGCACGTGGGGAGGTGGCAGGGAGCTGAGAGTGCCTGAGCACCTGCCTCTTTTGCCCGATCAACTGACAGAGCCCCCTTTTGAGTTTCTAAGTGCCACTTAGAAACTGATGCACCAGGCGGCAAAATTTACCCCCCTTGTCAGCAAAACTTACCCTCATGCACCTGCCCCTTTACACAGCACTGACATATCCAGTCAGGAAAGTCTGCTGCTATAACCCCACTACTTTATTGGTACTGCATCAAATCCGAGAGACGACAGACCCTGGCAGAAGAGCAGGGACACTAACATTGTGAACACGGACCTGGCCAACGATCCAGGGTAGAATAACCGAAGGTCACTGTGCCCTTGCGGAGACTGACCAAACCCACATGAAAAAAAGTGAGCTTCACCGTAGCAGGATGTGAATAAAGCCTATTGTCTTCCTTTTGAAGGGCTTCCTGAAAGAATAAAATGCCACCACCTGCACTTCGAGCAGGACAGTCCAGTATTTCTGCGTGATGCACTTTCAGCAGTGTATGCTGTATCCTATATGATACTATAGTGCTGTGGTACAGGATTCTGTTGCTACATAATACTACATATGCAATCACATTTTCACCCCCGCTGTCCCACAGGCTCTTAACAGCATCTGTCTAAAAAGGAAGGCCAATAGGGCGATGGGGTTTCAGCCAATGAGGTTTCACTGCGGGGGGGGGGGGGGGGGGGAGTACTGTCCATGGCCTCATTTCGGACCAGATAGACATAAATGGGACAGTTTTCCCCACAGCAAACAGGCAAAATGCATCTGGATTTCTGTTAAACCAGGGAGCTACATGCATCCCTCCACACCGGATCCCAGAGATGTCCCAGCATACCTGCGGGGGACGGGAAAGCGATTGGGGAAACACTGAGGAGAGCGGCTCTGGCCTGCACATATAAATGCACATCTGCACATTAATGGACTAACACCAATCTGGGCATTTTTCACCATGACCCTAATTCCCCCCTTAAAACTACAGATGGCCAACACAGCCATGGAAAGTGAGGCAGGACCTGGGAGACGGGGGTCTTCAGGGCAGGCAGGAAAACAGGGCTTATGGGTTTCTTCTCTCAGGTGGCCATCTCTAGCGCTCATCGTCATGCGACCAGCTGTCACACTGTGAGTCATCGCTTTTCAACAGGAAAATGTTTCATGTTCAGGGCGGGTTATTTATAGGGGGTCATCGCCACCACCACCCTCGCTGGAGGGCCCTGGCTTGCCCCCCCAGCACTCAGATATCTGCTAGAGAGCATAGTCTTCACATGCTATGTTGTCTAAGCACCTTCAGGCAGTCATCATGTGGCTGTTCCAAACGAACACAAGCACCTTCAGCCACGGAGTCATCATGTGGCTGTTCCAAGTGAACACAAGCACCTTCAACCACGGAGTCATCATGTGGCTGTTCCAAACGAACACAAGCACCTTCAACCACGGAGTCATCATGTGGCTGTTCCAAACGAACACAAGCACCTTCAACCGTGGAGTCAACATGTGGCTGTTCCAAACGAACACAAGCACCTTCAGCATGGAGTCATCATGTGGCTGTTCCAAACGAACACAAGCACCTTCAGCCACGGAGTCATCATGTGGCTGTTCCAAGTGAACACAAGCACCTTCAACCACGGAGTCATCATGTGGCTGTTCCAAACGAACACAAGCACCTTCAACCACGGAGTCATCATGTGGCTGTTCCAAACGAACACAAGCACCTTCAACCGCGGAGTCAACATGTGGCTGTTCCAAACGAACACAAGCACCTTCAGCATGGAGTCAACATGTGGCTGTTCCAAGTGAACACAAGCACCTTCAACCACGGAGTCGTCATGTGGCTGTTCCAAGTGAACACAAGCACCTTCAGCCACGGAGTCATCATGTGGCTGTTCCAAGTGAACACAAGCACCTTCAGCCACGAAGTCATCATGTGGCTGTTCCAAGTGAACACAAGCACCTTCAACCACGGAGTCATCATGTGGCTGTTCCAAACGAACACAAGCACCTTCAACCACGGAGTCATCGTGTGGCTGTTCCAAACGAACACAAGCACCTTCAGCATGGAGTCATCGTGTGGCTGTTCCAAGTGAACACAAGCACCTTCAGCATGGAGTCATCGTGTGGCTGTTCCAAACGAACACAAGCACCTTCAACCACGGAGTCATCATGTGGCTGTTCCAAACGAACACAAGCACCTTCAGCATGGAGTCATCCTGTGGCTGTTCCAAACGAACACAAGCACCTACGGCCACGGAGTCATCATGTGGCTGTTCCAAACGAACACAAGCACCTTCAGCATGGAGTCATCATGTGGCTGTTCCAAGCGAACACAAGCACCTTCAGCATGGAGTCATCGTGTGGCTGTTCCAAGCGAACACAAGCACCTTCAGCATGGAGTCATCGTGTGGCTGTTCCAAATGAACACAAGCACCTTCAGCATGGAGTCATCATGTGGCTGTTCCAAACGAACACAAGCACCTTCAGCATGGAGTCATCATGTGGCTGTTCCAAACGAACACAAGCACCTTCAACCACGGAGTCATCATGTGGCTGTTCCAAGCGAACACAAGCACCTTCAGCATGGAGTCATCATGTGGCTGTTCCAAACGAACACAAGCACCTTCAGCCACGGAGTCATCACATGGCTACTCCAAACGAATTCAAACGCATTCTGCTTGGAGTTATGATGCAGTTGCTCCAAATGAATGCAAGCATGTTCAGCCACAAAGTGTCTCACTGAGAAGATGGTGTCCAAAATGACCCTTTTAGATTTTTTCACTGCTTTTGTCATCTGGTTTTAGTTAGGATCGCTAGAGCACCGCCATGACCTGGGCTGAAAGTGACCCCATGTGCCAATATTATGAGGCAGCCTGCCTTAGTCCTGCTGCCAGCACACACCCGAGCTGACAGGCGTGAGGCCCAGCTTTTCAGCAATGTCATCTTCAAAAACAAGACTGCAAGACTTGCCAAGTTCACTGGGGTACAAAACCCCACAGGAACACCAAGCACCAAGTGAAGCAGGTTAAAATTCGCAAATTCAAAAATCGTCACAGTTACTGGTATACAGACAACAGTGGGGGAATGGTGCCCACGCTCCCCCCCTGTGCCATAAGTCTCAAACAGTCAGCTTTACAGGGGGCAGAGCAGCGGTGAAATGCTGACTGTCACTCTACAGACTGAAACCTGATCCGTCCACAGCCAGGGGTCTTATTTATATGGCCGGGGGAAAAGAGAGACTGTGAAAAGGAGCAGGGCCAAGAAGCAAGTTAGAAAAGCGAGAGGGAAGCACTCAGGACCGAAGGGAGAGATTTAATGGTGGGTGAGGGCCACAAGCACGAGGGGGGGCTGGACAGGCAGCTGCCTTTATGCCCCTTTTCTACCACTCAAAGGGTGAAGGAACAATTAGAAAACAAACTGTTATGCCGCAAAGGATGATAGGCCATTGGCCGGGAACGACAGCCCCTCCACACGATGATGTTCCTAAATAAATAAATCAGCAGGATTCAAATTTTCAGTCATGTTCACTGGTGGACTCAGGGCGGAAGGAAGGGGGGAGCAAGTGCCCCCCCCCCCCCCCCCCCCCCAGTGCCCCTATGGCTGAAGAAACATCGCTGAAGTGCCGTTTTGAGTGGCAAAAATGCTGCTATTGGCTGCCCTTCACATGATTTAGCCTTCATGTGAGGAGATGTGCCCTACAGAGCAACACAATATGATGATGTCTTAATGAGAGCTCTTCTCGTGGAGAGAATGTGACACGATGAAGTGCCTCTGCAACGGTCTAAGCAGCTCCTACGGATACCCTTCTAATGGAAAAGGGTGCGGTTATGAATTACCCTTATAATGGAGAAAAAAAGCTCTCTGATGGCTGACCTTCCAGTGAAGAAGATGAGATATGGTGCCCCAGCATGAGAAGCAGTTTCCCGTACATGCAATAAAAGACGCAGATGAATAATGTATCCTCTGTGCTCCTAGGCATAGAAAAGGTGATGTCTAGGTTGCCTCTGTAGTCCATAAAACATTAGTTGAACAAACTTAACCATGGACTACGTCACCAGACACAGAACATCACAGTACATGTTTGGGAGGGACACACATCATGCTATGGACGCCCTCCAATCAGCCAGTCTGTCAGTCTGTCACTGCTCAGACTGTCATTAGAACATGTTCACTCTGGGATTTGGAATGAAGACGTAATGTTCCCAGGAATGATTTCCATCGGAGGAGCCACTCCTGCTCTGTTTCTACGATTCCAGTCCCAGAAAGCGAAGCTAAAAGCAGCATGCAGCCTGCACGCCCCATACAGGCCAAAGAGCAGGCTAACAGCCCCCTGAATTCCCCACGCTGACACACCTGATTAGGGGTCCCTGAGAGTGACCCGTGGTCACCAGAACATGAGAGAGACGCAGATGATGCTCATCGCAATCAACGCTGACTGATTACCGATACTCAGCCCTGTCTGTGTGCTTGTGGAAAGACAGGATAGATCACAGGGGACACAGAACCAGCTGTGCACGCAGCCACCTTGCACCCCGCTCACTGTCTGAGGGACAAGGCTGAGCTTCACCTTGGACACATAAACCCACATAGACCGCCTTATTCAGACCTCTACACACTCAGACCTCCGCCACACACACTCTGACCTACACATACACAGATACACACACATAGACACTCATATCTCCACACGCAGACACACACTCAGACCCCCACATGCACAGTCACAGTCAGACCCCCCTACACTGTCACACACGCACACACCCCCCCACATACACAGTCACAGACCCCCTCACACACAGACACTCAGACCTCCGCACACACACCCCCCCACATACACAGTCACAGACCCCCACACACACAGACACTCAGACCTCCGCACACACACCCCCCCACATACACAGTCACAGACCCCCACACACACAGACACTCAGACCTCCGCACACACACCCCCCCACATACACAGTCACAGACCCCCACACACACAGACACTCAGACCTCCGCACACACACCCCCCCACATACACAGTCATAGACCCCCACACACACAGACACTCAGACCTCCGCACACACACCCCCCCACATACACAGTCACAGACCCCCACACACACAGACACTCAGACCTCCGCACACAGACACTCAGACCTCCGCACACACACCCCCCCACATACATGGTCACAGACCCCCACACACACAGACACTCAGACCTCCGCACACACACCCCCCCACATACACAGTCACAGACCCCCACACACACAGACACTCAGACCTCCGCACACAGACACTCAGACCTCCGCACACACACCCCCCCACATACATGGTCACAGACCCCCACACACACAGACACTCAGACCTCCGCACACAGACACTCAGACCTCCGCACACACACCCCCCCACATACATGGTCACAGACCCCCACACACACAGACACTCAGACCTCCGCACACACACACACCCACATACACAGTCACAGACCCCCACACACACAGACACTCAGACCTCCGCACACAGACACTCAGACCTCCGCACACACACCCCCCCACATACATGGTCACAGACCCCCACACACACAGACACTCAGACCTCCGCACACACACCCCCCCACATACATGGTCATAGACCCCCACACACACAGACCTCCACACGCACCTAGACGCAGACACACACACATAATCACAGGTGGCTTCAGTGCTAAAGCTGAAATGCAGATCGCTGCACTGTATCAAAGTCCCTGCAGGACAGCAGCTCCTTAAGTCATCAGAGCTGCTGACTGGACACCCCAACCCGCCTCGGCGAGCCTAGACTGGTTACTGTAAAGAGTGGGGTATTAAAGAGTGGGGTATTAAAGAGTGGGGTATTAAAGAGTGGGGTATTAAAGAGTGGGGTATTAAAGAGTGGGGTATTAAAGAGTGGGGTATTAAAGAGTGGGGTATTAAAGAGTGGGGTATTAAAGAGTGGGGTATTAAAGAGTGGGGTATTAAAGAGTGGGGTATTAAAGAGTGGGGTATTAAAGAGTGGGGTATTAAAGAGTGGGGTATTAAAGAGTGGGGTATTAAAGAGTGGGGTATTAAAGAGTGGGGTATTAAAGAGTGGGGTATTAAAGAGTGGGGTATTAAAGAGTGGGGTATTAAAGAGTGGGGTATTAAAGAGTGGGGTATCCACCAGGACGATGTGCGTTGGGGGGGGGGGGGGGGCAGCTGGGCAGAGACCTTGAAAGCAGTGTACTGATCTGCTATCACTGAAACAATCAGAACGGTTCCAGAGCCAGGGACCCCGGTCAATGACGGAGGGGGCGTGTGTGGGGGGGGCTGTGGGAAGGACAAAGGGGCAGAGCTAGCAGAGGTCGCCTCATGCTAATGACACACTTCCTGTTTTTCATGTAATGTAACGGCCAACAACGGCACACAGCCTGAGAAGACATGCAAACAAACTGATTATAAATTGCATGCTGTGAATGTTCTATACATTTACGGCTGGATTTCCAAGGGCCGATTCCTCCACTGTTTTCCCAGGATGCAGAGCTGGCAAACGCCCTCTCAGAGCCCAAGGCGCCATTTTCCTGTTTTTTCTGGAGGGGGATTCCAAGATGACTCATTTACTGAAGGCTGTTTCTGCGCCCCCGCACCCCCGCGCCACCTCTGTTACCCCCATGCTTCCTGACCGGACCCCCCCTGGACATCAGAGACCTGACCTCGCTAGGACACCTTTTCTCTGGCACAATGACAACATGCTTACCAGGGGATCAGGAGGTCCACTAAAAATTTCACTGTACTGACTACAAGGAAATTGTGCAGCTTAGGGGTCAAAGGTCACTTTGTCCTGCATAACAAACGAGGCAAAACGCTTTTTTTTTATCAAGTAGAAGAGGAAATGAAGAATAAAGACAGAAGCTTCTGCACTGGGCAGGAAAGCAGCCACTCCCTACATCAGCAGCCACACCAGCAGACACTTACAAGCACTCAGGGGATCAAATTCCAAAAGTAAAGCAGCAGCGATGCCCCTGAAAAATGCGATTTGCATCCACGGCATGAAAATGTCAAATAAAACATTGAAAAGCAGCAAGGCAGGGGCAGAGCAGAGAACTGCTGGGGAGGGTAAGAGAGGGAAGGCAGGCAGTGGCAGTCCGTTAACCACCGCGCTACCTGCTGGATATCGTGGGTCCTGTCAGTGTTCTGGAAGCGAGTAACCAGGGGGCTTTTGGACAGGAGCCGCATACGGTGGGCCTGTGCAGGACAAGGGCGCAGCATGGGAGGCGCAGCATGGGAGGCTAGCATGGGAGGCGCAGCATGGGAGGCGCAGCATGGGAGGCGCAGCATGGGAAGTGCCACATGGGACGCGCCGCATGGGAGGTGCCGCATGGGAGGCGCAGCATGGGAGGCGCCGCATGGGAAGTGCCGCATGGAAGGCGCAGCATGGGAAGTGCCGCATGGGAAGTGCCGCATGGGAGGCGCAGCATGGGAGGCGCCGCATGGGAGGCGCCGCATGGGAAGCGCAGCATGGGACGCGCCGCATGGGACGCGCCGCATGGGGTATAGCTAGATCCAGCGTTCATGCAACGACAAAATAAAAACAGAATGCGGCTCTCCCAGAAAAGCGGAACGACCATCGTTATGAATGAAAACATCGTCTCTTTTTCAATGGAAACGGGGCTCAGGCTTCTGCTCAGTGACAGGGAGTCGGGTGGCTGCGACACCAGAGCCCTCGCAATCATTTTAGTGACCAGCCAACCTCAGGCTCAACCTAAATATAACCCAGCGAAGCTTGATACCAGCTTCCCAGAATGGATTTTATAAATTAGAGGAAAGACACTGACAATTTTATAGGTAAGAAATAGCTTTAAGTATAGCGGGCATATGAAATTTCATGAGCTTGTTTTTTACCACTGGAGAACGGTTATTTAAAGAGCAGTATTGTATTTACCCGAGATGCCTTACCTTTTAAAACAGCTCCTGGGCATTATGTAAACCAGGTAGAAAACAAGTCAGAAAGTGTCAAGTTTGAAACTGAGTTTTTAAAATACCCACCCATTCTAGAAAATTAAACCTTTGCATAAAAATGTCGATTAAAAAAAAAGCTTTACACATCAGGAAAATAATTCCACAAGTTCCCTGCAAGGGATGTAACGACACACTCAACTCACGATTCAATACGATTCACGGTGCAATTTTCTCACAATTTTTTTTAGCAGAATAAGCTGCAGACAAATTTATTCAAAAATATTCCTTTATTTATCTTTCTAAACTGTACAAAATGTGTCCGCTTCTTAACAGTGCAACTGAAATTGAATAAAATACTGTTTTAAAAAAAATGCCAAATCAAAATAAGTAAATAAAAAAAATCTTCAAATAAACTTGCATGTGCAGCTCTTTAGCGTGGTTTGCCCTTTTAATAATCTCCGCTCTGGCGGAGGTGAATTGAGCTCACTGTGGTGCCAGTGGACATGCTGAAGCGTGTTCGCTGTGCTGTTTGTGTTTGTTATCAGTCTTCTACAATGTCTGCACACAGTGATTGTCCTGTCTCTGCTTTTCCTTTGTGATGACCGGAAAGCTGAAATGCTGCCACACCGCCCATTTAAGATCAGGTGTTGCGTCCATCCATCCATTTTCTGAAACCGCCGAATCCCAACTGGGGCTATGGGGGGAGGGGGGGGCTATCATGGGAACAATGGGTGCATACGGGAACCAACCCTGGGCAGTCGCCAACGCACCACAGGGCGCACGCACTCACACACACGCACCCACACACACGCACTCACACAACTACAGGGCCAATTCACCAATCAACCTATCCTGCACGCTTTTGGACTGTGGGAGTAAACCGGAGGCCCTGGTGAAAACCCACACGAACACGGGGAGAGCGTGCGAATTCCACACAGCAAGGGCCAAGACCGAAGCCAGGACCTTCTTGCTGTGAGGCAGCAGAGTTAACCACTGTGACACCGGACGGTCCTCAATTTCAAATTCGCTCACCATCTCACATTCGGTCAAAACCAAAAACTAACGTACGACGTGGACGTGATATGAGGTGACATCTGACGACAAACTGACGTTGTGAAATCAAATGTAACATTACACTAGTTTTTCTGTTAAAGTACCGTGAAGTTCTCCTAAAGTAGCGATTCGTTTTCCTCGTCAGCCGGTTTAAATCGTCGTACATTTGCATCGATCTTTAACTGATTCGCGATTCATCACTACATGCCTATTCCCTGCTCTTCCCCCAAAATAACTTATTCATGACTCATTCAATAACTCAAACATTTCTGTTCCACCGGGTACCTAAACCAGAAGGTTGTGGGTGCAGCCTGCTCTGTTCGGGACACGCCTGCCCCCCCCCCCGCATGGGAGCAGCACAGAGTGAGGGGGACAATGTGGGCGGCAGCAGGGATCTGCTCCACATAAGGTTCACAGGACGACGTGACGGACAGCTGCTGCCTGGAGGTGCTGCCTCAACACCGCTAACATTTCCCAGGTGGCTCTGTCACCTGTGTGGGCTTTACCCTCCCCAGGACCAGCAATGCAGCCTCTCTACATCAGTACTTCTGCCAAGGCCATCCTGGTCTGATGGAGCTCGTGGCAGAACCAGAAGCACCACAAGAGGGAGGATCATCATAGGCTGGTCCACAGAGGGGTCTGCAAAAACCCAGCAGGTCTTCCTTTAAGAAGACAGAAGCCTGCAGATCAACTGAAGGACTGCAGCCGGTACACAGACTAGAGGCGCATTTACACCAAAAGGGCACAATTCTGGACATTTCTACCAGTCAAAGTCACCACAAATGGGCCGGGCTTGGACACTGAACCCAGATGTGTTCAAACCCCAGCACCAGCAGAGTAATGTCATGCTGGGCCCCGGACCTGGGCCCTAACCCTCACTGCTCCAGGGACAGGTCGACCCGCTTTCGTTTTGGACAAAAGCGTCTGCTAGATAAATGAAACATATTTAGAATTTGGCAGAAACACAAACACGAAACACACAGGTTGGTTCCATAGCAGAAATATTTCAACCATGGGCCTTGATATTGATTACATGCAGATTTTGAAATAAAATCTACAGATCTAAGTACATAAAAGGTCTGCAGGTGTCACCACTGAAAGGGGCTGCTGTGCACATATGAAACGTACACCTACCTCTCACCAAGCCCAGTAGCGTCACCATCGATCTGAACCTCATCTAACAGAAAGGCTAAGAGCACACTGAGGACAAGCAGCTATTATGCTGCTCTGAGTTCCAATACAGCAAAGGAGAGAAGGAGCCAAAGGCAGAGTGTGTGTGTCTGTCTGTCTGTCTGTGCGTGTCTGTGTGTGTGTCTGTGTGTGTGTGCATCTGTATCTGCGTGTGTGTGCATGTGTGTGTCTGTGTGTGTGTGCATCTGTATCTGCGTGTGTGTGCATGTGTGTGTCTGTGTGTGTGTCTGTGTGTGTGTGCATCTGTATCTGCGTGTGTGTGCATGTGTGTGTCTGTGTGTGTGTGCATCTGTATCTGCGTGTGTGTGCATGTGTGTGTCTGTGCGTGTCTGTGTGTGTGTCTGTGTGTGTGTGCATCTGTATCTGCGTGTGTGTGCATGTGTGTGTCTGTGTGTGTGTGCATCTGTATCTGCGTGTGTGTGCATGTGTGTGTCTGTGCGTGTCTGTGTGTGTGTCTGTGTGTGTGTGCATCTGTATCTGCGTGTGTGTGCATGTGTGTGTCTGTGCGTGTCTGTGTGTGTGTGCATCTGTATCTGCGTGTGTGTGCATGTGTGGGTCTGTGCGTGTCTGTGTGTGTGTCTGTGTGTGTATGCATCTGTATCTGCGTGTGTGTGTCTGTGCGTGTCTGTGTGTGTGTCTGTGTGTGTGTGCATCTGTATCTGCGTGTGTGTGTATGTGTGTGTCTGTGCGTGTCTGTGTGTGTGTCTGTATGCATCTGTATCTGCGTGTGTGTGCATGTGTGTGTCTGTGCGTGTCTGTGTGTGTGTGCATCTGTATCTGCGTGTGTGTGCATGTGTGGGTCTGTGCGTGTCTGTGTGTGTGTCTGTGTGTGTATGCATCTGTATCTGCATGTGTGTGTCTGTGCGTGTCTGTGTGTGTGTGCATCTGTATCTGCGTGTGTGTGCATGTGTGTGTCTGTGCGTGTCTGTGTGTGTGTACAGTCGTGGCGTACAGTCCAAACTCCATGCAACATGCACTAGACACCATCTCTAGTCTGTATTAATCTTTTGGTCTTCAGGTCAATATGAAGAAAACTGAGATTATGGCTCAATTCATCACTCACCCCCCTTCACTATACAGCTTCCATATTCATGGCTGCCCACTTAGCCTTGTCCGTCACGTCACCTATCTTGGTTCCACGCTCACATCCGACTGTTCTCTTGTGATGGAAATAAATCACCACATCAGTAATGCTTCCTTTGCTTTTGGGAGACTAAGGAAAATGGTATTTGACAACAAAAAACCTGAAGATCAGCACCAAAATTGCAGTCTACAATGCAGTCTGCATCTCCACTTTTCTCTATGGGGCAGAAACATGGACCCCATACAGGCGTCATAATTCAATATGTTGTTCCAAAACAGTTTGGAAATGTTTCATATTAGGTGCCTGTAAAAAATTCTCACTCTATCTTGGGAAGACAGAGTCCCTCACACGGACATTCTGTCATTAAGCAATACCACCTGCATGGAAGCCACATCATTCATGTGCCCAGCCATCATCTTCCCCGCCAAACTTCCTACGGGCAGCTATACTCCAAGCGGGCTGCAGGTGGCCAAAACAGGCGCTATAAGGACTATACTAAGAAACTTCTGAAGCGCTTCTGAACATCGACCCGAGCCAACTTGAATCACTAGCACTTAGTAGACAAACCTGAAAATCCATCTGCATCCAGGCAACTGAAAAAATGAATAACATTTTTCTTCAAAAAAGAACAGAAAGACACACCGAACGGCACCAATGGGTGGCTGGTACCGGCCCAACATCAGGACCTGTCTGCTCTATCTGCGAGCGAATGTGTGGTTCCCGAATCGGCCTCCATAGTCATATGAAGTGGCACCAACGCCAAAACCATTGTCCCCCCCCCCCAATCCTGCCCCCCACTGCCTGGAGCAAGCGTCGTCATCGGACACGATGGATAGCTAAGAGTGTGTGTGTGTGTGTGAGTTACAGACTTACACAACTGGATCATGCACTTTTTTACAATAGAGAGAACTAGCAAGTAAAACATGGCAGTTAAAGCGTTTTTAAATTTACAGACACATGGAAAAGACTAAATTTGTTTTTGTCTGAAGTCATTTAAAACTTAATGTATAAGGCACGCGCACACACTCACATACACACACGCAAAACCTCCTATAATCGTTTCGGTGATCTCAGTGATCTTAATCTTAAAGGAAATAACCTCTGGACAAAAAAAAGGGCAAAGAGTATTACATTTTTGTTCCACCACATCCAGGCGATTTCATACTTGCAGATACATCAGTGAATATATATTTTGAATAATTAGTATTTCAATATTAATATATTATCCTAATGCATTGTCGCAGTCCGGAGTGGGACGTCGCCAGACTAAAATACTGTGTTTTAGGGGTTAGCGCGGTAAGAAACCCCCTAGGCGTTTAACCAACAGCCACACATCGTAAAAATGTTTAATCAACAGGGCATTTATTCCCACGGTGATGAAGAGCAGGAGGCCGAGCTCGGGGCAGCGCATCGCGCCAGGGGGGCGCCGTTTTTACGGTGAAACGCCGCATGGGTCCGCCTCCCCTCACGGCCGCGAAGAAGCGTCCAAGGCTCGCCGGTTACGGGCATAATTGGAAACGGGACGTGGCCGGTCCAGATAACTTACTTTGTATAAGTTAGGTTAGTGAACTGGACGACGCATCCCCCCTTCACACACGACTCTGTGGCACATTCTGCATTTTTGGGACCGGCCACAGTCCGACAAAGCAAGGCAACGGTGCCGAAGGGAGCGCGCCCACGTCCGGCCACGACGCTGGCCGTGGCCCGGTCCGGCAGAACCGGCGGGAACCCGATCGGGTGGGTCGGATCGAGGTGGGCGAACTGTAGCCCTAGATCAGTCAGAAACCCGCAGTCATCAGCTGTGCAGAAATGTGGGATTCCTGCTAAACTTACGATTAAAACGAAGCGCGGTCCAACCAGCCCGGCTGGGTTAACTGCTCACCCGCATCCCCATAGCCTTCCTAAACTAATACTGCACAAACATCCCTGCTTATGCTTATTTATTGGAATAAAAATAATGTGACTGGGAGTTTATTATTCGCATATCCACACCCCCTATTTTCCGCTATCCAACCATCCAAAGGACATTTTAAAAGAAAAGAGCCCCCGCGGCACGCAGTCTTACCGAGATCATCCATTGTAGTTCGGTAAAAGGAACCGGGCCGGCGGTGCTGCTCGCTGCTGCCTCTCTATCCTTTGCCTCCACGTAAACCCAGTGCTATCAAACCCTTATGATCTTAGCCTAGGGCAACGTAGAAGTTTCATACAAGTCCCGTGTGCGCGCGCGCATCCCCGCGGCGCGCCGCCGGCGGAGCTCCCGGCGCGGGGTTGGTGAATGATGACCTCTAGCGGGACTATCGGGAGCGTTTTGAATCCGACAAATAAAACTATTCACCTTAAATGTGGATCCATTGTCCTGGTTTGACTGACAAGAAGCATATGGAAACGTGTTTGGACAGATCGCTGACGTCTTATATATTTTTTAAAAAGACCCACTTGCTCAAAAACTGTACTCAGTCATGGCATGAGGAATGTGGGGGGGGGGAGCCGTGGTTAGACAGTGAGGCTCCTGGGTTTAGTTACAAACTGCTGTAAGCTGAGCCTTTGCTAACAGGGCTGGTGAAAAAAGCGTGTCAGAAGGCAGAGGGCAGTGACCCAGGGCGGCCCCTCGGACCGAGAGCCCTGGAACCGCAGTGCGTGGGTGGCAGGATATTCATGGCACGACTACCCCCCACCACCGGAAGACATGTTGCAGGCCCACCCAGACCGATGTTGGCTACCTGAAAGCCCTGTGCTGAACACAGATTTAACTTGCCACTTTGTCATGGAGGAAATTCAAACGACATCAAAGGCTATTAATAACAAGGGAAAAGCCGCTTCCATACTTCTCGTCATGCCAAGAACAGAATAACTAGACCTTCCTTTAAAAACAAACGACACTTTATTAACTTAGGTACCAAGAGCTTTTGCCCACGCAGACACACCAGGATCACGTTGTGTGGGAGAAATTCTTCCCAACCACAGTTAAAACTTCAGTGGACATTCAAAGCACTTATTTGCAATAACAAAATGAGCTGTCAAAATCCTAACAACAAAAGGGCCGCACTGTCTGTGAGACATGCCATTTAAAATAATTTGTAAAAAAATCATTTAAAAATGCTGAATATTTAATCTTTCATTATCCTAATGTGAACAGCATTATTCATTTGTTTATGATTTTAGGTCATTTTTCAGGTAGTATTTCCATCCCAGCCGGAGGACTCACATTCACATTTAAAGCCCTTAAACTAAAAGCAATCAGAAAGCAATCAGAAATCCACTGCCTTGAGCTTGCGCTCCTCCTCCAGGGTGAGCGGCTGCTGGGCTAGGATCTTGCCGTGAAGACGGTGGTGTTTTCCAATGCCCAAGCGTGGGAGGCCACGGTTCAGGCCCTCCAGCAGCATGCAGGACTTGCAGAGCGCCTGGCTGGAAATGTAGCCGCAGCGGGTGCAGGTCCCCTGCACTGGCATGCGCACGCCCTCGCGCACAGACAGGTTCTCCCCGGAGTGGATGACATCCATTATGGCGCTAGGCCGTACAGCCTCCAGGTCCTTGAGAAAGGCACGGGCGTGGCCCCGGTACGCGTTCGGGGAGTAGATGCACTCTGTGGAGAAGTAGTCCAGCTTCTTGAAGTAGGCGTAGAGCACAATCTCCTTCTCGTAGGTGTACTTGAGGGGCTTGCAGCGAGGCACGGCTCCCTCACCCTCACCCGATGTGCAGATTGCTGTGCAGCGGCGAAGTCTTGCAATGTCACCGCGCAAAACGTTCATCAACACAGTCTCAGCGATGTCATCCGCATTATGACCTAGTGGGAGTGGAATTGGGCAAAGTCAACTGAGCAGGTTCTAGCTGAATATCGTCTAGTATGAACGGCCCACTTCTGGCTCAATAATATGCCAGATATTACTGATTAAAAGACAGGGTTTTAGACCAACATTTTACTCACGTTACTTCCATAACGAGAACCACCCGATGGGCAGAGAAGCTTACCTGTGCAGATCTTGTCCACCTTGAGCATCATGGCGCCACGATCGAGGGCCTGGCGGCGAAACACCCCGCAGAAGGTGCAGTTGTTCTTCAGGCCCACCTGCTTGACGATGGCATCCATGGTCCAGCCATACAGTTCCTCATAGGACACGATCTTCAGTGGCAGCTCATACTGCCTCTGGTTCCTCCGCACGGTCTCCAGGGAGTCATCGCGATAGCCAGCGATGCCCTCGTCCACTGATAGCAGAATCAGCTTCAGACCGTAGTCGTAGCGACCATTGAGCACTTTCAGGACATGTGCCAGCACGGTGGAGTCCTTGCCGCCTGACGCCCCGATGCCCACCGTCTCGCCGCGGTTGAACAAGCTCGCCGACACGATGGTCTCATGCACCTCTTCCTCGAATGCCCAGAAGAAGCACTCCCTGCAGAGCGAGTGACCCGTCTTCGGCCGCTTCAGCATGGCGCGAGCCTGTGCACAGCAGCTGCACAACACCGGCATGGCCGTCGCCGTCGTCCGCCCGCCCTGTAGTGCAACCTGGGACATGCAGGTCAAAGCAGAGTCACAGGAATGACGATGTGACTCATGCTGAACAGCCTCTAACAGACTCCCTTTCACATGCCACTATCCCCCAGATGCATCTGCTAAGACTCATATTCATACACCCCCACACCCCTAACCTCCATCCGACGACGACCACTAAAGGCAGCAACATCTGTCAACAGACAAGCTCAAACATTATAAAACCATTATGCTGCCCTTCTGAAAGAAATGCGCTGATATGACAGATTAGGATGGCAGGTATCATATCAGCCGATTCACTGATGATGCACCCGAAGCAACGAGATGGTTGCAGATCCATGGAAAATTGCTTTGTAAACTGCAACCGACATTTACATGTATTTGACAGTCAACTTTCTCTCCTGTTTTAAGCAGAGTGATTTGCAATATTTCCCACAAGCTACTTAGTTGTCCAACAGCAACCAACAACACATTTCATTTAGCAGCAAAGTCCACCTGGCTGTTAAATGAGTAAAACATTGTTGAAAAGTAAAACGTGTTTAGTGCGTCGTAACAGCGACATTCACAAATACTCCATCCCCGGATTCTGGCACCTGCGATACTGTCATGTACTGAAATCCATGACATTATATGCGTACTTACCTTAAGGACTGGAGAAGATACTTAATTTAAAAAACATTCACATAACTACACACGACAGCAACCTCTTACATAAATGACTTGACAAGGTCCTGATATTCTACATATTTGCTTCCTATCAGAACATACAATTAATTGTTTTGGTACAAACACAAATATACTTATTGTACATATATAACATATTATAGTGGGTTAGTCAGAAAAAAAATATGACACGTAGTTGTCCAGCATATAATTCATCTAGAAACGAATCCTTTCCTGTAACAGGCACGGAGCTCCTAACTTAACGCGACTTAGTGTACCGGCGATTTAAAGATTTAATTTTAAAGTATAATACAGTAGTGTTACCTGAGCAAATAAAATGCTTTTAAAACGCAGAAACTGAGTTAAGCAGAAGGTGCGACGCTCGCAGGTGAACGCGGAGAGCTCGTGCGAGCTACAGGGCGCGCGCCGCCATGATTCGACCACACGCACTTCCTGCTTCCGGTGTCGCGAATCCTGACGCGCAGTATTTACACCGACTGCGTCGCTGGCTGTAGCTTATATGCGATGTCCCCGAAAACTATAAAGCTTAATTTGTGTAATTGCTGGCTAATAATTGTATGACGACATTGTACAGCTGTACATGGATTACCTAATGTTCAGTGTTGTGAAACTAATTGTATTATGGGCTACCACAGTGATACTGTCTTTTTCAGAAATACAACTGTACCCTCTCTCATTCGATACAACTGACAGGAGACAGGGGGCTTTAGCTATTGGACAGAGATAAACAGGAAGCTAAATGAATGGAAGTAATGAAGAGATAAATCTACAGAGATGGAGGAAGTGAAAACAATGGAAGGGAAATTATAACTGATAAACATCAACAACAACAAATTTATTTTTATATAGCGCATTATCACAACATTACATTGTCTCAAAGCGCTTTACAGCATCTGCACCCAAAGCCCCCAGTGAGTAAGCCATAGGCGACAGTGGCAAGGAAAAACTCCCTAGAAGGAAGAAACTTTGGGAGGGACCAGACTCAAAGGGGGAGCCCAACCTCCAGGGGCCGGCAGGGATAGTCAAATAGAGAGATGGTTGAGTGCCAGAGATGGGGAAGCGCCAAGTCACATTGTCCCAATCATAAGATTTGGGAAATAACTGGAGAGCAAGGAAGATGACAAGCCAATGTCGATGCCGAGTCTCCTTCCAATCGCCAGGCAACCAGAGGTGAGGCAGCGGGTCATACATGGAGGATCAGAACGGCGAGCTGACATCATAGTTCATCCATCCCTCCATCAATCCAGTTTCTGTAAAAGCTTATCCTGTTAAGGGTTGTGGGATACAAAATGAATCAGCTGTTCCTGGAAGAAGAGAGGCTTTGAATCCATGAGTGGGTGGGATTTATTTGGGTGCTGCCATATGATTGGTTTAACTCACATTCCATTTAGCGCTGGGCACACTGTCCTCCACGACAGTATCCTGGCTGACTTCTGCCAGAGAGGTGCAGACGGGGGCAGGACTTGGGGAGGAGCTGAAGCAGCAACATCTGAGATGGAAAATCGCCTAGTGACCCGAGCACCGGGGCTGAGTGGTTGGCCTGGTCCTGGAAGGGAGGCCATGGAGGTGACATGGCTACAGCCACAGGAAGGGTGATGCAATGTGCTGAAGCACTAGATTAACAGCGTGGATACAAAGCAGCATGATGGCTAAAGTGTTTCATCCAATAATTATCCATTATCCCAGTGCAAAGCAATTTAATTAACTGTGATCTACAGGAGAGTAATCAGCCTTAAGACAAAATCTGAAGATGCAAACTCCAGTCCAAAGACATGCATGCGATGTGCCGCATGTTAACATGCGACTGGGAGATGCAAATTCCAATCCAAAGATATGCATGTAATATGCCGTATGTTAAAATTTGACCTGGTGGTGCAAACTCCAGTTCAAAGCTGCAGCTTTTGATATAGGGTCCATTTTTCAGAACCGTCTCAAACTCAAAGTAGTATTCTGGTGTGATCATAACATATACTTACTAAGTGAGTAAATGCTGTTGCACGGTTAGAGCAGTGACATGAAATTCTTTGGTTTCGAGTTAGTTATGAAAAGAAAATATGGTTTTGTTGTTACTTTGCTGTTTTATACTCCCTTAATTTCATAGGTTTTCTTCAGCCCACCCATCTCACTTGCCCCATCTTTCCTCACACCCCTCCTCCAAGTGGCACCCCGTCAGCCCATGGTTTCCCATGTCATTCTGGGTGGGGCTGGGCTGCTGCTGTCCACAAAAAAGGCCGCGGCAGTAGGCGGCCATGTTGAACCAGATCAATTGTTGGACAGGATGTCAAGAAGCAGGGCCGGCAGGATTTGCCCATTCATTCCAACCACGTTGTCTCATGTAATCAGCATTTCTTGATATGGTAATACTCTGCAAAGCAGGACACACATATAGAAACTCAAACAGTCACATCATCTGCTCAATTTCAGCACAACAGAGGAAGGTGCATGAGAGTGAAGAAACAAGATGCAAACAAGCCTGCAAAACTGTCAGTGCTAATGCTAATGTGAGAGCATCTCCTCAGGTTTCAAGTTCCAATGTGCTGTTGAAACATGGAGCTCATACAAGGAGCTAGACAGACAGACAGATGCTGTACCCTCATCCAGTACCTGTACCCTATACCAGTGGTCTGGTATATACAGTCAGGCCCAGAGGGAAAACCCTTCCAATGCTCCATTGTGTACAGGCTGCCTTCTGGATAAACCCCCATTAGGTGGTGTGGATAGTAGTGATGGTAATGAGACCACCTATATTGAATCCAATTCAAGATTAAGTCCAAGTCAAGACCAAGACTTTGGATGGCTGAAACCGAGTCAAGACCGAGACTTTGGGGGGGGGGGGTCCCAACCTGGTCAAGACTGAGACTTTGCAGGGATCGAGTCCGAGTCAAAACTGACACTTTTGGGGAGGGGGGGGGATTGAGACTGAGTCAAGACCAGACTTAGGGAGGATCGAGACTGAGTCAAGACCAAGACTTTGGGGGGGTTGAGACCGAGTCAAGACTGAGACTTTGTGGGGTATCAAGATTGTTGAGACCATGGTTTTAATTAAACTTATTTACAATAATCATCACCAATGCTAATATTAAAACACAACATTTTATTATTTACTCATAATAATCTGTTAATCTCAAATATTAGTATTTAATCTGATACACCAAACGCTAGGCAGCAGAGAGAGCAGAGGGACACAACAGAAAGGGACGTCTGGTTCAGAGCATCCGGAGCAGAAAATGGCCTTTTTGCCTTTCAGTGGACCTGACAACATAAGCACCACAAGCTATCCGAACCCCGGCGAACTGAGAGAGTGTTACGTAATCTGGATACAATAAAAAGTAACTGTATACATGCACTTTACACAAAGTTGCACAGGCACATCAGTTGCCAGCATTTCAATACTACTTCTACAAATTAACGCAATACTGTACCATACTTTAGTTTTATTTGTATAGCCCAATCACAAGAATTCAGTTTTATTTGTATTGCCCAATCACATGAATTCAGTTTTATTTGTATTGCCCAATCACATGAATTCAGTTTTATTTGTATTGCCCAATCACAAGAATTCAGTTTTATTTGTATTGCCCAATCACAAGAATTCAGTTTTATTTGTATTGCCCAATCACATGAATTTAGTTTTATTTGCAGAATTGCAATTCAAATGGACAACACACACGACCCCGTGTGTCCTTAACACCCATATAGGACAGGATCATTTCCTCATTGCTGTCATTATTATTAGGCCAAACTGCATTCCATTGTATGCACCGTGTTCCGTTGTTCTTTACTGTGTCTATAGGGGAAAAATGCCATGTGGAGACGAATGTGGACACATTTTTTTCCTAACGTTGTTCCATAACAATGTGTGCGTGTGTGTATGTGTGCGTGTACAGCAATACTAATTAGTATTACTATTTCTTTTTTTGACACACGTTCTGTTGCCTAAGAAAAAAGTGATCTTTCTGACATTTCTTTAATTAATTACTATTCTGTTCCTGTTGAGCAGATATCTTTTTAGAAGACCAATTGTTGTCCAGCATTTCGAATACATTCCTCCTTTGTCAGATTGTATGGGCCTGTCTGCGTCGGAATGCCACCTTCTTGCGGTCCTTGCTGCTTTCGAGTGTTTCTGAATCCTGGCAGAGTTAGGAGAACTTTCCTACGATGAGAAAATTAATAAAACACCCCTACTCTTAAAAGCAGGACCGAAAGTGCGTCATTCTGAGGCTTTTGGGCCGCTTATGACCTTCTTCCAACTCTGAGACGCTTTATAATTATGGCCACTGATTACCTTTTGAACTGAATCATATAACAATAGACAGAATGAGCTGAAGTTTAACAGCCTTGATTTCATTTCCGTGTGAGACGTATCATCAGCCCCCGGGTAGCAGGGAACAATTATGGCCACTAGACCAAACTCCTGTCTGATCACTAATAATAACATTTGTTTGTGCTGATGATGTCTTCAAGGCAGAAAAAAAGCTAAAATGAAGGGAATGGAGACAGGATCATCCTTCTGGTAAGAGGGGGACAAGTGGAGAAAGGAGGATGTCAGAGGAGAGGAAGGGAAGCCTAGGATGGGACAGGTGCTCCACCATCTAGCCTACGGGTGGCCCCACTGGGAATCTAACACCTCTTTTTCGGGACAGCAGGAGAAGTGATAAAGTGCCAGCACGCCTAGTGACACGGCCCTGGGCCCCGCGTCACGCCTACCGCGGCGGACTGAGCCTCCCAACACGGCCCTGGGCCCCGCGTCACGCCTACCGCGGCGGACTGAGCCTCCCAACACGGCCCTGGGCCCCGCGTCACGCCTACCGCGGCGGACTGAGCCTCCCAACACGGCCCTCGCAGAGTGAGTCATCTAAGTCACATACTGTCCCTGTGAATCTTTTGCTGCATTTTGGGACATTAAGAAAAAAAACTTAATGTTAAAGAAGGCAGAGCTGCACTCCGGCAAGGTGCAATTTGGACATAAGGATGCAGAGCTGGGCTCTACTGGGCCACGTCTGTATTTAAACTCTGTTTAGGAGCGAAGGCTGAGGGCAAGCAAGTCACTACAACAGACAAAGTTACAGGAAATTTTATTTAGGAACAGACACATTTTGTAATATCACAAGGTAAGGAAGTTTCCCCCAGACTGACAAAATGGCACTAAGGAGTAAAAACACATAAGTTATACATGCGAGACGGACCACAAACTCCAAAGGGAAAGCAAAACACATTGGCAAGGCGAGATTGTCAGCATTCCAACACCTGACGACCAGCAACATGGAAGGCGGGATATGCTGCTGAAAGAAGACTTGGTCACTTCTGTTGTCAATCAACAGCTTCAAAGTGCTTACTGGAATTTTCAGAGCAGGAAGGGGAGGATCTGCAGCTGTTTTCTTTGGAAAGCATAGCAGTAAAGTCAATAGTCAAGAAAATTAAACAAGGCAGCAAAACAATTAGAAGTTAGTTTTAATCCCAGGCCATCAATCTATACATTTCTTTTGGACAGATATTCAAGGCATTTCTCTCTCTAAACTTTATGGTAAACTTTAATAATTTATAGCATTCGTACTGCACCCAGTAGCAGTCAGCATATTATTTTGCAAATAAGTCCCTGACAATGTAGCCTTTTCCCATCCAGGAGTTACAGCAGTCTGGAAGTCTTGTAGCTCTAACACAGACTCCGTCATCGCCCGGGTGCTAATGACGCACCGTGATTAGACGCTCACAACCGCCCGCAGCCTGATTCCTGCCATCCACTCCCTGGTGCCTCTCAGTCACGCCTCTGCTTATTAAAAAGGATAGTAACAATATACATTTTGACATCAGGCAGTGCGTACAAAGGGTGGCCCACTGGTAACCCAGCCAGATCTGTGCATATTGTTTAGCCCATTTATTAGACTAGCCACTAGGGGGCTCTGTTGCATAATCACCAAGGACACGATTTGCTCGCTGTCAGCTGATGAACCCTAAGTGCAGTAACAGACCAAGAGTTAAGGCCACAGCTTATGTCAGTCCTATGGCCCTGTAAACTAGTTCCTAACTCTGTGGTCCGAACTCCTGCCATAGCTTCCCTTCAGATGTGGTTTACTGTGTCAAATGGTTTCACATATATTCTTTATGAGGGCAGCGCATCGTGAATTTGGAATCATTCTGCAGTATAAACTGCAGCAACATGATCATTGCCTAATGTCACAATCACTTAATTTTCAAAGAATGTTGCTATTGCCTCCACATCACCACTTTTGCTAAACAAAAATTACATCCAAGAGCAGGCAAGAACACACACTGCCACCTGCTGTACTGGGGTGGTAACACACATGATCAAAGCCAAGATGCAGAGTGTCAAGCCTTCCGCTCACTATGGGTCACATTCAACTTCCCTGTGAAATAACGTCACAGCACAGGTGTAATCCAAACCTCACAAGCAGCCCCCATACTCATGTCTGTATCATGGAAGAGCCTCTGAAGCTGTCCAGACGCTGTGCTCAGCTCACCATTCTCCATCTTAGCTAGATTCCTAAAGGAATAACAAACTGACCAGGGTCCCAGCATACAGCTCTTTATTTCTCTTCAGAAGCGGAATCAGTTCATGACAAGGCAGCCATTTGCTTCTTGTACTAAAGCTAATTTTGCTTGGTTGCATCTGAGCGATAAAAATCACTAATTCCTACTGCGACAGTTACAATGACTGCTATGGATGGTTCCATTATAAACGTATTTCACTGGCTACATTTTTTTCTGCATTTGAGTAACATTTACACTTTTAAATCAGCAAAAAATACACATACAAAACAGCTGACAATAACAGTTATTACATTTTGCTGAACGCCAGGTTGTTATGCCGCTGATTTCTTTCTCTATGACATAATAAAAGAGACTATGGCAACTTGGTGTGACCATTCGCTGAACAGGCCAACTCTCACCCACGAATATACACCAAATGTGCACATTTAAATCAAAATAGAAAACAAAGTTTTTTAAGTTTCTGGAATGTGGTTCCAGTTTGAGGAAGCGCTTGCGGGGGACGTGGCATCAGGGCCTTCAAGCAGACCTTCCAGAACTGCAGGCATACGCAGACAGGAAGTGGCTCAGCCTGGTCCTCCATCCCACACGGCGAGAGAGCAAAGTGGCTTGGAGATCCTTCCCATAGTAAAAGGATCAAGGAGATTCGGCGTGGAAAAATAAAAGCAGTTTCTGGTTTTACTCCAACTTATCTCGTCAAAAAAATATATCTTTTAAAAAAGGCACCATGCACGTATTTCAGACATCCGACAGGAAGTTAAAGGACATGGAGGTCACGTCAGCAGCAGCACAGGTCTGTTCACATCCAGGTCAAAGGTTAAGGCTTCTGATGTCACTGTTCTGTAGCTTCTGCACTCTCTAGTTTTAAGGCAACCTGAAAACATTTCATTAAAAAATGAACAACACACGCCGATAAGATTGAGGTAAATGTACAAGTTCACACATAACCTAAGAAGAGATACCTATAGCAGGCAATGGATGAGCAATTTACACAGGTAAGTCTCTGAAAACATTTTTTGATAAATTGCTCACTCATCTGAGGCTGCATTCATTGAAATGAAGAGACCGCAAGTGGCGAGAAAGCCTGGTGCCGTAAACGGAGTGACAGGAGGCGGAGGAGCTCGGAGAGGCGGTCGGAAGAGCGGCAGAGCTCACCGTCCATTAGGCCTCATTTTCGTACTGACTAAAGCGCTTCTTCGACTTCAGCTCCTTCAGCCACTGTGGAGAGGACTCCTCCCTGCAGCACACACACAAACCTCAGACGTCAAAAATGATTCTATATTTTGTGTCATTTGACAAACTCAGTTTAACCAGAAGGACTGAATTAGTCCTGATAATAAGTTAGACAAGATCCATCTTAGAGGCATACTCATTATCTTTTCCACCAGCAGGGGGCAGCACTCTGGAGGCCCGGGGGAGGAAGGGAGATTTGGGGGAACGTGACAGCTGAGAAGGGGCAGGGGTAGGCCCATCAGTCTGATTGTCAGGGTCCCCGCGCTTCTTGAGCTGAACCTGCAAGACAAAGGCCAGCAGGGGGCGTTGAGGAGCACAGGAATTCTAATGAAGTGTGGTGATGAGAGTGAAGGCCCAGTGCAGCGTCCTGCATGTATACCATACATCTCAAGAGCTGATTAGCAGCACAGATCAGAAATGCTAAAGCCAAAACCAAAGTATGGCAGACTATGACTGGGACTATGGAACAAAGCATTTGAGTGGTGTGGTGCCGCACTTTGAGAGCAGAGGGGTCCATGCCAGGGAAGAGGGCTGCTCTGTGGGGCTGGGAGCTGGGCGTGCAGGACACTGTCGGCCGGAGCGGCTCCTCCGCGGCAGAATCTGCTTGCTTGGACCGTTCTGCCTTTTCCTCTGGGGGGAGATGAAGGACACTTATGACCACAAAACATGACTGTAGAGGTTACATGGTAATATACATGAGGTTACATCATCATCCCCATCATCCTCCTCAGGTTGGCTCTTCTGGCTGCTCCACCATGGGCTGTCAGTCAGGGAGGGGCCCCAAGACACCTTATTACCGCCGGCATTGCGGGAGTGCACCCTCACCAGTGGAGTCGCGGTACATCCAGTCTCGGCTGAGGTCTGAGGCGCCCTCCTGGACCATGGACAGCGTGGCGCTGTGCCGGGCTGCGCGCGAGGGGAGGGTGCGCCGACTGCGCCGTTTGCTCAGCTGCACCCGCGAGCGCAGGGCGCTGGAGTCCAGCAGAGTGGTGGAGGCCTGCTGGACACGTACGTGCACACGCACAAACACAGTAACGATGAGCAAATGACCTGAACAAACACGCCAACCACCAAAGGGGGAGCTTGGAATTATGGGACAAGGGGTTGACTGACCTCAGGGAAGGTCAGAGGCTCCGCCTCCCCCTGGGGGGATGCTACTGCTGCAGCAGTTGCGTTGAGCTCACTGGGTGTGTGTGGTGGGGTGGGCTTCCGGGGGGAAGGGCTGGCGGTGCTTTCGGAGGTGGGGGTGGCGGGAGTCAGGCTGCGGGGATGGGGAGGGAGACCGCCAGACAGTTAATAACGGCAAAGCAGCGGACAGCAGACAACTCACTGAATTCCAGGTGCAGGAGGCAGTGTTCAGCATTAAGTGCATGAGTGCCGTTTAATGCACGGCCCGTTGGAGCTGCATGTCATGAGGGCCGAGCCCCCGTATAAACAAAGACGAGTGCACAAGGACAGTGCGGAGCATCACACTGGGCATGACAATCTGCGAAACTGATATGGTCACAGGAAACCGTGCCGTGATCATGTGACCAAACACGCAGCTGAGGCCCAGGCGAGAGGCATGCGTTAATTCCAGAGGGACGGCTGCATCCCGCCCAAGTCCCGTCGCACTGCGGCGCTTCGATTTCCCGTGTGCCGTCCAAGCAGGTCATCCGGGAGAGACCGCCCCGTCCTGCCCAGCGAAGTTAAAAACAGCAGCCCCCCAAGCCTGGCCAAGGCAGGGTCCATCTGACTGTCTAAGTATTTAGGAGCTAAAATAGAAAGGGAACAAACTAATGAGGCTGACAGAGGTTTAAAATATAATTTGCCATGGAAGAGCTACAAGCAGAACTGGTTGAAGAGCAAAAGCATTTTTGATTCAGTGCTGTGTCGGTGTGCAGTCTTTCAGGCTTTAACAGGTAAGCTTCTAAGCCAGTGGCTGAAGGTATGACACAAGGAAGACTAGGGGGCAGCAGACTAGCAGTGGAACTGCAGCAGATCGTGTGATGCCGGAGCATGGTCACTAGCTAAGCGAAGCAGAGAGACTGAGTTCTGGCACAGGGGGCCCAAACAGGAGCACATGAGATTAGGACAGATCCTCACCCTGAAGTGTGCAGGGCTCACTGGCCCCTTTTACTTTAGAGCGGCTCTACCCAAACCCTCACACGTCGAGGTAAGGCTAATTTATACATCTGAGTAGAGTCTGCACCATCGGTAGCCACGTACCAAACGCTGTGCGCCGAACGCCGCATACCCTACGCTGCAGTCTGCCTCCTGCACACACCCAGAGCTGCCCTGCTTCTGCCGACATGCCAGGTCACTGCAGGGAACCCTTCCTGCGTAGATATTTCTTCTGTCTGACACCTTGTCCAGAGCTGGCCTGTCTGTACTGCTGCACATGAGAGCGCAGGCCGACCCACCTGTCCTCTGTGTGCAGGCCTGTCTCCCAGGTGCCGTACTGGCTGTCCGCCTCACGGACCAGCGTGGTGGTGTCCCTGCTCTCCTCGCCGCTTGTGCACCTCTTCAGCTGCTCCTGCAGAGATGAAATGAAGTATTGTAGAGAGCGAGCCAACAAGGGGCATTACGGGAAGCAAAATGGCAGGAGTAAAACTGTGGAGTAATGCCACTGCAGCATTTGGTGGCCACCTCGGCCTGTTCAGGTTAATTTGGAAGCTGACAGGAAGTAGAGAGTTAAGCATCTGAGCCCGTGATCAAAAGGTCATCGGTCAGCTGGACAGTCACATCTTCGCTGGGCCCTTGAGCAAGGCCCTTAGTAAGCTGGATAGTTAGCCTGACCTTGCGTTCCGACTCTAAGCTTCGCTCTCAACTGTATGTGTGTGTACATCTCAAGGAGAGCAAAATAGGGCACGAGCAAAGCAGCAGGACAATGTACCTGTGCAAACAGAGAATCCCTCTGTGTATTGCATGAACCAATTTAGAAAAACGGGGTTGGGGGTTCCAGTTTAAGGTGTCCCTGATATCTCTCTCACACTCACACACACACACACACACACACACACACACACACACACACGTTCCTGCAAAGAGGAAACTTGACATAATACCATCATTCAGGTTGTAGCAATTGTGTTATTTAAAGGTTTCATTTCCTCTGTTGAGCTCTCCGACTCGGTCACAGAACAATACCAGGGTGGGAAGGGAACAGGCAACGCAACAGGGTTTTTGCTGAGAGCAACTTTCCCGTGTGACAGACTCCGTGGCACGTGGCAGCTTTTAACAGAGCAGGAGGCTGTTAATGGTGCCATTTCTTCCCAGCACGACATGGAAGAGCAAACTGCAGGGGCCAGTGAGCTCAAACACATGCACAGGCTCCTCCCATGAGACAGGGGGCGATAGCGGCCTGCAGGAACTCAGGGGCTTCGGTGACAAGAACCCCCACCTCAAAAGAGAAACAGAAGCAGGGTCACCGGTGCCCCACCCTGCAGTGACTAGGCAGGAGGGGCAAGAAGAACAGGAGCAGAAGCTCAGCTGCGCCAGTGCCCCACTGCCTGCTCGCACAGGAACAATAGATCATAATACCAGCTTGCTCTCCAGGGAGACAGGACATTTTAAGGAACGTGGGACAACACCAGTGACTACAAGCAGTTAAAGCGGTTCAGAACCACACTCGGGGCTGCGCGATGCTTGAAATAGGAGCCCAGCATTGCAGGGGGGCTACTGCCCCTCCCCCAAACCCAAAAAGTGCCTGAGTACTGCATTGCTGCAGGGCCATCTACCTGCAAAGACAGAAAGCAGCACTGCACAGGAGCTTCCGTTTTCACGGTTCTGTAAGCGTGTTGAGAGCTGGGCCAGTTGCCCCCGGAGCAAATTAGGGGATGGCTCAGGGACACAACAGTGACATCACTCCGCCATCCCAGGGAGAGACAGGCGGGCACCGCAAATCAGGAGCAGCACAGAAGAATCTGTCCTGATGTAGGAACATGCCAGATGTGGATAAACAAACAAAGCTCACCCACGTGCAGCATCCCCATAAGCTGGGGGGCCTCATGAGGAGCCAGACAACAGCAGGCCGACCTGAGCGCCGTCAGCCGCAGCATCATGCCTTGGCCATCGCAGACATGCTGGCGGGGGTGACACCGCCCAGCTGCGCTGACACTTCTGTGCGTCCACGTATAATCTTACTGAGGAAACGAAAGCACAGAGCAAGCGAAGGGAGGCAGTCCGGTGGAGGTGGGCCCTGTATCACACACACCCTCGCTGCTGGAGGCTCTCTTAGGACCTGATTCTTCACTGGGGACTGAAGAAAAACAACTTCTCCCTTCCTCTCCTACAGCAGAGCTCTCTGTCCTCGGTCACCCTCCCTTCCTCCTCTGCAGTAGTACTCCCTGTACACAGTCACCCTCCGTTCCTCCTCTGCCGTAGTACTCACCGCACAGTCAAGCTCAATTTCTCTCCTACAACAGAATTCTCTATATGGAGTCACCCTCCATTCCTTCTATGTAGTGGTACTCACAGTACAGTCACCCTCTGCAGTGGTACTCGCCAAACACAGTCACCCTCTGCAGTGGTACTCACCAAACACAGTCACCCTCTGCAGTGGTACTCGCCAAACACAGTCACCCTCTGCAGTGGTACTCACCATACACAGTCACCCTCTGCAGTGGTACTCGCCAAACACAGTCACCCTCTGCAGTGGTACTCGCCAAACACAGTCACCCTCTGCAGTGGTACTCACCAAACACAGTCACCCTCTGCAGTGGTACTCACCGTACACAGTCACCTTCCATTCCTTCTCTGCAGTGGTACTCGCTAAACACAGTCACCCTCTGCAGTGGTACTCACCATACACAGTCAACCTTCCATTCCTTCTCTGCAGTGGTACTCGCTAAACACAGTCACCCTCTGCAGTGGTACTCACCGTACACAGTCACCCTCTGCAGTGGTACTCGCTAAACACAGTCACCCTCTGCAGTGGTACTCGCTAAACACAGTCACCCTCTGCAGTGGTACTCACCGTACACAGTCACCCTCTGCAGTGGTACTCACCATACACAGTCACCCTCTGCAGTGGTACTCACCATACACAGTCACCCTCCATTCCAGCACTACAACAATACTCACAGTACTCGGTCACCATGCGTCCAGGTGTGACCCATCTAGACACCCCACCCTTCCCAAAGAACACTCTGCTTGGTGCATTTTACAGTTAAAAAAGAAAGATAAACCATCCTGAAGATTGAGTTCAGCACCAGAACCGAAACAGGCACACATGCCCCTTGGCAAAAGCGAACACCCCAGCAAGCTGCATGTGGAAGGCGGTATCCATGGTGACAGCCCTTCTCACATGGCCCGAGCATCCATCTGACCCCCCTCCCTGAAGATTTAGACCTGCTACAGAAGGAACACCAAACTCACAGTCGATACATTACCTACATTGAAACCCACTTTGCACAGTGACCTCAGCAGAGGTGTGATTGCATGTGTGTGTGTGGGGGGTACAGGATCCCCTGCAGGTTCTATGCATCACGCAGAAGCCAAGGTGCACATGAGGGTTCAGACACACCAGCACAAATGGCTTCAGCCTCAGCACCTCTAACAGAAGCCCAGTGTCACACAGTCTCAGTCACGTGATCCACGAGATCTGCCTGCCGGTGCATCTGCAGAATCCCGCGCTGATGTCAGAGCCCCGAAAATCACGACGAGCACACGCACACACGCACACACGCAGCTGTGTGCCGCGCCGCCGGGAGGGTCACGGCACACGGGGACGGCTGACTGGAAGGTGACCAGAGCAGGTCATGAAAAAGAGCAGCGATGCCATGAGATGGAAGGACGGGGGGGCGTGTTCCGGAAAGAACCGAACGGACAAGCGGGAGCGGAGCACGAGACGTTCGGGGGTCTTACAGGGGACAGTGCACCGGGGTCCTCAGTCGGGTCGGCAGAGCGCTTCCGTAGGGAGAGCCTCTGCTGGCTGCGGAGTGAGAAGCGCCGGAAGGACTCTCTACTCCGAGAGGCCAGGCCCCGCAGCGAAGCGGCCCTCTTGAACCCGCTGCCGTCTGGTGCCAGGCCCAGCGCCCCCTGCAGGGAGCGCCGCACACTGCCCACCCAGCCGGACACCTGCATGTGAGCCACCGACAGCTTGTCCCCGAGGTACTCCATGGTCAGGCTGGGGGGGTGGGTTTTCACCAGAGGAGGGGCTGCGCTACAGGTCCACAGATCCAGTTCAGCTGCACCGTAAAGCCCAGCCCACGATGCTGATCCAGAACGTGGTGTTCAGGAAGCAGAGGGAGCCCACAGTCCATGAGAGTGTGCAGAGTGGCAGGTGTTCACTCTCCCGGGGCCCAGGGTACGGGGCCGGTTTCCGCAGACAGAGTGTGACGCGGTCACGGTCTGAGCAAGGCCGCAGCAGGCAGAGTGGTCCTAAGGGTTTACGGTCCCTGACCCGGCCAGCGGTGTCCTTTTTCTGTGCGCACGCTCCAGAACGTGGCCCAAATGCACGTTCAGTCAGGGAATCGGGTTTAACACGCAGCTGTAGCCAGACCAGCAACGTCTGACCCCCAGAGCACACAGACGGGAGCACGTGCCTGACGCACGCTGCAGAACTGATCCTCTGACCCAACGGACTCGGCAGAGCACACGGGCTCCTCCTGGACTCGGTACGCAGGCTCCTCCCAGGAGAGCAGCAGCGGCTCTCTGTCACCCTGAAGAAATGCTCCTAGGTCGTCCTTTTTTAGGGTCCCCCGCGGCACAGACAAACACGTCAAGCTCAGATCCGTGCAGAAGAAGCCCGATCACAAAAACAGACAGCGGGACGAGGGATCCAGGCAAGTGGGCAAGCGAGGGAGGAGGAAGGCAGGAGGAGATGCAGCCTCAGCAGGGTGAGAGTCTGGCACACTGCTGCCAGAGCGGGCAGGTCCACCGCTACTGCGTCAGCACTGTGTTGCTCTGTTGTGAGTTCCACGGGGCTTAGGCTTGTGTGCGTGTGTGTGTGCGCACGCGTGTGAAGGGAAAGCGATATGCGTTTCCTGGCGATAACAGGGGTGGTGATGTATACTGGGGGTGCCTCTCTCTCCCTGCCTGTTTCCGAGCATCACTGTAGATTTTGCGGGGTGGGGGGGGGGGGGGGGGGGGGGGGGCTGCGACATGGGTTTCTAAGTCAGAAGGGATGGAGAGAGAGTGTGAGCGAGCGAGAAAGAGAGTGTGAGTGAGAGAGAGTGAGGGGGGAGGGAGAGAGAGGGGCGGGGGAGAGGGCGGGAGAGCAAAAGGGAGGGAAGGAGAGAGAGGGGATGAGAAAGAGAGGGAAGAAGTGAGAGGGTGAGAGAGACATAGAAAGGGAGGGAGTAAGAGGAAGGCAGAAGAAAAGAGAACAACATTTATGTAACGCTGATATTTATGAAAGATACTGAGAAATGGAGGAGGAATCCATCACAGCAAAAAGCCGTCGTCCCTGACAGGATGCAGCATCCTGCCACTCACTGCTGCCGCGTGCCGCTAACACTGGGATCCTCGTCCAGCCGGGTAACGCGTCACAGTGAAATGGAGCACAGAGACGGGGGGAAAGCTGAGCTCAGGAAGAGCATGCTGGGGGGGGGGGGATGTAAGAGCCCGGGGGTGAACCACAGCACCCACACCCCCCACCGATGAGACGAAGCTTCAACCCCAGGATACACCAGCAACCCCAGACAACAGGAGATGTTATTTCAGCCGAGTCGCAGTGCCGCACTGCCGCACTGCTACACGCTCACGATCGACAGGAAAACCTCAGCCAGGGGCGCCCACACAGAGGGGCACATATTACGAGGCCGCAGCCAAACCCGAGCCCCAGAACTGTGGGAAGAGCCATCGGGGGCAGCACCACCCCCCACGGACATACAGGCCACCATGATCAGCCTCACACCCTCTCGGATCACACATGTCGTCGTTCAGGGGGGACGGGGGCTTCACATCTGCAGCCTCCACCACTGGCTGATGTTGCAACAAAGTGAAAATGATACATTACTGATCTGCACGTACAGTGATCGTGGGCATCGTTAGCGGTGTACACCAACGTGAGATGCGTCCCAAATATGGGGGAACAGAGAATTTAGTGATCAGTTGTTGACACACCACAGCACACAATGCACAACACCGAAATGTGTCCTCTGCATTTAACCCATATGTGACATAGCAGGGGGCAGCTAATTCAGCGCCCGGGGAGCAGTGCTGGGGGGTGGTACCTTGCTCAGGGTACCTCAGTGGTGGTCGGGGATTTGAACCAGCGATCTTTCAATTACAAGTGCACTTCCCTAAACATCAAGCCACCACTGCCCCCAGTGAAGGGAGACAGAGGAACATCGACAGTTTTTTTCTTTTTGAGAGAACACAGCTATTATCGCATGACATTTCCCAAGCACTGCATGTGAAGTAAGAGTGTGCTCATCATGCCCGTAAGCTGGGCAGTCCCATCAGCTTCACAGGCCGAATGTCAGCTGCTCAAGTGCAACTTCCTGCGAGTGGCTGGGCACATCTAGAAAGTGGTGCTTATTAGCATTAATTCCCATTCAAGGGTAAATAGCAAATTCTATAAATTCATGCAACATCCAGTTTCAGTTTGTTTAACTCATTGTCGACTAACAGAATATTTTCGGTTTGTGTTAAATGTATTTATTTACTCATTGACAAATTTAATGTAGATCAGTGACTACTGAGCCAAATGGCTGATAAGGGTGTGTACTTCAGGGGCAGTGTTGGACAATATTACTGTTTAATTACACAGAGAAAGTTGCATGCCGGTCCCCATGATCTGAGCGAGACCCAGACTATTTCAGAGCCCCCCACCCCACCCAAACAGTGCCCCACAAAGACCACGAACGTCCAGGGAACACAAGGCCTTCGGCATTAAGCTGAGAGGATGTTTGTGGGCACGTGAGACACGCAGGCGGAGCGCAGCAGCTTCCCCTTACAGGACGCCTCGCACCTGCAGAGCCAAAGCTATTGTAACACGTTTATCTCCAGATCACCGGCGATGAAAGATCACAGCGGATATTTCCAGCCCTGCAAGAACCGAACCTGCTGCCTGGTGCTGTACAAGCTACGCCTGTCCACCCAGGAAAGGTTTCGCCAGCCGCCCGTATGCTGCACCCCACCCTCCCGATCTCACCCCACACCCTGAGGACCAAAAGCACTTCTCAGCATCATAGACCTTTCTCACAACATCCCAGCATCATGAAAACACTGTACACAAAGCAAGTACCTCCGAACAGCACCCCCCCTTTGGAGGTGTGAAGGAGACCAGCCTCACAAAAGCCAGGATAAAGACTTATTTTTAAACGGACCCCCCCGGGATCCCTCTGGTCCACCGTCGGGGGCTTGCCTGCCATTCAATGGCTCTCTCTCGCTCGCTCACTCACCCACAGCCGCTGTAGGGGCCACAGGCAGGCCGGGCATGCATAGTACGCCATCCGGCTGACGCTCTGTGCACCGCGCCTGCTATTCCTGCCTCTGCACGCCCCGTCGACCCTGCCCGCACGCGTCACCCTAGGGAACAGACACGCTCAGGCACTGACACCAGAGGGGCAGCGAACAGCGGGCTGTTCCAACTGAGGGCGAGTGAGTGAGAGACAGAGAGAGAGAGAGAGAGAGAGAGCGAGCAAAAACACAGTGATGCAAGGGAAGGATGTATAATTTAAGAGGCGCGTACTTCCTTTCAGAGACCACAGATACAGAGCGGCAAACTCATGATCAGGCGCGCGTACGTGTGTGTGTGTGTGTGTGTGTGTGTATGCGCACACACACACAGCCAGAGGACAGCTATTATCACGCAGAACAATCATTAATGACCTGATATGAGAATCACGAGTCACAGGAATCCAATAGGAGACACCTGACAATTACGCCAACCGACGACACCATCCCCTAAACTCAATCTGTCACAGATCGGACAGGACTCACGCAGATTGGACAGTGAGGAAATATAAGGCAGGAAGTAACTGCCATTATGCCCGTGCTGCACTTAAAGCACTCAGCATGCAAACTTCATTCTGGCTGGACCATAAATAAAATGCAGAGCCCGTTATATCTGAAGATGGCCAGCAGAGGGCAGCAGATAGTCACACGCAGCAGTAAAGCGGGAAGCCCACAACCTGGCAGCCATTCAGAGCTGCCTTGGCAGGTCTCCATTACTGGAAAACCCCATTAGCATGAAGTTGGTAGTCAGAGTGCCCCTCCCCGGGCGCGCTGGCCTCCGCTGGCCAGGACTCCGTAATCGGCAAACCCAAGGGGTCCAGGGGGCACGTGGAGTTCAGAGAACCGAGAGTGTGTGTGTGTTTGTACGTGTTTCAAGTCCCAGAGCTGACCCACGAACGCCATCCAGATCTGCATCCTGCCAACCCAGTAGCCAGTGTGTTTACTTGACCTCCCTCCACCCTGGCAGATCGGAATATTCCTCCATTGGCTGGACGTCTCTCCTTCAATGCTGTCCAGCTGCAGAGCATCTGAGCGTAAAGCTAGCAGAGGAGGAGGAGAGGAGGGAGGCCATGCCTATTGCTCAGCCACCATATGCAAGCGCATACACACACACACACACACACACACACACACACCAGTTTGAAAAGATGATTTTGTTTCCTTTGTATATATGTTTATCTCCAAACAGGAGTTAGAGGTTTGCGCATGCACACACACACGCACACAACACAGGCCACGTGGAAAAAGCTTGTTGACAAATCAGTTGTTGCATCATACTGCCCTCTGGTGGCAACATGAGATTGACGCAGCTGACACAGGACCATGGCTGAGTAAGAACAGCCACTGAAGTGAGTGGCCTGAATTGGTGGGGGGGGGCAGAGAGGGGGTGGGTAAGACTCTGAAGGCAGCCGGAAGCTCACCCAGGTGTGTTGGCCCCTCTCTCGGTGGGCACTGCGGCTCCTCATCCTGGATAGGGGCCCCTCTGGGCTGCTCTCCACTGGCGCCGACCTCCGCGAGACACTGCGGGATCGCATCCGCAATGCGTCCTGCGCACAGAGCCAGCAGTGAGTCCAAAGTAACCAACTATGCGGTACTTCAAGGCATCAGTTTTCTGCTGCCATAATAACTGGTACCAGTTGTTTTGTAGGCTACTGAATTTAAAAAAATGGCTGTAGAATATTACAGGGCCAGACAATATGCGATGTTAATGGCAACATCGCATGTCATGCACATGAAATTCTTACATCACTAGTCAAGATCAGGCTTTTTCTTAGCTTCATACTCTACAGAAATTGTAGTGTAGGGAATTTAAGCTTCACTAAAACATTTTTACTCTATCATAGAACAAAAGTAACAGCAAGTTTTGCAATTTTAATGGTTATTCCTTTTTAAGATTATCTAGTATATATAAAATCAGTTTAAAATTTACCTCCACTATTTGCATGAGCACAGCATGCATTCTGAGACAATCATAATCACTTTCATCCTTACTGTTTAAGTCAGTCCTAGATGGGTTTGAGAGCAATTTGCCGAATTCCTTTTTTCACTTTATAAAAACATCAATGTTTATTGCAACAAAATCACATTGTGATATTTTCCAACAAAGTGCTGTCCTAGTATTTTATACAAAATACCTCTTGTCATGCCACCCTGATATTGTATCTGTTCTTCTGACCAGACTGCAGTTTAAGCCTGGATCTCATTTCTCCACACATCCATTATTATTAGTTTTATTTAATTTTTTTACTTCATTTTCTGAGTTTGCACCTTTTTTCAAGATGACTGTTGTGTTTAGAAGCAGGCTATTTACATAACCAATCAACAATGAAGATGTTTGCAAACCCCGCCCAAGAGCACCAAAAGTACCACAAGTACCAAAGAAGTACCCCAGCTACTCTGGTACTTTAGGTACTGGAACTTTTGGTACTGGTACTTGACCGAAAGTCATTGGAAAAGGGAAAGTACCAAAAGTACCAAAAAGTGCCGGCAGTACCACTGCACAGCTTTGCAGAGGTGTTGGTTCATTTCTAAAAATGAACTAAACGCTTTTATAACACTTCACGTTTGCATGCTTTGTTCGTGTCAGGGAAAAACACCAGTGGTCAAACTTATGAAAATTGGCACTTGATCTGCCGACAGGTTGGGAGCCTCAATCTTACCCTCTAAAGTCAAGATAACCATGGGTAAACCACATTTCATACACTAACAGAGACAGGCCTGCAGAAAGAGCTGTCAGTTAATCCAAGGAAGCACTGACCTTGAAAGCCCATTTTTTGCATGAGCTTGATCCATTTTACAGACAGACTGACAACATAGGGAATTTCAGACACTGTATTACAACAGCTGTGTTCCGCCAATCAACTCTGAATTCATGACACTTAACTTTAATTTCAACATTTTCTCATTGATTTCAAGTTTCTCATTCACAAGAGCTGTCTGTCCAAATCTGTCCAAAGAATCTATGAGAGAGTGAGGTTTATTTCCACACCCCAACACTGAAAAGGACATTTCCAGTACTGGTTTTGTAAAACATCCGATAATAATCTGGGGCTTTGGCCTGGACAGAGGGAGGGTCACATTTTAAAAGCTCCTGTTTTCTTGTCATGCAGGAAAGTTGTTTGATAGGTTGTTTGTGTTGTCACAGAGGGTAACCAGCTGCGTGACTTGATGTAACGCCTGAGCTACATTAGTTTGCACCCTTCTCGTATCAAGTCCAGTTAAGATTGTAAGTTCCTCTACCCTCTGTGACAACACAAACAACCTATCAAACGCATCTACTGCTGATACCCGATTAATTTCCATGTCATCTGCTAAGGCAGAAATATTTACTGCAAGCTCTTCTGCCGCCATTACTCATTCTAACTAAACGAACAAATCCGTTGAATGGTAGCGAGGCCCTAAACAAGGAAGTGACGTCGTTAATGAAGGTCCACCTTGATGAGCGGTCTGACAGTTGGGAATTGCAAATTGAGTTTTCTCCCCAACATGCAATGCAATTCCCGGGGACGCCATTGCCATTTGAATAAAGAGGCAAAAAGCCCATGGCAAAACGAAATGCAATTCAGTGATTTGTTATTCTATTTGTTATTCAAAATATTTTTAAATGAATTAAGGATTTCATAAGCACTTTGCACATTGAAATGCCGATTGCAGAATGTATTTTCAAATTACATGCACAGATTAAATATTGAAATGACAAATGCATGCTCTGATTGAATATTGAATTGACAATTGCCAAATGAATTGCCATTTGAATAAAGAGGCAAAAAGCCCATGGCAAAACGAAATGCAATTCAGTGAATTGTCATTCTATTTTTTATTCAAAACATTATGAAATTATTTAAGGATTTCATAGGCACTTTGCACATTGAATTGCCGATTGCAAAATATATTTTCAATTACATGCACAGATCAAATATTGAAATGACAAATGCATGCTCTGGTTGAATATTGAATTGACAATTGCAAAATGAATTGCCATTTGAATTTTTGTGCTTATAATCTTCCATATGGGACTAGTTCATATCATTACAAAACAAAAAGGTGGTTTTACACTGTGCAAAATTCGATAGCATACTACACGGGCACCAGCGCTATGCACGAGCACCAAAAGAGAAAAAGCACTATTCTGCATGACGGAACGCTAGAATGAAAACCTTTTGTCCTTGCATCTGCTAAATACACTCATTATTAAAGCTGTATAGTCATCTGCCTGCTGTCTCAGAACCTCCATTGAATAAGTGTTTTTGAAAATGTTTAGGTTAAAATCTGGGCTTATTCTACACAGATTGACGGTGCCAGTGTGCGTTTGTGCTCATTAGGCTTCTTGGAACCCGTGTTGTTTATTGTAAACTAAAACCGAAACAAAAACGGACACTAAATAAAAGTAAACTTGTGAACCGAAATAAAAATGAAAACTTTTTTTTTTGTAAATAAAGTTGGACTTTAAATCAGCTAAATGTAGCGCCACACCACTGATGTCTTTTTACCTTGTTCATCCACAACATCCCCTCTTTTAAAAGAGGTTTTAGTTGCTGACCTGTCCCTTACTTCACCGCCACTTCAGTCACTATCACTTCCACGATTTACCAGAAAAACCGCATGCGGCGAGCTCCGCTAACCAAATCTAATAAGGATACGCCGAATTTATGCAGATTACTAACTTTTCAGTGTCACAATATGCATCTCATTAATATTTTAGGCATACTGCTAATTTGCTAATTGAACTGTGGGCAAAAATAATGTCTGCATAGATCTAAAAAGCTGGCGTCCATTATCCAAAGCCCTGCAATAACATTCAGTTTGTTGTCGTCAAAAGAAAATTCACTTAAACTATTTGATTTTCTGGAGGAAAATTAATCATTTACATTAATCGAACAATTGGTAATATAGTCAATAGATTAAACAATAGAAAAAGAGTCGTTAGTGGCAGCCCTAATCCCAGCATCTCACCCACCCGTCATCCATCCCTTCCTCCTCCATTTCTCACCTTAGCTGGAGAGTCCTGCTTTCTCTGGACACCTCCCTGCTCCACTCCCTTCTCTGTGGGCACCCTGGAATGTTCTGAAGTAGTATGGGTCAGCCGACCTGGCTTGTGAGGATCAGGGACCCTGGCTGTCGAGGCTTCCCAGCTGGGGGAGGAGTTGCAGTTATCCAGAGGGGCAGCTTCAGGTGTTCTGGAGTCCTCGAACATAGTAGACCAGCGGCGTTCCTGTGAAGCCCTTCCGCTCCCAGAAAACCTCTCAGTGTGCCGCTGGAGAAGATGCTCAAGGCTGAGCTTGGGGGCCATTTTGGCAGAAGGAACACGGGCCAGAAGGCTGCTGGGTGTCTTGCTGTGGGACATAGGAGACGATGTTGGTGCCCCCTCCACCAGTGAGGTCTTCTCTGCCTGCCCCAGGAATTCTATCTGAAATTGGGTTCTTGGGGGCTCAGATTCCCCTGTGGTTACAGCTGGCACACCTGGCTGTCTGGGCATGGTGGGCTGAGGCCGAGGTGCACTGTTCACACCTTGGATGTCGACTATGAGAGCTGACTGAGTTTGGCCCCGGAAAGAGTCAATGTCCAAGACGGCCACATGGTAGAGTCCGTCTGGATCAGAGGATGGCTGTTTCGTGAGCCGCTAGGGCTGCCCGCACAGTGCCGGTACGGGGGGGACATGGTGTCCAAGTCCAGCACCTGGGGACGCAAGGATGCAGCTTCACCTCGGCCCTTGGCCACTTCCTGCTGCATAGCTAGTACTCTCATCCTCTCCTTTTCCCAGCCCTTCTCCAGCTTCTCCAGTTGCACCAGACGCTGCTTGTCCAACTCTTGGAGCCGCTGCTTCTCCTTCTGCCTGCTGAGTTCCACCCTTTGCTCCTGCTGCTTCTCCAGATCCACATCAGCCTCTCTGTGCCTCTGTCGCTCCTGCTCCTCCTTGATGTGTCTCTGCAGCTCTAATAGTTTCTGCCTTGGCCTGTCCAGCTCAGCTTGTGCTACCCCCATGCTCTCTTTTTGTGATGGCCTCTCTGCCTCTCGTTCCATCTCCCACGCCACCTCACCACAACTTGCCAAGGCCTCGGACTCTGAATCCTCTGTCCAGCCGGCAGCCCACCCCCCCACGAAACGCAGCATCCAGTGAAGGGTTCCTACGCAATGAAGTCACCTTGTGTTGGGAGCCCCACCTACCAGAGCCAGTGGAAAAGTCATCAAAGGGCAGCTCTGTGCCTGCAGCCTTGCTATTCTCACTGTCACCCTGGGTTATGGGGTCCTGGATCTGTCCAGTTAGGGCGAAATAAGTGGCCCTGGGTCTGCAAGACTGCTCCTCAGCCTCCAACATTTTTAAACGTTTGGGTGCCCCAACATCCTCTCTTTCAGTTTCTGGCATTTTCTTCCACTGCTGCTCTTTCTGCCTCTCGATCTCTTGTAATCTCTCCTTCTCCAGTTCAATCTGCCTCTTCCTCTCCTTCTCCTGTTCAATCTGCCTCTCCTTCTCCAGTTCAATCTGCCTCTTCCTCTCCTTCTCCTGTTCAATCTGCCTCTCCTTCTCCTGTTCAATCTGCCTCTCCTTCTCCTGCTCAATCTGCCGCAGCCTCTCCTTCTCCTGCTCAATCTGCCGCAGCCTCTCCTTCTCCTGCTCAATTTGCTTCTTCCTCTCCTTCTCCTGTTCAATCTGTCTCTCCAGCTCAATTTGCCTCTGCCTCTCCTGCTCAATCTGCCGCAGCCTCTCCTTCTCCTGCTCAATCTGCCGCAGCCCTCTCCTTCTCCTGCTCAATCTGCCGCAGCCTCTCCTTCTCCTGCTCAATCTGCCGCAGCCTCTCCTTCTCCTGCTCAATCTGCCTCAGCCTCTCCTTCTCCTGCTCAATCTGCCTCTTCCTCTCCTGCTCAATTTGCCTCAGCCTCTCCTTCTCCTGCTCAATTTGCCTCTGCCTCTCCTGCTCAATCTGCCGCAGCCTCTCCTTCTCCTGCTCAATCTGCCGCAGCCTCTCCTTCTCCTGCTCAATCTGCCGCAGCCTCTCCTTCTCCTGCTCAATCTGCCGCAGCCTCTCCTTCTCCTGCTCAATCTGCCGCAGCCTCTCCTTCTCCTGCTCAATCTGCCTCAGCCTCTCCTTCTCCTGCTCAATCTGCCGCAGCCTCTCCTTCTCCTGCTCAATCTGCCGCAGCCTCTCCAGTTCAATCTGCCGCAGCCTCTCCAGTTCAATCTGCCGCAGCCTCTCCAGTTCAATCTGCCTTAGTTTCTCCTGCTCAATATGCCTCTTCCTTTCCTTCTCCTGTTCAATCTTTCTCTCCTGCTCAAACTGTCTGAGCCTCTCCCTCTCCTGCTCAATCTGCCTCTCCTGCTCAATCTGCCTCTTCCTCTCTTTCTCCTGCTCAATTTGCTTCTTCCTCTCCTTCTCCTGTTCAATCTGTCTCTCCAGCTCAATTTGCCTCTCCTTCTCCTGCTCAATCTGCCGCAGCCTCTCCTTCTCCTGCTCAATCTGCCGCAGCCTCTCCTTCTCCTGCTCAATCTGCCGCAGCCTCTCCTTCTCCTGCTCAATCTGCCGCAGCCTCTCCTTCTCCTGCTCAATCTGCCCCTTCTCCTTCTCAATCTGTCTCTGCCTCTCGGTCACCTTCTCCTTTCCTCCGAGCATCTCCCTGTCAGTCTCAGTGAGCCACTTCTGCAGAGCTCCCACCCTCAGAACACGGGGCTCTGTCTTGGGGCCCAGGGACAGAGAGGGTCCCTGTATCTCCTCTGACGTAGTGGGTTTGAGCAAACTTTCTGTTGCACCTCCCCGCGAGATCGCAGGGTCATGGCCTTCTCCTCCAACTGGGCTATAGACACGCGCTCACTCGTTGCTCTCCGCTCACCCACAGCAGGCACAGTGTCAAACATGTGATCCACACGGAGCGAGTTGTGAGCTCTTGCTTGTTCATCCCCGTACCGCAGAGAAAGGCTCCTCCGAGGCCGAGCTGCAAACGTGGGATCCTCCAGCACTCGCACACTGTGCCTCTCCACCACATTTTCAAACAAGGCAGCTCGTACCGTCTGAACCACAGTTCCAGGTATACCCGGCACTATTCTGCTCTCTGTCTGGCTGCCGCCCTTTGTCCCCTCAGCTGATAGTTCTTGGCGTTCCTGGAGGAGCCTGTCACTTGGATTAGGGAACCTGTCTTCCCCTTCCTCTCCCTCCATTGGATTAGTGCTGGCAGGGTCATCCAACTGAAAATAAAGAAATAAGAGGTTATCTAACTTCAGCCTGTTTCAAGTGCTCCAGGTATAAAGGCTGCAGCTTAAAGGAGGTAATTCACTGTATGGAAGTTTTGCTCTGTTCATTAATGATTTCTTATAAGCAACGTACTTTCATGCTACATCATTTGGTAGAGCAAAATGGCCAACTCCACAGGCACCTGAGGGATGGATGAAGCTACACATACAACAAAGGAGCGATCCTAGGGCCCCACCCTGATGATATGGCAGTCTGCGGGGGGAAAGGGGGCAGTCTGCGGGGGGAAAGGGGGCAGTCTTAAGGGCGATGCACTATTTGCATCTGTGGTAAGCCCTACTGACTGAAACTGGAGACAAAAGGTGGAGAGTGAAAAAGGAGGAGGCTGGGGGTGGGAAAAGGTGAAGGGACAGAGAGCGTGCAGACTGGACAGGAGACCAAAGACAAAAAGGATGGGAGGAACAAAGAAAGAGGGATTTAGCAGCACACAGACCTGGAAAACACAGATCCACCCTCTCTTTGTCAGGCCCATAAAAGTCTGGGTGTGGAGACACTGTAACCCAAGCAGGAGCCTGCTGACCTTTCCCAGCCAGTGCCAGTTCCCAGGGCAAACCAAACACCCCACCCCTGGTGCCGAAATGCTTGGCTGATGGAGTGCCTTGCTGTGTTTCGGATGACCCAAGCACCAGAAGTTTTACAGAAAACACACACCCTCCTAAGAAAAGTAAAGGTATGGGTGGCGGGAAGCCAACGAGAAAACTGAGACTGTAATCAAGCGGAGGTGGACTGGAGTATCGGCAGAATGGCTGTGGAGTTTCAGGCAGAAGGAAAAGAGCCAGTTGGTAAGTATGGGAAAAACAAACAGCCCCATGTGAGGAAGTGAACAAAAAAGAACTGCTGCGTTGTAGGAACACCAAGCGGGAAAAGCTAACGACAGCTAGCATCCTAAAAGAGCCAGCGGCAGCCTGTGACGAATGTAAAGCTGCACCGTGGAAGGGCTCAGTATGAGGCAAGCCTGATTCAGGTACCAGGGCATAAGGGCCTGGGCAGTCTGTGATAAGATAAGATAACCTAGGATTTCCTCTGGAACCAGTAGTGTAACGGCAACCACTGGACTGAGCTTCCAATGAATGGCTTTTAACAAGGGGAAGTTGGCACAAGAGTCTAACAGAAGCACTATTAAAATCAAAGGCAAAAATGCAAGAGCTTCAAGAGTAGTCAAGACCAGTTAAATCGTAGCAGATGAAGGCTGGGAGTGCAAGTGTTCCTCACAACCTACCATGGAAGTTTACAACAGGCATCAAAGGTTAGAGACAAAGGTCTCCTGCTTCAGTCCTACCTGGACTTTTAAAGTAAGTGTTAAGCCAAGAACCAGCCAATGGGAAAGGAGCATTGCACTGATATAATGGTTTATGGGACACAGAACATAAAACACACACCCAAAGATATATCCACCCAGCAAGGCAGAGCAACAAAAGCAACCGCAACCTGGGTTCGTGACACTGATACAAGAACAGTTTGCTATTGGAGAACCAGCACAGCTCCTACTCGAATTCCACTAGCAAGGTCAGATGCCGCTCAGACTGTCGATACATGATGGGCACACAATAGGGGCACTTGTGTGCCACCTACCCACAGAAGCATGGCGTGGCTGCCTTCTTCCCACTGCCTCAGCGCCACAATATTCCGCCACAGTACAGGGAAGCCACAGGAAAGCAGTCAGCTGGACAATATCTGACCTTCCAGCAAACCGAGCCTTCCCTGCTGACGACATCACCATCTCTGCTCAGATCTTTGCCTCCCTCGCCATCATTGCAGCCTACAGCAGGGATCATCTCCAGCTCCAGCTGTAAAGACCGGACTTCTTGTCTTCCCTGCCAGCGCGACCATCCACCGTGACATGACTGTTCGGCCCAGAACATCCACACTGTTTCCAACAAAGCCAAGCAGAAACCTTGGGGTAATGATATACAACCAGTCGTCTTCTGCTGGCCACATAGCAGCTAACTCCTGGTCTTAACTCTGATCATCTGACGTTGAGGACTTACTTATCGGCGTATGCAGCACATCTTCTTGTCCAGGTACTTCTCACAATTAGACTACTGCAACAATTTCTTAAAAATGCGGCAGCACGACAGATGTTTAACCAGCCTAAATACTTGGAAAGAGCCAAGGGGGGGGGTGTCACACGTCGATTGACACGTGTGTCAAGGTTCTTGGTGCTTCCTTTCAGAGCCATTAATGGATAGTGTCCATCAAGAGATTCTATAAGATGCATGTCCAATGGCGGCCTCTTTAGTCAGCAAACCAACACCACCCTCCCCCACAAGAGAAGTGTCATGCTTCTCATGTGTGGTTCTCCAGTGGCAGAATGAACCAATGAAGCACATCAGGTCATCAGATTCCCTCTCTACCTTCAAAAAACACCTCATTCAATCATTCTGCTGAATGATTCTTTTGTCTTATAAGGTTCTTGCTTTGTTTGGAAGATGTTGAGTAGTTCCTGCTCCAGTACTGCATACACTTATACCTCGGCATTCCTTAGAAGCTCAGCCTACCTACATATACGGTTAGCTAACTCAGCCTCTAAACGAGACATTGTCCAGCATCTGATCCTGGTGTTTTGTTAAACTGGGGTGTGAGTAGGAGGAAGAAGACCCCTATCAAAAGGTCACTACTCATATGTTACTTGGCCTTGTGAGCACATGAACGCCTTAAATTACACTGTTATTAATATGGAATAAAAATATGAAGAGAGATGGTCCAACAAGGAGGAAGACTGGTAACATTCAAAGACGCAGGAGTGCCAGGCCACTCCTGCAGCAGAAATGCAAGCAGCCATGCTGCCGTTCCTTCCCAAAGCTCACCTTCCCGTCGCTCCCACTGCACGGCTTCGGCATCTCCCTCCCCTGAGGGCTCGGTGGAGAGCAGCTCAACTCCTCCGACTTCTCCACAGCAAAGCTGGAGGGGACACATGGTTACAGTCACCAAAGCACATGCACAGTCATGCAGGTTCCCGCGTGCGCACACACACACCCACCCACACACACACGCACACACACGCACGCACACACACACACACACACAGAGACAAATGTACTCATATGTAACAGCATGACTACGTAAAGGTAACAAAGTCTTGAATGTTTGCTTAATTCAATAAAAATATTGCAAAGGTGTTTCTTTTTATAACAAAAATCATCACTTTATTCACATATGATTGTTTACATAATATATTACATTAGAAACAACCAGAAGTTTTAAGTAACACATTAATTTCAGGTAGTAATAAATTGAAACCCAAACTAATATTCTAAAAGAGCTGTTCTGAGTCTAAAAGTTCATTGACAAGCAGTTTAAATTAGTAACACCTTCGATAACAATAACATAAAACACGGAACATTTCTGTTTAGTATCTCTTTGGAAGCCAATGACAACTGCAATTAATATCAAAACAGCAAGAACAGACTGAATGGGTCAGTCAAAAAAATGAGACAAAATGTCTGTGCAGATACGTTAACCGCTGTTTGTCAACGGATCCAATAAATGAAACATTTAAGAATTAAGGAAGCGTCCCAAGACTTTCTGAGACCACAATATATGTAACGTATTTTAATCTGAAATGAAGATGGAGTGGCAGGAGGCGGCAAACTGTCCTTACCGTTTGGTGAGGTCGGGGGGTAGGGGGCGGGGCTTAAACAACATCCTCGGAGTGGGAGCTGGAGTGGACGGCGAGTCTTCGGTCAGCTTCTGGATCCTCTGCTTCACGCCCATTGGGGTGTTCGCATTCACAGCGGACTGTGTTGGGGTTCGAGGCTCCCCAGCAGGCAAGGACTCGGCAGCTGGGGCCGGGAGGGCGGAGTCAAACAGAAGGGTGATCCTCCTTTTTATGCCGTCACTTGTCCGTACCTCCTCTCGGATGTCCTCCTTCTCATTCTTCCTTTCAGGCAAGGAGGGTTTGGGTCGGTGTTCTGGGACAGAGGATGTCACAGACTCTGCCCCTTTCTCACACTCCCCCCTCCCTGAGGGCATGCTATTGTCCTCACTGACCCTCTCTGGAGTGTTTTCCTTGGCATCGGTTCTGCTGGGTCGTCGGTGCAGTGAGAGACCGACAAACTCGAACTTGGCAGTGAGGTCCGTGGACAGAGGCCGCCTACCCTTCCAGCGGGGAATGGGATCGGGGGCTATGGTTTCTGCCTGGGCCTCTGCTGGCAGCAAAATGGCAGAGATAGGCCGTGGCTTAAGGTTCTTCCAGGTTCCTGACCTCACTGAAGTCACACCCTTGGCTGAGGAATCCTCAGTGACCTGATCTTTGGCACTGTCCCGCTCCAGATGCGAGAGGTAGCCCATGGACTTGGCTCTGACGATGGGCCGCTCGCGACTTCCTGGCTTCTCCAGTGCCTGCCCCCGCTCTGTGGTACCGGACCACTCTGCTGAAGTAGGAGCCTTGGCCTTCGGTTGTCTGAAGTCTGCTCCCTGCGGCCCAACCTCTGCTGAAATAGAGGTTGGCCTGCTGAGGACATGAAGCCTCGGGGTTTGTGTGAGGCCAGGCTTGGGGGTGGGTGTCATCGTAGCTGGAGCAGGGTAGTTAGCCAGGGATGCTGAGGGTTTAGGGGTGCTGGGCAGGTCTGACTTGAGGGAACCAGGTTGGGCCAAGTCAACCCGAGTCTTGGTGTTGGGCTTGGGAGCAAGGATGGGCCTCACTGTGGCAGTCTTCTCTGACATGTAGGGTTTGGGAGTGAGGCGTGGCTTAGGCCCCGGCACAGGCTTAGCTGACTCCGGGCTGAGGATGAGGGAGCCTGGACCAGAGCCCTCCACGGGGTTCTTGTTGCTGGAGTCCGCCAGGGGACTCAAATGCAGACGCCCCCCAAGACCTCCGGCTCTCCCCACATCCATTGACTTGACTTCCACCTGTGTGGCCATCACCTGACTCAGCACCTGGAACAGGAGGTACGTGGGTCAGTTTGTGTTGGGAGTTTGCATGTTCTCCTTAGGGTATGCCAGTTTCCTCCAACAGCTCAGAAATGTACACTAAAGGGAATCGGCGACTTTGAATCGTCCCATTTGTGCCCTTCGACGGACCTTGTCAGTGTGCTCAGTGCACTGGGGAAAGGGACCAACTGTTTACAAAAAAATGCATGAATGCAGAATGTTAGGATGGTGAGTGAATTTTTGGATCTGTTTAGAATGGAGTTTAGAATTGCTGAATTGCTAAGCTACCCATTGCGACAGCCCCCCCCGTCTCACAGGCTTCTCAGAGCATAACAGCAGCCAGCTGAAAACAGAACACAGTAGAATACAGGAGGAGCAGATTAACCGGCACCAAGGAGTAAAGGGGAGTGTGAATGGTTCCCAAAAAGTAACAGAAAGTAACAGAAACACAAGCTGATTGGCCATTTATTTAGGTTGATCCCAGTTCAGCAGGAACCATTAGGGATCCAGAGAAAAGCTGAATGACCTCCCCCCGGGGGCCACATCAGCACCGGCATGCCACCTGCCTGAGTGCCATCACTGTCTCTATAGCCAACATCAACTAGGTCAAATTGTTCCTCTGGCAAGATGCATGTATTGGCTGGAATCCAGAGATTTAGGATCAGTTCTGGGCTTGTGGAACATCTGGCTTAGGCAACAGGTTGCCAGGCTCCGTGCCCACATGACCTGGCCAGGATTTCACCTCAGAATGGGCATATGCATACCCTAGCCATACATACACATGCACAGGCAAACCAAATCTGCCCCCACACCACTCCACATTCCCCCCTGTAATATCCCACCTACCTGGACATCAACCGTCTGCACTGGGACGCTGGTTTCTATGGTAACAGCACATCGATGTCATCACAGTAAGCAGAAAGAGACTGTGTCCTGAAAGGAAGGGATAATGTCAATATCTCTGTTTGATGCCGTATTTCCCAGGGACCGAGCCAAGCGGGATACCTCACATTAATTCCAGAAGTGCTGGGTCTCTGGAGAACCTCCTCTGTCCCCGATCCAAAATGATCCCGCTCCCTTTAATTACTCCACCTCTCTGTTTAATTATGTGCTCTCCTCTGTGGCAGCAGTCTTTTAGAACCTGGCAGCTCCCTGGTTCTGAAAGCTCCTGTGGTATTGCGGAGCAGAGGAACCCTGATTACTGCCTATATCATCTCCGACATCATCAGGTGCCCTGACCGAATGAGTCCCGAGGAACGTCTGGCTGCTGAAATCTTCTGCAGAAACACTTTTTTTTTAAAAGTTGAGCCAAATGCAGTTACGGCAGACCGGCACCAGGCAATACCACACTTCAAGAAGCAAAGGAGCTGCACCTTGGAATCGGCAGAACCGCCCAGCCCGGTTCTCAGAGCCTGATTAGACGTTCCAGCAGCAGGCTTGGGAAAGCCTTCCGTAAGCGAAGCGTCAAATCACCCTGTAACCTATCAGATGCGTGACTCAGCCTTTGTCCGGTTACTACGGCCCCTCCCAGCCCTTGCAGCCAAGCCCGCAGCTGCGGGTCGCGGCACGTGAGTCTTTCCGGCACAGCAGCATTCCCGCACAAAGGAAAACAAACAAGTCTGACAGAACTCGGCAGAACTTCCGTGAGCATCCCGAGGGAAGATACCGCTGACAGCTGCGCTCCCTGTCGAGGGCCAGCACGCGCTGAAGCAAGGCCGGGATCGAGAGGGATGGAGACAGCAGCGGGAAGCAGAGATCAGGCGTGCAAGTCTGCCAGGGGTCTTGTTGACAGGAAATGCCTCCGCTAGGCTGGAATGCCAAACATTCGCTGTGGGGTGGGCAGCCTCCACACAGGCCTTCCCAAAACCGCTTGGATCACCCCCTGGGATCACATCGAGAACACGGCATGATGGGAAGACAGCTGCCTCTGGACAGCGAGCCTGCCCACCAAGTCAGCATGTCCCATCCAAGAGAAACAGAGGAGACAGACTTTTTCAAATCTAGACACAGCACATACCTCACAGTAAAACGTTCCAACAAAGCAACTCAAGAACCTCATGTAAGATATACCTCCTAGACTAGGACCGGCTGGTTGGCAGTCCAGTTACTTAAACCAAATAAATGACTGTCAGTTAAGCGGAAACAAGTCGATGTTGGTAAATCCCTAAAAAGCTAAAAGAAATCCTGAACGTTTACCCCAGTAAGCAGCTCGCGACCGCTGCCGAATATGGGCGTCGTTATTGCGGCGATTACAAGGACGCAGGCTTCCTGCAAGTGCAAGGCGGCCAACCGGCTGATTACCAGCCACTGTCCCGTTGGCCTGGCAACCACATTTACCTGACCTGACACATGGCTTCGCTCACTCCCACGCACACACGCCTCCCCCCACACACGCACGCACACACACACACGCGCACACACACACACACACACACAGGATGAGATTAACACCCCGCTCAAGCAGGCGGGTAACATTTCCTCTGGTCCTCTGACACGAAATGCGGGGAAAAAGATAGAAGAGGACAAAAGAAGGGGGGGGGTGGAATGGAAAGGGTATGGGGGGGGGCTGACACATAAAACATGCATGATCTTGGGGACATTCTCCTGACAGGAACTGAACTGACACGAATAAGAGGCAGGGGGAGGCAGCTAGGAGGGTCTGGACCAAGTCAAAGAGCAAAGGAAGGAATGAGGAAACCAGCAGAGAGAAAAACGAAAAACAGGGAGGACAGGACTGGTTTTACAGAACAATTAGCTGCCCTGAGAGGGACATTATAGCCCCGTGGTTAGTTCTGAAAATGATTTACAGCATGAGTTTGAAAAAGGGGAGAAATTACATTAGCAGTGGATAATAAAGGAGGAATGAAAAGGGAAAGAGTACCAGAGAGATTACAAACAAACACACAGCCAGGCACAAGCACACCAGCACAGGCACACAGACACAGGCAGACAGGCACAGGCACACCAGCACAGGCACACAGACACAGGCAGACATGCAAGCAGACAGGCACAGGCACACAGTCAAGCGTGCAGACAGGCAAACAGACAGGCACAGGCACACCAGCACAGGCACACAGACAGGCACAGGCACACCAGCACAGGCACACAGACAGGCACAGGCACACCAGCACAGGCACACAGACACAGGCAGACATGCAAGCAGACAGGCACAGGCACACAGTCAAGCGTGCAGACAGGCAAACAGACAGGCACAGGCACACAGACACGGGCAGACAGGCAAGCAGACAGGCACAGGCACACAGACACGGGCAGACAGGCACAGGCACACAGTCAAGCGTGCAGACAGGCACAGGCAGACAGGCACAGGTATTTCGCACAGTCAGTGAAATGAGAATCAGGGACACTGTCTTTGAGCTAAGCCCCTCACAGACAGTGGGAAGACTGATGGCCACAAGGTGAGCAAACTTCCCGGGTCAAAGCGCAGGTCCGTGATTCCACAAGCAGGCCCACACCCTGACTCTCTGATTATCTGCCATTTATCTTTTAGATACTCCGTTTCTATTCTATAGGTCCTTGTTGAACTTTGCTCTTTGCAAATCAGAGCAATAAAGTCAATGAGGGCCGCGGTTATTGGGGGAAGAGATTTGCCCAGAGGGGCTTCCTGGGGTCCAGGGAGCGCAGTTTCCTCACAGAGTTTAGCTCAGGCTCAAACGAGAAATGAGACAAAAATTCAGTGTTTAAATTCTTGCCCAGTGTGACATTGCTAAAACTGGATGCCATAAAACCTCAACACAACAAAGCCAGGAAACAAATTTGCATGACGTCCAACAAAAGCAGCACGTTAGCAGCACCCAGGAAGACAGCGTGCAGGATAAATGCAGAAAAACCTGATTGCTTTTGACATTAAGTCACAAGACTTTTTAAAATGACAGCAAAAGCAACACTATGAGAAAAGCCCCTTAAGCACAATGTGTCTGTTGCTAGAAATTCCACATTTAAATCAATATCTGCTTTTATTGGGCTCTTTGAAATAATACAATGAAATCAACCTTAAGTCATTGAGATAGAAAATATTCATGATAGAAAAGCTTGTCATGTTTCTGATAATTGAGATGAGATAGGATCAGATAACCTCAGCAAAAAAAAAAAAAAACAAGCAAAAAACTGAGAAACGTAAAGTTTCCCAACGTAAGCAGCCTTGCATAAGGGCTACAGTCAGTTGAGGTGGATACGCTGAATGGCCTCACCCATCCTCTGTACTACAAAAGGAGCAAAACAAGACACTGAAATAAACCTTCAGCTGTACAGAATCTACGTCAGCAAGATACACAATAAGCTGCTGTTTCACATCACGAGTGGGTGGAGAATTAGGAGGCAGCCATAGAAAAGGCTGAAAGCAGAGCTTTTGGGGGAACTGCCTTCCCAAAATATTGTTTAATAATATAATGGGACTGCAGCGTCAGTTCAAATGTAGTGAGACAAACAGCACAGATTCACATTCTACAGGTGGCATGTTTACAATTTGGGCTTGTTTTGTAACTCAATTTTGCCTGAGAACAAAAAAAATAAATCACTGAGTAAGGAAAGCAATAAATCTGAAAGGTGAACATCTTTAAGAAAAAGACAATGTCCAGATAGCCTTTTCAAATCAACAGCTAGCTGAACACATCTAGGGAAGGATTTGTTACGTAGTTACAAAACTGTTAGACCTTGCAAGCCAGAGACAACACAGATGTCCACCCAGATCATCAAGGTTATAGGGTGCAGTGGAATGAATAATGGTTGTTACTGCACTGCCCGTTCCACACGTTTAACCGACATTTTTTACACAAACCACACAGAGAACATGGGCACGTTAGGCACTGAGCTTGCGCCGCAGATTACGCTACAGCCTCAGATCTATAACTATTCCATTGCTTTAAAAAAAATAAAGCAATATATAAAACTGCTGCTCAGTCTAGACATTTTTTGAACCCAAAGTGTAGAGGCAAGCAGTTGTATCTCTTGGTAACAAGCAAGCTCAGCTAGACCAATCAGAGCCGGTGATTCAGCTACTGGGGTACGACATACTTTATAAAAGGAGCAGCCAAGTGCAAACGGTTAGTGTAGCCATATAATGAAGACCAGACAGCAAAATCTTAGAATACCTGCCCCCCTCCCCCCCCACCACAACAGAGCAACAATCAAAGGAAGAATTAGTAAGCATAAATCAGCTTCATAAAGGCTTGGAAGACTATTCCTCTACCAGGCTGAGTAGAATCTAATAAAAGAAACAAGAAACCAACTAGTGCAAAGGTAAGCATGCTTCACACAAAGACAGGATACTGAGGAATATTACATTCAAAATTAAACAATCAAACAAAAAACTGGTTCATGCGAGACACATGCAGCAGGCATGGAGCTTCATTGCTAACAAATCTATAAGCTCTCAGACTAAGAATGCTTAAAGCCCCCCCGCTCAGTATGGCAGGAGAAAGTCTAAACGGATTCATGACGGACAGGCAAACAAGAATGTAAATGAACAGCTCTGGGAAATCACTGCACGCAGGGATCTAGCCGGCACCGAACCCACTGCGCTCTCTCGGCCCCCTCCCTGGCTGCTTTGCCTGCCGCCTCAGTGGACTCCGCTCCCTTCCGAATTCATGCAGGGGTGATCCAGGGCTTCCCCATGTTGTGCCCATCATCATCGTCACATATTCCAAGAGATGCTCTTGAAGTTACATGGGCTGCTTTGAGGATCCTTCCCATCCCCCAACCGAGGAAGTCAAACTGCTTGACTAAAGAAAACACTGTTGGTTTTACCTTTGCATCAATGGCACAGATCCAAAGCTCTGTGTTCAGGACACAGCTATCCGGGCTTCCAGTGACTCCACACCAGCCCTGAGTCTCCAGACAGACATCTTACGCTTTCAAACGATTAAGAGATAGTGTATGATATACTGCAAAATGAGTATACAAAACTAACGTAATGTTTCACGTTTTACATATCTAATGCGAACAGTAATTCAGCAGTAATCAAAGCTTAACTGACAGCTTACATCCATAAGCACATGTCATTTTGACAGATGTTTACAATCTCTAATCCCCTGACAGCTAAAAAGGGGACCCAGATCTGCGGTCAGAGGCACACGTCAGCCCAAACAGCCGGCAGCGACCCGGAGTGACTGCAGCCACAAATGCTTAATGCTTCCAGAGACCAGAGACATTACTGCTGCTGGGGGAAAGCAAAACGTTGTACCACTGCACAAAAGGTCAACTGATCAAATTCGGTTTTGCTAGAGTGGGACTGCAGTCCAGGCAGTAACATCACCCCCCCATCACTGGTTTCACTGTTTCAGCACCCGCGACCAGCTCTGACAGCGACTTGCCAGTGGTGTTCGGCGAAGACGGCTGGCAGGTGACACATCCCTCTTCACGTGAATTTCCATATGTGCCACACACACATACAGACACTCTGGTTTTGTACAAAATCCTGCTTGAATAAGGAAAGGCTGAGAAAGCCAGAGAGGATAAGGCGATTCAATAGTCTGTCCCCATAACGGCGGTGACAATGATACTCGGCTCTGTGTGTGTGTGTGTGTGTGTGTGTGTGTGTGTGTGTGTGTGTGGGGGGGGGGGGGGGGGGGGGTTTAAAAGCCACTGAAAGATAAAGCAGCGCCTTTCAATGGACCAGGGGCCAGTTCAATTGCCGAACGTATCCCAGTACATAATGCTCGATAATAGCATAAAGACAACTACGTGTTGCATTGGGAATGGAGAGATGGCGAGAGGAAGCGGGGAGACAAGAAGCAAGCGGGGATGAGCGAGACGTAAACAGCGGCTGGAAACCTGCATTAGCATCAGAAAACAAAGGGCGTGAAAGGCAGCGCTGCCTTCCGGAGCATACAGAGCCCCAAATGACACGCAAAGGGCCACACAAAGGCCCCCCGGCGCCGCTCTCGGGGATGAGACCGGCGCATCATTTCCCAAGTAAATCAAAGGCGACGACCGCCGTCGTGACTTCAAACAAATGGCACGAATTGGTACATTTTCCTTCGCTCAGGAGGGTGACCTGACTACGAACATGTCGCTCGAATCTTTTTTTTCTGCGCTGCCGTCGCTGACCGAGGCCCGGTTCTACAGCCCCGGAAAAGCGACGAGAGGCGCCCAGTGTCCGAACTCGGGGTGCGGAGCGTCGGCTCCACGTCAGGCTCAGATCACGGCTGAAACTCACAGCCAAGCCGCCGAGCTGCGCTCCGGTCCAGACGAGCAGCGTCCGCCTCCGCCTCCGACTTTCTTTGTCCCATTGTTGCGGTGATTCCTTTGTTTCGCCCCGGCAACAGCCCCGAAGCCGGACCCAGCTCACCCCGGTCCCGTAAAGGCGGCCGCGCGAAGTGCAAGTCTTACCTGACAGGAGCGAAAAGTTTCTGTTCGCTGCCTCCTGCCGAAGTCAGAAAGTACCGCGACGGGCGGCCGGTCAGCACCGCCGCTCACCGAGGTTGGCCGACGGCACGCACTGTCCGGGCGCCGGAGAGGAGCGGCTCGGCTTCTCCGCCGTCTTCTAGCTCCAGTGAGACATTGCCGTACCTGCCCGCTACCTCCGCCTCTCCGGCTCGCCTCTCCCGTGCCAACGGCCTCGCTCCTCCGCCCCGACGCGAGGAGGCCGGTCCTGAGCGCTGGTGGCGCCTGGCAGAGGGAGGATCCACCAAAGGAACAGCGCGGCCCCGCGATCGCACCCGGGGGCGCGGTGCGAATAAATACTTATAAGGCGGACGAGGACTGTTCAGCGCCGACGAGCGGGGAAGCCGACGGGGGAGGGCGCACGCGGGCTCCGTGGCCGTACTCCCACCCACTTCATGCCGCACACAAGCCTGTTTACGGCCCGCCTGGCCAATAGAGCGCCAGCTCAGCTGCGCCCAAGACAAGCTGCTTTGTTTTGGTCTCCAGCCCGGAGGCAACCCGAGGAACGCCGGAGCGCAGGGCAGGGCGGCGGGGGCTGGGGCCGCGCACGGCGCCCCCTGTGGTCTGTCTCAAACCCGCAATTCAGAAAGCGAACCGGCAAAGTTCTCTTTTTTTTGTTACGTTTCCACCATTACAGCACTTAACATATTAAAACGATTCGCTGTTATAAGCAAACATTCCTTGACTTCTTCCTGGAGCCAACAAATGAAGAGACTGCTTTTGATTGCGCACAATTATTTATTCAGACTTTCAGCCGTTTCTTAGCTTGGGGGAACAAAAAAAAAACCCAAACACTTGCTTTAGAAACATATTTTGCTTTACATAGCAATATTTCACCTGGGTATTATGGTACAAACGAACTGTTCAAGAATCGGCGATTCTCAAGCTCCAACTATGTTAAAATATCTCCGCAACACTTAGAGACCAGGGCGAAAGGTTATGAAGCGAACTCTACCCTTACCTATACGATCCTGGGAGGGGTAAGAAATAAATGAAATTCAGAAATATACACACTCGGGCCATATAAGCTTTACCCATACAACCCCCCCAATACGTTTTTCCCCCAGTGTCTGCCGTCGGGGGCTGAAGGCTGAAAGGACTAGTGGGAGTTTAGACAAACGAAACCAGGATCAGAACAACCTGTCATACTGCTGCTAAATAAATGCAAAATGGCTAGGAACATTTAGCTGCAAATGAGGGCGCTGCTTGTAGAAATGTCACTGTAAATGATTCATGGTTCAGGGACGGTTGAGGTGTTCAGGGTGGGGACCAGAAGGTGCATTGTGAAGCTGGAGGAGACCTGCAGCTGGCTGACTGCTACCCCTAAATCAATGACACTTCTGGGGGCAAACTGTGGTAGGACATTAAGCAAGACATGAGGTTGCACACCCTACTGGCAGGGGCGTAAAATTCAGACGGTTTAAAGCACCATCTCTTTATGTTAGGTTTCCAAGGTGTTATACGATGCATTTGTAAACAGATTCCCTTTGAGGAAGTGACAGCAGAAGGGGTGGGGGTGGGGTGTTGACTGCTTTGGCAAAACTGAGCTGAGCTTAAGGCTGGGACTGATTAATGTGTCAAACGCTAAGAAGAGTGGGAAGATCGCATGTGGCAGACGTTTGCTTCAGTGTCGGCTACTTGGTGTGGACCATGGAGGTGCTGAATAGGAGCTTCTGCTTCTTCTTCTTCTTCTTCCCTCCTCCCTTCTCCTCAGCTGGTAGGATGAGAAACCGAAGAGGGCCAAGTTAGGCCAGAGAAGGTTCATTCTAACACGGCGAGCTGGTGAGCCGCGGTGAGTGCTCACTGACCAGGGATGAGGACGTGCTCGGGCGGGCCGGCCCGGCCGTGGTCCAGCTGCAGGAGGGCCTCCTCGAAAGCCTGGCTGAAGGAGTTCTGGAAGCTGGGCACTGGGACCCGGTCCGAGCTGTCACTCTCCCCGTCACTGTCGCCTGCTGGGGGGGCCAGCATCGTCTCTGCTGGGGGGGGAGGGGATGGGAGGTCTGATGTGAATGCGGCGCGGACGCAGGACACAGAGCAGGGGCTGCTGGCACGTTGACTCACCTTTCTTTGGGACGGTCTTGGACCCAGGGTCAGCTCGAGCTTTGCCGTCTCTCAGCATCTAACAGCAGATCAGGTGGGAAAGGCCACATTTCATACAGTCACGTATCCCGGCTGGTGAAACAAATCACACGCTAATGACAGTTATTTAGGATGAACCCATATTAACACATTTACACACCTTCAGTATTGTTAAGCCTCAAATTGTCAAATTGCCTTCACAGACAACCTCCAGCTTGCAGGTGTTGATTACATCATAGCAGTTCATGGCCCTTTAGAGTAACTAGTTCACTGTTCATTACTCAGAGCACCGGTGCTGCACACTGACCTGAGCGAAGGAGAGGCAGTGGGAATCGTCGTCGACACTGCTGATGCTCAGGGCCGGGCTGGATCCACTGAGGGACGGAAACATGACGCCATCTGGGGGGAGGGGGGGGTACAAGTGATTTACTGGCTAGAAGCCAGCTTAAGACTGCTGAATTCCTTCCAGCTACACTAGACCATTTCTCACTGTCCACATCGGCGACAGCAGCTCACTCACCGGAGGCAGGGCTGCCGCTCAGGGGGGAGGCCGACGGTCCCAGGGAGAGGTCGGCCGGCAGCACAGGGTCCCCACTTTGGAAGGGCGAGCCGAAGGCCGGGAACTGCTGCAGGTTCTCAAGGCCGATGTGCACCTCCGGGTCTAAGGGGACAGCGGCCCAGTCACGCAGCACTACTGGGGCCCCAACCGAGTTTTAAGCCTTCCAGGGTGCCCAGGTCTCGCACTAACCGCACTCATCATCTGTGATCTGTCTTTACTACAATTACGCAATGGCACATTTATTTAACAGCTTCTGTATTGCCCAGTTCCCTATTTACACTGCAGGCCACTGCACCCTTCAGATCACACTGCTCCCTCGCCAGCAGGCTCACTGCACGCTTTCTCTGCATTTATCCCGGTATAGCTGGGGTGTCTTACAGAAGCTGATGAGGCCAAGGTCACGCTGAGACAGCGCGTCCCTGACCCCCCCCATCCCTCTGCTCACATTTGCCCTGTTTCTTGTTCTCCTCCATCTCAATGCGTCTCTCCCTCCTTTTCTCCTCCCTCGCTTTCTTCTGCCGCATGCGCCGTCGCTTCTCCAGTTCATCTGATGGGAGTACAGGAGATGTTCAGAGTGAGGAGGCACCAGGAAAACACGGGGAGACACGCCCCAGAGGGGAGGTGATGGGGAGGTGACCGGGAGACACGGGGAGACACGCCCGAGAGGGGAGGTGACCGGGAGACACGCCCGAGAGGGGAGGTGACCGGGAGACACGCCCCAGAGGGGAGGTGACCGGGAGAAACGCCCCAGAGGGGAGGTGACCGGGAGACACGGGGAGACACGCCCCAGAGGGGAGGTGACCGGGAGACACGGGGAGACACGCCCGAGAGGGGAGGTGACCGGGAGACACGCCCCAGAGGGGAGGTGACCGGGAGACACGCCCCAGAGGGGAGGTGACCGGGAGACACGCCCCAGAGGGGAGGTGACCGGGAGACACGGGGAGACACGCCCCAGAGGGGAGGTGACCGGGAGACACGGGGAGACACGCCCCAGAGGGGAGGTGACCGGGAGACACGGGGAGACACGCCCCAGAGGGGAGGTGACCGGGAGACACGGGGAGACACGCCCCAGAGGGGAGGTGACGGGGAGGTGACCGGGAGACACGGGGAGACACGCCCCAGAGGGGAGGTGACGGGGAGGTGACCGGGAGACACGCCCCAGAGGGGAGGTGACGGGGAGGTGACCGGGAGACACGGGGAGACACGCCCAGAGTGGAGGTGACCGGGAGACACGGGGAGACAAGCCCCAGAGGGGAGGTGACCGGGAGACACGGGGAGACAAGCCCCAGAGGGGAGGTGACCGGGAGACACGGGGAGACAAGCCCGAGAGGGGTGGGGAGGCCACAGGAACCCCCAGTCCCCACCCCGCAGGATGAAGCAGGTAGTGGCTCACCGGCGAAGATGTCCAGGGTCTCTTTGGACAGAATTGGCGGCTGCAGTGCCAGCTCACAGATGCTGAACTCGCAGGTGAGTGGCAGGTGGGACAGGTAGCGATGACGGCGGCGTACCTCCTGGGTGGGGGTGGGGTGGGCACTTAAACTCTCACACAACACTGACTATTATAATACATTTTTACATATAAAGACTTATTTTTATTTATTCAGCGGCATATTTTCCAGAAGCATCTCAGGCATAACAGACTCAAACTGACCAGTCAGGTTACCAGACCCACTGAAATGAAAGGTTCTCTTTTCTGTGAAGTAACATCCAGATTTTTTGAAAATACAGATGCTCCTCCGCTTACGATGGGGCTATGAATCCATCGTAAGCTGAAATATCGTAAACTGAAAATGAATGATAGGACGCATAAGTAACTAGCGGGTGAACATTTTAAAATAAATTTCAGGAAGCACTTCCTTACACAGCGTGTAGTTAGAGTATGGAATAATCTTCCTACTAGTGTAGCGCAAGCTAAAATCCTGGGTTCCTTTAAATCAGAGATAGATAAGATTTTAACAACTCTGAGCTATTAGTTAAGTTCTCCCCAAACGAGCTTGATGGGCCGAATGGCCTCCTCTCCTTTGTAAATTTCTTATGTTCTAACTATGTGATACATTGTTAAACACTGTATGGGATGTTTACACTCACAATCGCTAGAGAGACTCGGCATCAGCAGAAAGTCTCCAGCAGAACCGTACAGCACATCACCAGCCCGGAAACAGAATTCAAAGTTTGGTCTGATGATTACTAAGAGTCATCAGCTATCGCAGCACCGTAAGGACGAACACGTTAAGCCAGGAGCATCTGTACTCATGATAAGCACCTCCCTCAAATGTTACAGATCAGAGGCCAGTGCACAGCTGAATCTGCAGCGCACCCCCGCTTCGCACCTCAGTGACGGTGTGGCCATCGATCTCCACCACCGTAGCAGTGATGGACTGGGGACTGGCCTCCAGGCTGCCGTACTCGCGCATCAGGCAGCGCACGTTCACCGGGTGCAGGAACAGCTGCTGGCCGTCTTCCGCTGTGAAGGGATGGGGGGCAGGGAAAGGTTAGTTGGCCAGATAGCCAGCAGCATGAGCCCAAACACAAACTGTGACCTCACTCAGAGGACTGGGGGGGGGCTGGAATAAACCAACAGCGCTCTTACTATAACCAGCCCTGCGTCTGGGGTTTATACACAAAGACCTGGTGGCTGGGGGGAGTGCACCGTACCCTGGTAGAAGTAGTAGCAGGGCCCATTCTCCACGTTTTGGGGGGGTGTCATTTTGCTCGGGCTGGAAGGGGTGTCCTCCGAGGACTGGCATTGCAGTCTGGGGGACGCTTTGGGTCCCCCACCGTCCCCAGTCTGCCCCACCTCTCCAGCCAGGACAGACGAGTTCTGCAGTAGAGGGGGGGGGGCGTGTGATCACAGCCATCTAGCTGAAGCACCCACCCATTTACAAAGACCCCTAACTTTCCCAGTATCTAACAGAGGGTGGCAGACGTCAGTCTTTAATGGGCCCCACCCCTGACCCACCTTCTTACTGCCAGGCTGGGCTGGCGGCTCTGCCTCTTGGCTGGGGGGGCTGCACAAGCTCAGGCGGCCCAGGCTGAGGGCATCCTGGGGGCTGGCCTTCCTCAGCGCCTCTTCACGCTCCTGGAGAGCACCACAAGCAAAGGCTGTGACAAGGCCTCACTAACAAGTTCCTCCTACAGAATACTATGACACATCACTGGCAAAAAGGTTTTAAACACAGTGAGTCACAGTCCTGCCCATTTGCTACGTCGCTGGAAAAATTATGTACTGGGACTCACAACCTACAGGTCAAAGTGCCTGCTACGTGCCATAACATGACAGTGACTAGCAGCCCTGTGACAATGACTGTGAAGATGGCACACCTGGAGCAGCTGCAGGGCGGCCTGGATGAAGCAGGCCTGGGCCTCGTGCTCGTCCTCCACGCAGAGCTGGGCCTGCAGCGCCACCCGCTCCTCCCGTACCAAGCCCAGAACCTGCTCGCGGGACGCCAGCAGCAGCTTAGAATAGGGGCTGAGCGGTGCGTCTGCGGCACAGGAGAGCGGGGGAGACCCCAACATGCCACATCAGACCGTGTTATAGCCAGCCAGCATCGTTAACAGTGGGGTGGAAAATCCAGCCGATTCGTGGCATCGCGTCACCCAAGCCGCAGACTGATAAAGGCTGTGTCACCCGAGCAACGTCTCTGCCACTCAGATACCTGCCGGCCGTTCAGCACTCACCCAGAGTTCATGCCTGCGGTCTGCTTTATGCCTCTAATTGGACAATGGGAGCCTCACAGCCAAACAGTTGCACACACTGCGCCCTGAGGCTGAGAGCTGACAGCACGCAGCGCAGCCAGTCACAGCTGCTGGACAAAGGCCACAAAGCCCGAGGATCCGGCTGCTGCGTGCCGGTGGGGAGCGACTGTGTACGTGTGCGCATGCGGGTCTCACCCCCCAGCTTAATGGGCTCCTCCAGCTTCACCCACTGGGAGCTGGGCAGTGCAACCAAAGCACCCTTCTCTCGTCGCATGAGCTGCATGGTGATGAGGTCACCCACCAGGTACTGCCGGGTCTCCATGGCAACCACACTGCGGAGAGAAGAGATCTGGGGGGTCACAACAAGTCAGCAAAGCAACCACGGAAGACAGAGCGGAACCCAGAGACGGCCATCCTGCAGACCTCTTGAGGTCGCCGCCGTGCACGGCCTCATAGCAGATGGGGCACTTGGACCAGCTCTTGTCGCTCAGGGAGAGGTAGTGCAGCATGCAGGACCAGCAGAAGATGTGGCCACAGCGGGTGATGTGGGCAGCCAACGGCGGGTACAGGCAGATGGGGCATGAGGGCACCTCATGGCTGTAGATGCGCTAGACAGGGGAGAGACACGGGGGCAATCAGCATGGCGGGGGCCGGAAAGCCAAACACCACACTAACACTACACCAGGCACCACTGCGTACAGCGGAAGGGCCTCTTTGGGGTCTGAAGGGGCTTGATGCTGCACCCCTGGGAAAGGCACTGAACCCTGAGTACGGCACACAGCTAAACAGTAACAGAAGCATGCTGTAAAGGACGGGCAGAGTGGTGGGGTGCCGGGCCGGGAAACGACAGCACACTCACCACCTGCTGCACACAGTCCCAGCTGACCAGCGTGTCCGGGTCAGTGAAGTGTGTGCTGTAGTCCTGATCTTCAGAGACCACAAACTGGCAGCTGGAAGGGAAGAGAAGACGGGGCGAGATTAACACTGGATTTTCTAGCCACCCCCCCCCCCCACCCCGCCATCCTCCATACAGTCATGCTGCAACAGCTGAACCTGGGTGTACGTATGTGCAACAGATATTATACTTAAGTAGGGTGCATGGCCCCATGATATGGAAACACTGCCGGGCTCTAAGAGCAGGAAGAAGGTCTGACTGGTGCCAGGTTTTATCAAACAAGGACCAAACCTCTGACTGCTCCGTAAGAGGGAGCGAGTAAGCTAAGTCTCTACATTCAGTTCCAGAACATTCTGCAGGACTTAGTGGACTGAGACCGGTGGAGGTGTATGGTTCTAGGTCAGTGCTCTCACTTGGCTTGCAGAAAGAGCTCCTTATTGAAGGGCTTGTGCTTGTGGCCCCACTTGTTGCGGCGCCCCCAGCTGGTGTGGCCGTCTCCACCGGCAGCACCTCCAAGGCCCCGCGGCTCAAAGGTGAAGTTGAGCAGGTGATTGAGACTGATCTTCTTGGGTCCTGCAAACTGAGCCGGGCTGAACTCGGCCCGGCGAGCCTCTGCTACCTGAGAGGGGAGCAGGAGGGGGGGGGGGGCACTCAGATTCAGCAGGAAGAACGCAGATCTAAACTACAGTGCATCTGGAGACAGTGATGATTGATAAAATGAACTAACAGGCATTAATGTCAGTGCCATCCCCACATCCTGTCTGAGAGGCTGAATGATGAAGCAATTAAATGTCTCACAGCAGCGATGTAGCTAACCGGGCATTTCCAGCGGAGAGCTAAACACACAGTGAACCTCCTGCTTCCTCACCTCTTCTCTTCTACCACCACCTGTGCCGCTGTACTGCTTCCCATTACCCCCTCCTCCTCTCTGAGGGGGTCTCTTGTCGAAATTCTTGCTTTTCTGTGGATTGGGGCGCCGTGGGCCGAGGAAATTGTCACTCTTGGGGAAGGCGGGCTCGCGCTTGCGGTTATAGCGCTTGGGCCCACCACCATTTTTAGCATCTGGAAAAGAAAAGGGCACAGAAATGTGGCCTGTCGGTGCCGTTCATCATGCACTGGACCCAAGCTGCCCAACCAGCTCTTTGAGCTTTGGTCTGTAGCCCTGAATTCAACACTGAACACTGGAAAGGCAAAGTTAAACAAGACTGGTCACACATTAGAGAACTTTTAAGATGGAGCGATCAAAGTAGCGTTGGTTCAGTGAGCCAATATATTATGGAAAAGCCAGAACTTAATTTAATATACGAGTGTAACACTACGAACATAAACTGCTTAAATTGTAATTAAAACTATTTTTGGTTTCACAGTCAATAAAATTAATACTGTCTGAATATTCATCTAATAATTTTTTTAAAACAAGACAATTTAAACTAACTGTGTGTGTGTGTGTGTGTGTGTGTGTGTGTGTCCACGCGCATGTTTCCTCTCACAATCAAAACACATGCAGTCTGGGTGTATTCAAGACTTGACACAGGCTCTGGGCCACCTGATCATGGCAGGGAAACCATGAACAGCAGCTGTAATTAACAGCTGCCTAATGTTAACATCCAGTTATGCTACAGTTAGTTTGGAACCACATTCAAGGTTTTGTTTAGGATGACATATAACAGAGTGACAGGGCTCATTTAAAATGTCGGAGTCCACAGGGGATTAAAATGTCAGCCTTGGGTGTGGTGTCGAGATCTTTATGACTACTTCCCAAGCACACTGACTTGATCTTGCCGTTCACATTTATCAGTGAAACCCAAAAGGGTGTGAGCCTCACGCATGCGAAGATACTGAGCCCCTGCAGTCAAAACAACAAAGTCCCAGCTACCCGGGTGGCTCACATGCATACAAGGCAGACATAGGCATTATTTTTAATCACTGTATAATGCAGGCATCATCCCTCTCGTCACAGGCAGCCAACCCATAAACTGCTTTGCAGCTGCACTACTCAGCCTTAATGGAAGTGCTGTATCCAGTCACAGCCCTGGCCAGTTTACCTCAACTCCCTAATTGAACTAAAGGCTTAGCCAGCAAAATATATACATGAACAACAGCCAAGCCTATGAAACAAAGACGAAACTGGAAAATTCATTTGCTTTAACATTTTATGAAAATTACTACCAGGAGACTTCGTCACCCTGTTTAAAAGTGAAAACTATTCAGAGAGGGGAAAGAATCTAACCCCCCAATGTTATTAGTTACTTAAATGATCTTACATTAGTGGTTAGTGTCCCAAAAGCTGTTTTTTTGTTTTAGGGTCTCTGCTTTTAGAGAAGCTGGGAAAAAACAATGAGACAGACAATACGGGATTGTAATAAAATATGCCCGCGCTGAATGTTACTCAAAATAAAGGGGCTTGCTGCTTTGGTACGTGACAAAACAGCAGACCGTTATTGCTCAATTTAAACAAGTGATTTCTGTTGACAAATGTAAAACAAAAAAAGGGGGTTTTAAAGCACGGATACTGCACTGAATAAAGGATCGAAAAAGCTTGAAGGTGAAAGCCGTAAATGACATGATCCATGCAGGGAAAATAACGTTTTAATAGAACAATGTGTTCAGAAATCAAAGAATTGAGTTCTACTTTTTATATTCAAGAATGAATAACGAATATGCCGAGGGGAAAGTAAAGGGATGGATGACATTACAGCAGCTTTAAAACGTACAGAAACTGATCAGCAGAGTATGTTCGCTAAAACCAGCTTCTGTCACAAGAGGTAAACAATCCCGCCAGTAAGGGCCTGGCTGCGCTGTCAAGCCTCGGCCTCGAGTTGTCGAACAGATAGGGCAGCTGGTACCTGCTGTGGCACCTGCACGGCAACTTATCAGCAACAACGACGCTTCCCCCCACCGACATAACTACCTGCTTTAGGTTTAGACTCGCCAGGAGTTGGGCCGGTCGAACCAGAGCGAGGCGGTCCCTTGTTGCTGGCGTTGCTGCTGGGTGTTTTCTCCATGTTGGCGCTGCTGCTTTGCGGATGCACGAGGCCGGACTCCGGGCAGAGAGCGTCCGAGCTCTCTAACATTAAACGGGGAACGGGGGGAGGATAACGGGCTGCTGCGAGTGCGGGTCAGGCGGCTAAGGCCCTGGCTCATTTCTGTCACACGCGGAGACTCCATTACGGCGACATCTTGAGAGCAAAACAAACCGAGAAAAAAAAGAGACGGATCAGGCGTCTCAGTGCAGGAAGAACCGAGGCGGTGGCGACGGAGTAAAGGAGCGCTCACGCTTCGGGGCCGACACCCCGAGAAACCCGAGCGTTTCCCTCGCAAGGGAGCACCGAGTCCAAAGAAAAGTTGTTAGCCGCTCTCCAGTGAATGGAGAACGGGCAAATTGTCGCGTTTATTTTTTTAATCGTCCAAAGAATACCCCCGTAAGGACGAGCAAATAGTAATGGCGACGAGTCGCCAAAGTGGAACCACTGAGACCCGGATGAAGCTTTTATTTATAGAGTTTGCTGTCCGTGCATTATGGGAAATGAAGTTCAGCATGCTCGCTTTTGCGTTATGGATAATGTAGTATGATGCATTGTGCCGACCATTTAAAGCCATCTGAAACAGACGGGAAGGGCGCCAGTGATGTTATACGTACTAAAACAAGAGGCACACCGAGCGCCAGGGAGATTACCGGAGATTACCCAGTAGATATGTCCCAGAAATGAACTGAACAACAACAACAGTTTAATTACGGTCTAACTAAAAATGAAAAAGATCCGCTCAGCTTCCTCAATATTAATTAAATTAGTGCCCAATCTTGTTAGCAGATCTGTTCAATCTCTCAAATTGCTTGCAAATTGTCTATCAACTGCAGTTTATAGTTTTGCCACAGACTCCCAGTTGGATTCACATCAGGACTCTGGGCCATTCTAGGCCGCTCGCCCCAGGGATGCGTGGCCCGTTACGCCGCTCCCACCCCGCGTCAGCGTGGGGACGGCCGCTCGCCCCCAGGGATGCGTCACGCCGCTCCCACCCCGCGTCAGCGCGGGGACGGCCGCTCGCCCCCAGGGATGCGTCACGCCGCTCCCACCCCGCGTCAGCGCGGGGACGGCCGCTCGCCCCCAGGGATGCGTCACGCCGCTCCCACCCCGCGTCAGCGTGGGGACGGCCGCTCGCCCCGGGGAAGCGTTACGCCGCTCCCACCCCGCGTCAGCGTGGGGACGGCCGCTCGCCCCCAGGGATGCGTTACGCCGCTCCCACCCCGCGTCAGCGTGGGGACGGCCGCTCGCCCCCAGGGATGCGTTACGCCGCTCCCACCCCGCGTCAGCGCGGGGACGGCCGCTCGCCCCCAGGGATGCGTCACGCCGCTCCCACCCCGCGTCAGCGCGGGGACGGCCGCTCGCCCCCAGGGATGCGTCACGCCGCTCCCACCCCGCGTCAGCGCGGGGACGGCCGCTCGCCCCCAGGGATGCGTTACGCCGCTCCCACCCCGCGTCAGCGCGGGGACGGCCGCTCGCCCCGGGGAAGCGTTACGCCGCTCCCACCCCGCGTCAGCGTGGGGTTCTGCTTTACCTGGCTGATGTACTGTGTTGAGTCTGTACCACACATAACACTTTGCATGAAATCCAGTCTCAGCAGCCCACAGAGCCTCTTCTCATTTTGCCCGATTACTCTGGTGTTTTGTTGCAAACACTTTGGGTGGTGAATGTTTCAGTGGGCCAAGTCTCTGTGCTTGTTAATAGAAGGTCACCAGTTTGAGCAAAGCCCTTGACCCCCCAGCTCCAGGGATGCTGATTCTGCACTGTGACCCCCATCCTATGGAGAGCAGGGCAGGGCAGTTGGAGATAATTTTCAATGTCCCCGATCTTATACAAGTAAAACGGATGTTCTCTTTGTTGTTGAGATGGGTTTTTAAGCAAGATCCCCTTCTTACAAAAACACTGTTTTAAAGATGATTGCATGGCACACATTGTCTCTCACTAAATTCAATGGCTCAAGTGTTCAAGGATTCAATGTGTTTCGTTTAAAAATCAAGATATTATAAAAAAATCTTCATATTACTTTCAAAAAATAAAATCTGATAACCAAACTAAGCTATCGAATTTCTAATCATATTTCTGACCAACATGGCCAATCAATCTGCTCAACATTGAGTAATCTATGTAATGATGGGGTTTGTGGCACCACGTGATGACATCATCAGGCAATGACATCATAATATCGTTTAGCAGATAAAAGAAAATTGGCCACTTCCATCATAAACCGCTCTTGCTGATTTCCAGATCAGGCACCCCAAGCTTGAATTATGTTGAAATACCTTTGATGTAAAATAACTAATAAAATTCACACAGTTGCCAACCTCCCAATTGCCATATTTAGAAGACATATTTTCCATCATATATAACTCAGTTTTAAAAGGTGAGTTAGTCTCTTTCATCAAGCTTCATTAATGGACACATCTCTAAGTCTCTTCGAATAAAAGCATCATTTATTTAGGTGTACAGACAACCTTGATACATGCAATAAAATACTTGTAAATTAAACCACAGAAGTAAATGTCAGATTTGTATTCTTACTGTAAATACAGAATAAGCATCTTATGTGGACACAAATACATATATACTGTATACGCACCGTGGAACAAAGTTCTCAGAAAAAATATGGAATACTAAACACAAAAAAACTCCCTTTAAATACAAACTTCACACAAATGGTCAAGTACAACCAGGAGCACATTGAGGGTGACACTATTCTGCCGAATCTGCTTACAAAATTGATTTATCTTCATCCCACTGGTCCTCCTCCTCTTCCTCGCGTCTGCTACACTTAAGAGAGCAGCTTTGGACTGCCCTCTGCACCTCCAACCGCTCAGCTGTGGAGTCAAAGAAAATACTCAAGATACCTCAAGTCATCGATCATTAATGGCATTTTACTTTGCTAAATCTGTATTAAACCTATGAAGTGGAAACCGCTTATAGTGGTTATAGTGATCAACCTCTTATGGATCAAAAAGCTGTCTAAATAATTTGCTTATAGTAATCAAGTAGTCCGCTCAGTGAAATGAACAGCATTCATTTTGGGCCTTTTTATACTTGACAACATATAGAAAAAAATTTGAATTACTGTATTTTTTCTCTACTTTGATAAGCCTACTCTGCCTAGTGGTAATGACCCCATCTGCTTCTGGTTAGCTGCCTGAGGCTAATGCCGTGTGCACAGAAAACATGACGGGAAAAAGAAAGTCATTTTCTCTCAATGACGAATATACACTCCATCCATCCATTTTCTGAAACCGCTTATCCTATTAAGGGTCACGGGGGGTCCAGAGCCTATCCCAACAACTCAGGAGGGGGCGCGAACCCATCGCAGGGCACACTCACACACCATGCACTCAAACACTCACACCTATGGGCAGTTTGGTAACTCCAATTAGCCTCAGCACATTTTTGGACTGTGGGGGGAAAGCAGAGTACCCAAAATTTTCCTGTTTATTGAAAGATTTTTTTGCCCTATATAGCCTACAGTGACATTGTTTCTCATGTTTACGTTTGTTTTAAAACACAGTGCATAACGTTCAGCACATTCAACTTTAATTCCATATGAAGAATAAAATGTCATACGTCGCCTTCCAGTAATAAACAAACGGTTGGCAATTCATGATACTCACTCACAATATTTCTCCAGTGCTGTTAATAGTTATTCTTATTGCTATACGTGTAAATAAATAAAGCTGCACAATTAATAGAACACTATTTAAAAGTTAAATGTCTTTTGAACATGGCTCAGAAAAGCCTGATGGGAGCTTCCTATTCCTATTACTATTTAGCCCATAACCAATGATATCCCCCCCCCCCCAGTGATTACTTAACCAGAAGGATGCAGTGTTTAGTCTGTAAAATTCACATCTGCTTCAACTTGCACGAAGCACTGCTCACCTTCGTTCCGACAGCGGGGAAGCATGCGATGGAGCTGCTCAGTGTTGTAACGGATCAGGAACTTCTGGCATGTTCTAATCGTTCCTGAAAGAAAAGAAAAATCATTTTCACAGTGCCTTTACATTAACATTTCAATTTTTATAAAGCTGATCTATCACATTCCCAAGGACGTAATCTGACAGACACGTGTTACATCCTGTGCTTATATCCAAGTCAGCAAACTCATGTCCCACCTCCTACATGTAGGCAGTTGAAAAAACAAGGGATTTTCTTCCCTCGACTGTCCAGGCTGGTGATGAAGGCCAGGGCTGACCAAATCAGTCGATAGTATTTCTTTCGGCAGCGCAGAAACACCACACCAGTGTGAGCGTTCACGTACTTCACTGGGGAGACAGGGACATACAGTCACGAGCCTGTCTGTGACGTCAGATCGTTCTTATCCGCAGTGTTCAAAGCCCGGGACAGGGAGGCTAGCTGTGCACTTTCAGTCTACCTGCATGATCGAAAACAGCTATTGCATAATTTGGACCTGTTTAGCTTTCTGGATATCGTGTCAGTCCTGAGAGTGCATTCATACAAACTAGGTATGCCGTTTTAAAAATGTGTCTATGCCAAGTAAGTCGCAGAGACCCCAGCAGACAAGTAAAGCCATTAGTTCTTGTTTCCCGTCTCGGACTTTGTATAGACCCCATTCGGTGGTCTTTTGTTTTAGTAGCACCTGCGAAAGAGATGCTGGAGAGCGCGGCGCCGTAGTCTCCGTGGGCCCGGCATACGGCCGCTTTCACCGCCGTGTACACGGCTCGTTCGTCCAGCAGCTGCAAGCTGGCTGGCTCCGGAACGCCAATCTCGCACAGCAGATACCTGGAAAGAGGGAGCAGCTGGAGACGGGGGTTGATGCACTTAGGGATCGGCGTGGAGTCTCTGAGTCTCCCGGGGTAGTGGATACGGACAAAGTGCGCTTATTACACCAAACGCTTAAGGAATAATTCAAATATGGAATTGGTCTACGTTTGATTTATAAGACTGTACATAGCTGTAATGCAGTTTACACGTAAAGATAACCCAAACATGCGAATGTTTCCCAGTGATCAGTGTCGCTTCCGATTCTGTTTTGTCCTAATACTCCTCAAGCAAAAATATGATTATGTCATCATCGCGACTGAATCCGAACCCTTTATCCCTAGAATTTAATCATTTTATGAACCGAGCTTCTAGCAAATGTTGTAAATAACTTCTTTCACTTTTAGCACACTTGCGATTTATTGCTCACTTTACAAAATTACTAAAGGCGACTCAGTGTTTAATTGGCTCTACACGTTCAGTAACTACTAGTAACTATGAAATACAATATAAATATACAAGCCCCTCACCTGGCTTTCAAACGCACCATACTCACGTGCTTCCCGTCCTGACCAAACTTCCGCTTCAATGTGTAGTTCGCCCAATAATTTCCGACAACGACTCGTGAGGCGGGCTTAAGCATTGATTGACATCAGAATGGACCAATTATGATGAAATCACCTTTGTGCTCGCTTATAAAAGGTTTGCGGAACCGAACACACTACATAATATCTGTTTATTGTCATTAACCTGTGAATTTTCAGTGGAGCAAAGTGTCTCAGTCCTGCCTGGAAATCCTAACATAATGACAACTAATGTGTGTATGAGCGATCTTACCAAGCAGACTTGAAGATGAAATATACTTTGGGCCAGACAGGACACAAGTGACATTACTTGCAGGCATCATATACTGAAGTAAGTTTTCACTGGTCAAAGCATTTAATCCCTCGAGTCATGACATAATAACAACCAATGTGTACACGTGCAATGTTCCAAGGTGATTTTAAAGGTAAAAGCAGCTTTCGGCCAGACAGGTAACGAGTGGAATTACGTTCAGATATCATTCTGAAGCGAATTTTCAGGTGCCAAAGCCCATTAAATTCCTAGGCTCCTGCCTGGAATCATCATATAATGTTAACCTTATGAGAAGTCATGTTTTTATATAGATATATTATTTTATATAGATAATATTCTGTCTGCAGATATTCCCCAGATAGCAAAAATCATTTGGCCCAGATCTGGCCCAGATCCTTCCTAAGTTCTGGGCCAGATCTGCACAACGGACTTGGGCCGGTGTCCTTTGGCACAACGGGCCAATACCGGCGCGGATCCGGTTTTCTTTACCTGGACCAGAACTGGGCCAGCTCCAGACCAGATGAGGATTCTTTTATAGTGATTTGGCCCAAATCTGGGCCAAATGTGGACCAGTTCTGTAGTGAATCTGGTCCACATTTGGGACAGATCAGGGCAAGTCTGGTCCAGATCCGTATTGAATCTGGACCAGCTCATTTCGTGGATTTTATAAATACTTAATATTACTAGTAAAGCAAGTAGTAGCATACATTTGCTGAATGTCAAGCTAATTTTATTATGCCACTAATTCAAATTAGTAACTAAATCACCACTAGGAACTAGATGCTTGAGGAACAAACTCCTTTACGACAATAAAGTGGCAATTCTGGGAATTTAGCAACATGACAGCACCACCTTGTTAAAATACATTTATATTTCAGATTGGAAACGTAGCATTTCTGGCATTATGAAATATGACTCAAGAAATTTGAACATTTGAAATTTATTACAAACAAAACTATACAAAATTACAATGGTTTTACATAAACATTTTGTTTCCCAACGTAGTGCTTAATCCCCAAGAGGCATCTGCAAACAAAAAGACCAAGAAAAAAAGCTGTTAGTTGAATATTAAAGATTTCAGCCAAAAACAATAAAATTTCAGGGCTTCTTAAGTTTCAAAAAGTTAAATTTAAGACTAAGATCTCTTTAGACCTCTTTGGAGACATTTCACATTCATACTGGCAAAAAAGTACAAAGGCTATGAAACAAAAGTGATCTGAAGTTTTAATCAAATTTGATTTATAGGTGACATGAGGGAGAGGTGGGTGATTAACCGATGTTCAATCATTTCAGGTAAATGAAGTTTTGATGTCGTCCAGCTCCTGTTTCTAAAAGGGTTTACACGGGTCCTTAAGTCTTAAAATATCTTATTTTTATAGTTCTTAAATGTATTGATCATGTCTTACGAACATGCTTTTTAATGTTATGTAAACTTTACCTCTATAATGTTGCATTAAATGACGTGACACCTGTGAGCTAATTCAGGCAGCCACACCTGAATCCTGCACTGTGCACTGCATTCACATGGCACTTCCTCTCACTGAAACATAAAACATCAAAGCTCATTAACCATGGCAGCCAGGTAGAGCACTGGTGTTGCTTTGTCACCCGGGCCCAAGATAACGGTGCATTTTGCTGGTCCACAATACAATTTACGGTAGGCTAAAGTTTCGCTCAGTGTCAAGTGGCTGCATGACCCAGCTACAGACAGCCGTTTAGGAAATACATTTTGTATGGTTATACTGTAATATTATATCTTGCCATACAAATGTGCTGCAGCTGCATTCAGGGAGCACTGTTATTGTAGCAGGGTATGACATTAAATGCTAAATGTCCTTTTCCTTTTGGAGGTCAGCACCTATTGCTCAGAATATGATTCCACATACTTACTGTACTATGTTGTGAACACGAGTCAAGTCTAAGTCTCAGAATAACCAAGACAACCCAAGTTACATTTTTAAAATTGAACCAAGTGCAAAAATCAAAGCTAAAAAAACACACACTGCCATAATGCTTCTTCCATAGAAATTTCACCTCAGTTGATGCCTCTTTGGCTCTTGCACGTTCTTTCCGGCCACCTCCACGGTCAGACGCCAGGTTAAACCAACGGATGGTGTAAGAATCGACCTCACTATCTGCTACACCGGAGGAAGACTGGTTCTTCCTTACAGCTCCTGTTGAGAGAAAACATGCAACACTTGAGAAGCATCCCCAAAACCCCAAGCTAATAAGGCCTTGATTGAAAGCTCTGGTGTGATGTAGATCAGGTAAGGAAAAAACAGCTATGTCAGTGATTAAAATATAAATTTTAATTGATCAAAATTGATCACATGATGCGCAACTTGAGGAAATACTACACATGATGAATTACTACATGCTGTGCCTTTCTGTTTGCAAGGACAGAGTTAGAGGTTTATGGACTCGGGTTGTTTTGCTCTCCAGGGCTAATTCTTTTGGCAATGAGTTGGTTCACTATATTTTACCTGTACAGAAACTCTGTATAGAAATAGAAACTCTCAACCATCAGTCAACTCAAAGACATGCATAACCTAATGCTGAGACAAAACAGAGCTGCCCAAGAAACATTTATAGCCAATTGTCCAATTATTTGAGTTCTTGCAATGTTGAAATGTTTAAAAGAAATACTAACTTGCATAGTTAAAAAAAACTGTTTTAAAAAAGTAGCATCTTTGCCCCATGTACCATGAAATTCACATCTTTTATAACAGTCCTGCAAGAAAGGTGTCTAATACCCAGCTTCTCTGTATATACCATACTTACTGATCAACAGACTTCTTGTATGCATTTCTTTAAAGCACTTTTTCCCATTAACTCCTTTCCAGTTAATTTTTTTGGCTACTGCATCTGAGAAAAGCCTTGAAAGTATGTTCCATGTGACTCGTTTAGCGTTTTGTCCTCCTGTAGCACCCAGAGCAGAAATCTGAAAAGACAAAAATATTTCATATAAAAAGGCAAAGATAAGTATACATACTAACTGAAAACCAACTGTAGAAGATCCTGATCGTACATCAAATCATGTCATACAAACAATTCAGGGTTTATTAAACCTAATTTATTATTCGGTTTTGCTGTTTTCATTAACTATGTTAAAGTTAATCGATGTAAGAAGTCAGTTTTCAGAGATCTGATACAATAAGCAGTATATTGGCCCAGCAATGATTGTTTTATTTAAAATTAAAATTTAAAAAGTTACAATACCATGTTTTGCTTAGCCTGCGAGTTTCTTGAATCTTTAAGCCACTCCTCCAACTCCTCAACTTCAGACATGGTGGCCAGTGGCAAACTGATATTGGGAGGCATTTCAGCCACAGCAGTGTCTGTCGCCATACGTGCAGCAAGATTATTAACGATAGCAGCAAGCTGCATCTGCTGTTCCTTGATATGTTCCAACAATGTTAGGATGTGCAGTTGAGCGGCTACAAATAGTTGGGAAAGTATTTAATTAAAATAGTTGATTTACATATTTTTTATAATGTGGTCACAAGGTCAATATTATCTACCAAGTTCTCAATATTTATTATTTTAAACATCGTTTAGTCACAGACTCAGTTTCCAAATTAAAAGAATTTTACCAGAGCAAGGAATAGGTCCAGTGCCTGTCCTCCCCAGTCTAAACCTGGGGTTAAATGAATGGTCTTGATGTTCTTCAGAAAGAGGTGTAGCAGAGACCTGGCTCATAGAGCTTGAGGGCATGTGAGAGATGGGGGTGGTAACTGCATGCACTGGAGCTGGAGAAAGGAAAGCAGAATGCATGTAAGTGATCGCTTTCATGAGCAAAGCCTTATAAAGTAATCATAAAAGTATAGTACCTGTGTAACGGCCATGTTCAGAATGTCTAATGGAGAAGTGGTGAAGAGGACTGGAAGGCATGCCAAGTGTCGTAATGGGGGCAGGTGGCACAGCTGGGAAAAATGACAATCATAATTTTTATGTAAATATTAGAAATAAACACAGCTATCCATCCATCCATTTTCCAAACCGCTTATCCTATTGGGTCGCGGGGGGTCCGGAGCCTATCCCGGAATCAATGGGCACGAGGCAGGGAACAACCCAGGATGGGGGGCCAGCCCATCGCAGGGCACACTCACACACCATTCACTCACACATGCACACCTATGGGCAATTCAGCAACTCCAATTAGCCTCAGCATGTTTTTGGACTGTGGGGGGAAACCGGAGTACCCGGAGGAAACCCCACGACGACACGGGGAGAACATGCAAACTCCGCACACATGTGACCCAGGCGGAGACTCGAACCCGGGTCCCAGAGGTGTGAGGCGACAGTGCTAACCACTGCACCACCATGCACCGCCCCTATAAACACAGCTATTCGTATATAAAATAATTCACTATCATAGCAGTAAATTAAGTTTCAATGACTCATCTGACTGAGTTCTGCTAAGCACATGAAATTACAGTAACTGTCAGTCCTTCAGAACTAAGGTGACTGAATAGTAATATTAATGTTTAATAGGTGGATATTAGCATAACCGGTGCTTACAGAATAATTCAATGAAAACAGAGGAACATACTCGTAAAACAGGGATATTCAGTATGCCTCAGGTTTAGCAGAGGTCCAGTAGAGGTCTGGCGAGCTGAATCAGAGGGTATGTCAGGAGTAGGTGGAGGAATAGGTGGTGCTGGTGCAGAGGAGATACTGCTGCATCTCCTCTTTTTACCCACTTCTAGTTCATTGTCCGAGTCTGTATCACCAAAAACGTGCCTAACAAACAAAACAAATCAAAATCAAGCACAGTTAATTTTTTGGCACGACTAAAAACAGTCAAAACCGACAGAGACTCCTTGTATCAGACTGTGTTCAGTTTGTTTAAACTACATCAATAAACTACATTAAAATGAGTAAGAATTGCTTAAATTCAACCAGGCACTAAATATTCAGTCTACTCTATAGATCTTGTCAATGAATCCCTGTGTCATTTGAAGTTGTGCAGAAGTAATAACCACACTACAAACTACCTTTTACTTAATTATTTGATAATTAGGGAAAATTACCGTAGCAGCACAACATATCAGTTTTGCAACACCTAGTATGTCCTCTCTGGTTAAATATATCTGCCAAATTGCCTATGTCTCACATATCAAACCTTGGCTTAATTTTTCTTTTCCTAATCACTTGTTCCTCGTCGTCTGTTTGTAACTCAGACGTGTTACAGGTCAGTGAGGCCCTCAGTTTCTCTCTTGCCTTTCGATAATCACCTGATCAGAATTCACAAAATGCCAATAAATGCAAACTCACACATAAGAAATGCTTAAATGTATCACTTTACACAAAATACACAAGCAGTTCCATTTTGTGGCATGATCTGGCCCTTTAAGTAATGCTGTTTTCATGCATGCGAACTCCAACATGAAGGCTACAACCTTACCTGCTGTTGTGTCTTGCAAAGCAGATTATTTACACACTGAGCTCTAGTTGAACTATTATTTCCTATTGGTCACTATACTAGCTAAGTAGTTTATTAAGCAGAGTACATTTTTAAGATTCCATTTAAAAAATAATTTACACTGCTGTCATTTTCTCTTCTTTGAAAAGAAACTAATGCCAAGTTTATAGCAAAAAAAATAGTATGTGTTCCAACTCAACCAAATGCAGACTTAAATTTATGTAAATTAAGGGATACATTAACATAGTAACAGACATTTTTATAAACCAAGTAAGCAAATCTTGGTAAAGCAAGTTCATAATTAGAATTTTAATTGTGTTCATAATGGAGTCCGTATATTTCAGAACACAGTTGGGTTGAATTTTGTCTCTACAAGAGATCCTTACCAGTTCTTGAGAGGACTCGAACATCATACTGTTTCCAGCCTGTTCTTGGTTCCTCACACTTTTGTACAGCTCTGTTTATGCGTTCATCATTACTATAATTTGGCCACCAAGTGACACCATCCTCAAACCATGACTCGGCTATAATATTAACAGTCTTGGTTTCCAGAAATTCAACAACCAAAAACATCTGAAAAAGAAATTGTTATACATTTAAATACACAATCCATAAAATATTACTACCCCTTTTGAATCTATGCTCAAACCTTTTTGACCAAACCTCAACATTTTCTTTCAATAGTCATTTCATGTCTTTACATTCTGTGACGAATTCTATTACAAGCAGAGTCTGCCTTTTGTTGCAAAACATTCAAAATGCACACGTACAAGGAATTGTACAGTGTAATCCAGTGTTATGGTACATAATTTAATCTTATGGTTAGAAATCTTTATCACTTGCTGTCTTTCAGTCACAACAGGGTTAAGGTACAGTAAAAGCAATGGAGAATGGGCTAACAAATAGCACCAGCTTACTCTCACATCAAGACCTCCTCCTGTACTAAAGATATGGTTGATTAATAAATGTATGAAGTGCAATTAATAATATTGATTTTGCACAATATTACCCAGCCCCCGTGTGATATTACCCAGCCCCCGTGTGATATTACCCAGCCCCATAATGTTTCAACATGATCAACAAGATTTACATATATTATTATGTATAAGATTTAACATATATTAATTGAAAATGTCTCAAATGGGCTGCAGCAGCTAGTTTTGGCACCACTTTTATTATTATTCACTGGGTATACTCACATCATCAAAATGCACATACATACAGAAACTTTGTGGAAAAAAACAGTTAATCTTCAGTTCTTCAAAAAGTTAAGTCAGTTGTCAGTCAACATAAATTTTGTCGCCCACTACTCTGCTCCCAAACATAAACTTTCCACAACTCCACCTATAACCTAGTACTAGAACTGTTGATATGTAAGAGGGGCATGACAACAAACCTCTCTTTATAAGGCAGAAGCACACACTTATGAGAGACCTGTGATGCTTTGGCCACCTTCAATGGCCCTGTAGGTTGAGACACAATAAATATTCTGAGAAAATCAGAGCTCATCGGGTAGTTGAAGAAAGTTTCCATTTGTGTAAAAACTTTAATTACTACATATATTCCGTCCACAGACTGAATGATGTTATGTATGACACAAATGTCTCCATCTATAGCAAAAACATTATCACCTGTGGAAACTTTCATTGACCATTGCTCAGTCTGCAGCTCCCTGTACTGTGCTGTTGCTTGAAGGCCATCAGGAACAGGTCCAACATAATGTTGCATCCTTAAATTCCTACAGGGCATCTCAATAATACTGATCTTTTTAACCTCAGATAACCTTCTTATAATTTGTGCAAGGGGAAATTCTGGCTTTCGTACAAACCTCTTCAGTTTACGGAGATAATTTTCATATGGAAAAGCTGAGACAGAGTCCAAACAGCCATGCAGTTGGGCATCTGCAGATAGGTGGACCAATGCATGGACGTTATACACTAAGGCATCCTTGCCATAAAGTTCCCCAAAATGACTTACAGATGTTGTAAGTAATGTGTTTGCATAGTTACAGTACAAGGAGCACAGCTGAGGACTGACAAGGATGCAAATACCTGTATAAAATAACACGAAATTGTTATATAAATTACTATCTAAATGTGGTGCCAGAGCAATAGAGCCAGTATCCAACAGAAACTGCCTTAGTTCAGTTGCTTTCCAACGGTCTCTCTCTCTTAGAGACCTTGGCTTCCTTGCAAACTCCACTGGTATATATGTACACATCTGAATCAGGCTTTGAGAAGTTCTATCAACGACATTTGAGGATAAGCGAAATTTCAAAGGCCCCCTCAGCCAAACATTTAACAATCTACGTGTGACACCTAAACATGCGAGGTGCATGTAATCTAGAGGGAATCTAGTTACCATACCAACATCTAGACCAGAAAATCCATGTGGTCCATTGTGGTGATGGTCCTCGTCAACTCTGTCTGAAAATGATGAATCATTGCGCAATACAAAATTATTTATGGGGTTTGTCATTCTGTTGTTAACGTAAACACCTGGCTGGCAACACTTGTCACATCCATGATATGCATTGTGAGCCTTTGTGTTTTTTACAAATGCCCTAGCAGGGGTATCACATACAACCGAAGCCAGTTCAATGAAGACCTTTTTCCCTCTAAAATTAAATCCTTCCTGCAGCTGCTTTAGCTCATGGGTAAAATCACTTAAAAATTCATCAGGGGCATTTGGTTTTTTTGTACCACAAAAAAGGCCAATAACAATGGGTTCCTTCATCGGGACACTTAACAAAAGTCCTAAAATGGGCCATAACTGTATATTTGTGCTCTTGAACAATGGCAAGCCATCAATATTTATCTGTAATCTAAAAGTAAAGCCATCTGCAACATTCTTAATTAGCTGGGTTAGTGTGTCATGCAGTGCTGTCAAGATACCTCTATAATGATACAAATCACCACATTTTTGTTGGATTTTATATTCAGTGTTTGTTTGAAGGATGGTTCGAGCATCCTTGGGCAGTTCTGGGTGGTACACTCTCAACAAACTAAGGAGGGCTGTGAGTGCTACTAAAGAAACTCCAAACTGTACAGACCAATTGGCTAAGCTTGCAACAAGGCTGACTGGCTTATCAACAAACTGAGACTCTGACTCAGAATCAGAATCTAAAGCATCTAGTCTCTCTGCCTCTCCTCCAGTATCATCTGTGCAAAGTGCATCTAAATGGTCATCTATCGGAGAGAGACTTGAGTCACTGCAGCTATCAGTGTCATTGGTGGTGAACTGAGAGTCAACTCTGTCAGCTGTTGTTTGCTCTGATTCTATCAGACAGTCTTCTGCAATGTCATGCAGTCGTTTTTCTAAAGAAATGCGAGCCCTCTGCCTGACTCCAGAGCTTGTTAATGGAGGTTCCCTCCTTTTCATTGTCTCTAAAAAGATTTAAGAAAAACAGCTTTACAGTGCATATGTACTGCAGGAATATGTTGCCACTAGCCAGTATAATTTAGCTGCACGTGCCTTTAATGCGTGTGTGTGTGTGATATATATCTCAATGACTGAAGTCATTTTTACTCTGTAAAAAAATTTTTCACATTCAACTAAATGAGCAAAGAAATATGAAGAATAGAAAGCATGAAATATACAACTATGGTACAGTTACAGAAAAAACGTGAATGGCTTTTTCACTCAGAACTGATATCACAATTCTCTCACGATTCTGCCTCGAAACGCTAATTTATAATGTTCAGTATAAATACAGCCTTCAATACATGTCTGTATGATTTCTGAAGGTATATGCGAGTGGAGCATCGGTTTGATTCACAGGCGAATCTAGCCAATAATACTCAAAACAAAAACCAAATGACACTGAGACACTGACCGTGCACTGAGATTCTGACCTATTCATTAACGTTTAAATGTTTCCCCCCTAATTTGTATTGTATAATTATCAGACAACAGTTTTACACGGTGGTATTTCTAATTTTTCCAGATAGCTAGAATATTACAATAAAAAAAACACTTACCCTTGGATATGTGGTCGAACCTAAAACGGAGAGAGTGTGCTATTGAATGTCAAATGTCTGCACTTTCTCTCGATTAATCTACTAAATCACCCGAAGAACACAATTAATTGAAATACATAACATATTTCATGGTATTATAACTCTCAGTTACCTTTTATTAACCGACCCACGCTTATTTTAGTAAGAGCTATAGCTAACAGTCAGATCAGTTGCCGGTTAACAAACTATATAGCGACAAAAGTCACACATTTTAAGATTAACTTAACAATTAACGACCCACCATAATCAAAAAGGTATTAATTTACTTCTAACACAGTTTAACCGCACTGTGTGTCTTGTATGTACCGGAATAAAACTGTTTCCTCAAACTTTTCCTGCGCCTCGACCCAAGCTGCGGTGATCCTGTCAGATTCCAGAAAATGAAAATTCGCGCGCTCGTTCCCCGGATCCGGCGCGTAGCTGCTTTGATTCTGCTGACATTATTGCGTTCCCGCCACTGAAGCCTAGGTCCGGCCCTTGTCCGTATCGCAGATGTAAAACGGATTTGACTGTAACGCGGATTTGCCGGCTTAGATGCGGATCCGGATCGGAGTCAGCTGCTGTCTGGGTCAGGTCCTTGGACTTTTACCTGGATACAGTGAAGTAATGAAAACCATGCAGTGCATATATAAAGGCACCACACCCCGTAATGGCTAAAGATAAACAGAATTAAGTCATATTTTCGTATGTAATTTCCTATTATGCTTAAGTAAATTTCTGTTTGCCCACAGTATTTTATTCCTGCCGGCTCCTGCCAGGGGGTCTTCACATTAGAGCATTTAAGTCCTTCGTTCCATGTCAATTTCATATGTAATGTGGAAATTAACATAATAAAATGTTATAATAACCAAAACGTTTCTACACAATGGTCTATGGTGTCTCTAAGGTTAAAGATTATTTTTGTTCATCTACAGAATAATGAACTATATACTATAAACATTTGTGTTAATTAGCGACTGGGCTGATATTTTGCAGATGAAATTTAACATAAATAAATGTAAGGTAATCCATGCAGGGAGCAGAAATATAAAGTACAGATATTTTATGGGTTCCACTGAAATAAAGGTAGCTGACTACGAGAAAGATCTCGGTGTGTATGTTGATGCTTCCATGTCCCACTCTCGCCAGTGCAGGGAAGCAATAAAAAAGGCCAATAGGATGTTGGGTTACATCTCTAAGTGTGTGGAGTTTAAGTAAAGGGAGGTGATTCTAAGATTATATAATTCCTTGGTAAGACCCCACCTAGAATATTGTGTGCAGGTTTGGTCACCATACCATAAGAAGGTCATTGCTGCCTTGGAAAAGGTGCAACGTAGGGCTACGAGAATGATTCCTGGTCTTAGAGGAATGTCTTATGAGGAGAGGTTAGCTGAGCTGAATCTGTTCAGCCTCGAGCAAAGGAGACTAAAGGGGGACATGATCCAGGTGTATAAGATTCTAACAGGTCTGGATGCTGTTCAGCCAAATGGCTATTTCAGTATTAGCTTAAATACTATAGTTCTCGTGGCCATAAGTGGAAATTAGCTGGAGAATATCTTAAAACGAACTTGAGGAAGCACTTCTTTACACAGCGTGTAGTTAGAGTATGGAATAGTCTTCCTGTTAGTGTAGCGCAAGCTAAAACCCTGGGTACCTTTAAGTCAGAGCTAGATAATATTTTAATAACTCTGAGGTAGTAGTTAAGTTCTCCTCAAATAAGCTTGATGGGCCGAACAGGCTCCTCTGGTTTGTAAATTTCTTATGTTCTTATGTTCTCCTCATAAAGTTCACACACTGTCACTGGGCTGTGCCCTCAAGGTTCTGCCAGTTGTTCCCAAGCTGTAGGTAAATGTACTTTTTAGTCTAATTTAAGATAGAAATGGACTGGAGGAAACCCCACAAAGATACAGGAGAACATGTCAATTCCACACACATGGAACCCTGGTAGAAAATCAAACGCAGGTCCAAGAGGTGCGAGGCAACAGTGCCAACCACTGCACCACCGTGCCGCCTCCCAAATGAACTTATGAAGGTAAATTCAATAATGCCTCCCCCTACAGGTGCAGTCGCATCATTACATTTGGCTGCGCAGCAAATAAGGTGGACAGGAAAATCGGAACAAGGAGCCAATTTCCTGTATTCCTCTCCAGCCTTAAACATATTACAATAAGTAGCAGCAGCTCAAACACTACTAATAGGATGTTCAGCAGAGACTTCGACAGTTGTATCTTTTAAATATGCAGTAATCCGATTTCTCCCGAAGGCCCCGGGAAATTGTTCATCTGCGCTCATTTCCTCAGCACTTGTTAATGTGCGTGTGTGCATTGTTCGAACAGTAAATGCATGCAGCGCATTTTTAGTCAAAACAGTAGCGCTTCCAGACCATTTCTACTGGGGGGCAGATGCATTTGATCTTAATGTCCTCCAAGTATCATACACTAGATTGCCAGCATTAAGAAAAAAAAGTCAATTATGAAAACCGAAAGCAATGCTTTGAGGTCACATTTTACAGTTTTTACAAATATGTAACTAACTCCGATGTCTTGATTAGACTGTCTTGCTTCCACAGGCTTGATTATTTTGTCTGTCGTTAACCGCGTTTCCGATCACCCGGCGCAGTACGTAAAGAAAACGCGCTTGTTTTCATACACGAACCAATGGGCTCATTTATACACATGTCATATAAACGATATAGCAGAAATCATTTTGTGATTTATAATTGAACAACGTAAAACATATCCTGAAAAATTTCGCACATTTACGAATGGTGCAGAGCAGTCGGTCGAACGTTTTGGAGGAAACAGAAAAAGCGACGTCTAGAGTTCAGATATAATTTTATGCATCTAAAAGTTGCATTCGCGGTTAGTTTTGGCGCTTAGTGAAATGTTAATAAAAGCAGGAACATTTTGTATTATATCTGACATAAGGCAATATATCTGAAAAGGCAAAGTAAGTACAGGCACCAACGTGTGTGCACCCACATGCACTGACCCCTTCACGTTTGCGGTTCACTGCCCTTATTGTGCATTTTTAGTGATGGGTCCAAATCATGGTGCTCCCAGTGAGTATAGTAGTGTTATATAAAATGGTTTAGATAGGAAATTACAAAGCAATTGGACATGCAAACTGTACAGTACAATACTGCTTGTTCAGACATCGCTAATAAATAGAGTTTTATGCTAATTTTCTGGCTAGCAGATAAAAGCTACAGTCATGCTGCCATTCTGCTTTTTGTCACACCGGCAGATGCGCTACCAGACACGCAGGTTTGGCGTTCCTCTGCTTTGGACACTATAGTCTGCACTTCACATTCTGAGAAATTCCCCTTTTCCCTCTTGTTTGTTGCCCCATTGCCCCAAGTCTCCTGCTGGAAATTTCAACATCTACTTTTGAATGTGTACCTTCAGCTCTATAATATACGCGTTTCAATCAACAGGTCAAAATAGACATGTAAATGTTAAAATTGATTTTCAGTATGAAATACTCAGACCGAAAGAATTATTTCGTTACGGAGCAAGTTAAACGACCAGCAGTCTAAAGCTATACGGACATTAAATAAATACGATTTAAAAATGAGGCTTATGTCTCTTTCTAATACTTGACAGCTGTGCCCCTGCATTATAGTTCTATATATAACTGATAGCTCAGAGCTGTGTAGAGTGGAAATTAGCGGGTGAACATTTTAAAATGAATTTGAGGAAGCACTTCTTCACACAGCGTGTAGTTAGAGTATGGAATAATCTTCCTACTAGTGTAGCGCAAGCTAAACCCCTGGGTTCCTTTATATCAGAGCTAGATAAGATTTTAACAACTCTGAGCTATTAGTTAAGTTCTCCCCAAACGAGCTTGATGGGCCGAATGGCCTCCTCTCCTTTGTAAATTTATTATGTCTTGTGTATGTGTGTGTGTGCAAAAAAGGTCCAGTAACATATACCATTTAATTTCTCTTTTTAATAAAAGTTATACAAGAGTAGAGTTGATATAAAATTATCCAGATTATATACATGATTTACAATTTCCAGTTAAAGCACTGGGAAAACAACAACATTAAATATAACTTAACACATTCAGCTATGAGAGGAAGTGCAGAGCGTCCAGGCATATCGAAATATCGGGAAGGTTACACCAGCAGCAGCCACAGAGGGCAGCACACTCCCTGATAGGGGATTCATTGTCCCGCCCCCTTTAGCTGATAGCCCTTCTGTGACCCTGGTCGGCAGGGTGAGTGGAGGCAGCTCTTCACACAGCACAGTGTGCTGGGCTGCTAAGGCTTAGGGGGCAGATGGGGGGGGGGGGTGGCAGGGACACCCCCTACTGGTAGGATATGGCAAAGAAAGGTGTGTGAAGGAGGTGCACTCCATTGTTTTCGCAGGGCACGGCTTCCCCTCCCCCCTCTCTGGTGCACTGCAACACCAGGCCGAGCTCCAGGGCCCAAGGCAGGGGGCCCTCCCACAAACCAGCGTCCGTCTCCTGAGGAGAGGGGCCAACCTGCCCCACCCTGAGTCCTGCCCCGCTCTGCCTCGCCAGGCCCCCCACTCTGCGGAAGTCTACCAGGCTGGACCCCCCCCGAGGTCCACCGATGGCCTCTTGAAGGCCCTGGAACAGGAAGAGCAGGTCGAGCATGAACTCCAGCTTGCCGTGCCCTGGCCAGACGCGGTATCTGCAGGGAGAGAGCGGCGCCGTCACATCACCGTCACATCGCCATCACATCACCGTCACATCACGTTACAGCACAGTCCTGTCTTATTGATTTACTGTACTATTGCCCCCCGGTTTTTAGCACCTTACTTTGCGTTTAATTTGTGTTTACAGACGGCAGGAAGGATAGGCAGAGCGAGGTTTACCAGCAATATAACAAAAATGCTATTTAATCTTGAAATGAGACAGAAGTTACACAAACACGAGAGCAGGTGAGGCAGTGTTACAAGACGGCGTACGAGGCAGCGTGCAAGGCAGCATGCGAGGCAGCATTACGAGGCAGCGTGCAAGGCAGCATGCGAGGCAGCATTACGAGGCAGCATTACGAGGCAGCGTGCTGAGGCAGCATGCGAGGCAGCATTACGAGGCAGCGTGCTGAGGCAGCATTACGAGGCAGCATGCGAGGCAGCGTGCTGAGGCAGCATTACGAGGCAGCATGCGAGGCAGCATTATGAGGCAGCGTGCGAGGCAGCATTACGAGGCAGCATGCAAGGCAGCATTACGAGGCAGCATTACGAGGCAGCATGCAAGGCAGCATTATGAGGCAGCGTGCGAGGCAGCATTACGAGGAAGCGTGCGAGGCAGCATTACGAGGCAGCATGCAAGGCAGCATTACGAGGCAGCATGCAAGGCAGCATTACGAGGCAGCATGCCGAGGCCCCAGCCTCTTACCGTGTGGGACGCTTGTGTGTCGCCAGCCGTGGCTCCACTCTGAGGTGCAGCGGATTGGAGATGTGCAGGTGTACCTCTGCTCTCGTCACCGTCGCTGACAAGACGTCAGGACTGAGCAAAAACTCCACCTCAGAGTCTGAAAAACAGTTTGATAATAAATGTAAAGCACAGACTATTTGTTATAGAACAAAAAGCAGAACATTTATCATTTTTGTCTCCTGTCTAACTTAGCACCAAAAACTTGAGACATACTAAAGCTCATAGTCTTGATTATTGTCATCTTATAAATGATGCTATATGATGCAGGAGACACCCACTGAAATGAAATATCTATTTCGTATATTACTGAGGACGACAGAATATATTTCCAGTTGGCCAATAAAATACGAATGAGGTGAAAATTATACCAAGCAGACACGCAGTATAAATACGTTGCGGGATACCAGGAAGGTAGGGCGTCATGCACAGGGACACCTCGGAAGAAGCGCTCACCCCCACTCAGCTGGCCCTGAATGCCCTTGATGCTCCGGCAGAGGAATCCCATCTGACAGCACCGGTAAACCCGCCTGACGAAGCCGAACAGCGTCTGTTCAGGGAAGACTGCGCGACGCGGTCCCTCCTCCGGTAGGGAGAGGACCCTGAGACGGTACTGATATCCGCGGTCCCCGCCGCCTCGGGTCTCCTTCCAGGGCGCCGCCAAAAGCGCGCAGTGTTCCCGCTGCATCTCCATGCTTTCTCGGCGCCACGTCCCGAGCGCGATGTCCCTTTCGCTGGCAGGGAGCAGCGCGGGCGTGTGCGGCATTGGCAGACACTGGCCTCCTCTGTTCCAACTTATGCACAATATGAAGACCACCCAAGGGCAGCAGCGCGCGGCCATGGCGGTAAAGTTTTGCGGTCGCATGACCCGGTGGTCCTTCGTGTTTATTCCTATAAAAACTTGTGCTTTGCGATCGTGCCTCCGAGACTCCGGCAGCGCAGTTTGATGCAGGTCGGTTGCCTGGCGCGGCAGTTATATGGTTACAGGTCTGCTCTGACAATGACCAGTTTTTGCTATTTTAAATTTGAATTCTCCTGGCCCATTCCCCTCCCCCCGTTTTGTTCGCCGCTCAGTCTTAACCATTCGCACCCCCGCAGACACGTACAATGTGCCTACATAATAAGGCGCCCTAAACGCATCGACTCCCACCCATTGACATTCAGCTGCCGTCTTAATAACCCCAATTAAGCTATATCTGGACCATTAGGAATGAACTCATTTGCAAGAGAAGAGACGCCAGTTGTAAAAGATTATAAACCCATGGGTCTCGGCATTTATGTGCTGTTACAGCGTCGTTGTCAGCGAGCTATTTAACCCACCGCTGACACTAACTTCTGACCAGTTCTTAAATTTACCCCCCCCCCCCAAAGAAAATGCATTGTAACACACAATCTGTAGGCGAAATTGGGTTTCGAATTAATATTTAAATAGCACAAGTAGTGGTAGAATAAAAATCCATTCATCAATTTTCTGTAACTGCTCGTTCTATTCAGGGTCCTGAGCATATCCCTGAGACTACAGGCGCAAGACAGGGAACAACCTAGGATGGAGCGACAACCCATCGCATATAGAATACATATATACTCTGGAAGTACTTATGCATTTTCTTCCCTGAGGATTGATAGGTTAATTACAGATTGCGAGGATGGTCTCGGTCTGTAAGTAGATCTCTCACACAACAGCATGTCTTATGCACATAACGCATTTGGAAAACAACGTTGTAATGGAGCAGTGGTCTCATTGCCCCAGACCCATTTGTACGATTCCCAAGATGAGTCTCCTGAGAGGTGGGTTATGCACCCACTCTGAAATTCCCAACAAGCCTGCTGCAGAGCTCCAACAGATACAGTACTTGAGTCTCATCTGGCCCTGAGCTGCATTTCTGGCAGATGGCATTACAGCGAGTTTATGCATGGTCTGCGAGTACAGGGGAGCCCCCAGGCCCTGCTGGCTGCACAGCCAGACTGCAGGATGTGTTAATGGGCCACGGCATTCCTGCATAATGCGGCAGGCTGCCGTTAAGCACCGGGACCGTCCCACTGGGGCGTTCCCCTCGTCAGCACAGCGCAGTGTGTCCGCATGACCGCCGGCATGCATGGGCAGCTGGAGGTGCTACCATCCTCTGATTAACCCACATAACAAAGGCAGCCTGAGACACGGCAGGCGAACCTCCGGCGCTCATGGCTTATTACACAGTAACACTGCAGCCAAGTCCGGGTCTCTCACCTCCAGCCCCGAATCATCAGTCTCCGAGACTGAGTGCAAGCATGAGGTCAGACACATAAGACGGCAGGAACACAGCCAGCGAAGATGTGACAATGCTGTCTTTATTTGCAGCACACAGAGGGAATGACACACAGCTTTGGAAGGCCAGATTTAAAGAGCGAACATAAAGCTGCTTTTAAATACATCTAATATTGACAAAGGAGTGTTAAAACAGGGGCCCAGTCACTTCAAGTGACTGAATAAAAATGGAGACTGCACAATATGCACGTGCGCAATAATCACAGCCCAATTATTGGCACGGTTTTACAGCAACCATACAAACTTATCTGGCTTGCTCTGTTGGTAGGTAACTTCCACTTAGCTATAGTCTATTTTAGATACTTTTCATCTCCTTTTTGTTTTAAAAATATTACTCAGAGACATTTCAGCTATTGATATGCAGCTGTAATAAATGTCTTTACAACACGTTAGGTCACTGTACTATTGACTTTTCCATGTACTGATAAACTGTAATACATGTTGCTAATGTTTTCTAATGACCATGGAACACCACAGCCAAGTATAGACCTTCAAAGCTGCAATAATTGGGAAAAGGCTGGATTAAATATATTAGGGTGAGACCTCTGAACGGAGGCCACAAATTTTTCAGTTCAGGCAAGATGAAGTCAGATGAAACCCAATGGCTGAGATCTGAGGCTTTTTTGGCCTGGATTTGGGAAAACTGTGTTATTTCTGTTTCACCTCATTGGCACGAGTCTTCCTGTCTCCGGCTCTCCTGCCATTTATCTGAGGGCATTTACAGAGTTTGCCGTTTTCCACCGCTGATTATTCATACAGGTCATTAGTTTACAGAGATGATTCAGCGTAAGTATATGTGCCATTGTCCTTCCACAGCAGAGCATAAAATTACTGAGGCTTTACCTGATCAACCAATCAGCTACTTCATCTGCAGCTTCACATAAATACTCACATGATATAAACATCAGCGTGCTGTGTCTCTCTCTATGTAGCAGGTGAACAAGGACAGCCAGAGCGAAATGTATGTATGGATTAATGTTTGTGCGTGTGTGCAGGCTACAGTGGTGATTGACAGTGAAAAGGTCTGAGTACAGACTGAGGGTGTATAGACCAAGGAAGGGGATTTGGTCATAGACTGAAGGAGTGAACAGTGTAAAGACTGAGGTGGTTTTGATCGTAGACCCAGGAGGTGAACAGTTGTATAGACTGAAGAGGTGGATTTGATCACGGACCGAGGAAGTGGATTTGATCACAGACAGAGGAGGAGGATTTCATCACAGAAAGAGGAAGTGGATTTGATCACAGACCAAGGAGGAGGATTTGATCACAGACAGAGGAAGTGGATTTCATCACAGACCGAGGAGGAGGATTTCATCACAGACAGAGGAAGTGGGTTTGATCACAGACCAAGGAGGAGGATTTGATCACAGACAGAGGAAGTGGATTTCATCACAGACAGAGGAAGTGGGTTTGATCATAGACCAAAGAGGTGGATTTGATCATGGAGGTGAACAGTGGCCTGTACTACGAAGCAGGGTTACTGGCTTATTGGGGTAACTTGTCGGATTTAAGGTAGTCTGTGCAGAATGTAAGTGAACGAATATGAAGCCCATTTAGACTGTGGTACCTTAAATCCGACGTTACCCCGATAAGCCAGTAACCCCGTTCCATAGTACAGGCCACAGGTGTATTACTACTATTATTATTATTGCTATTGTGAATAGGCATTGCAGGGAGACGGTCACAGCAGGTTGAGCCCATGCTTCAGCAGCTTGTGTCTGGCCTTGGTGGGTAAGGAGAAGGCACTGTCCTGTGGGTTGGGAACCCCAGAGTTCCTCACTGTTGCCCCCTGCTGAAGAAAATAGGTCTCCTGGGCTGAATTGCAAGTTCCGTACACAGCTGATCCAGCGTTCCTACCAAAAAGCAAGCGAAAGAAATGCCTGAAAGATGCACCCCCATGACACCAGCATTACATGAGTCACTCAAAAATATAACCCATATTCCAGTCAGTAGCAAAGCTTCCTAACTGCCATGCTACCAGGTGACCCAACCTTGCTGATCTGCTGTATTCTTAATATTAATAACGCCACACTCACAGACAGATAATAAAAAAATGTAAGAGCATGTATTTGAGATTGGTAGAAGGCACAATAAAATTTCAAAGTGACGTGAAAGGCCACTCTAACCTGAGGATGACCTCCTGCAGCATGGCATCCTGGGAGAAGTGTGTGTGAAGGATGGCTGCAGCTTTCACAAGCACGGTGCCCTGGGCTTCCCCCGCTGGGACCGAAGGGCCCGCGAAGGGCAGGTTGGCTGCAGATGACAGCAATCATTGTTATGGAACTGGAATTAGCAACAGCTTTAAATTGTACAGGGTACAGAAATGACAGAGAGACAATGGAGTCTCAGCGGGATACGGAAATGACAGAGAGACAATGGAGTCTCAGCGGGATACGGAAATGACAGAGAGACAATGGAGTCTCAGCGGGATACGGAAATGACAGAGAGACAATGGAGTCTCAGCGGGATACGGAAATGACAGAGAGACAATGGAGTCTCAGCGGGATACGGAAATGACAGAGAGACAATGGAGTCTCAGCGGGATACGGAAATGACAGAGAGACAATGGAGTCTCAGCGGGATACGGAAATGACAGAGAGACAATGGAGTCTCAGCGGGATACGGAAATGACAGAGAGACAATGGAGTCTCAGCGGGATACGGAAATGACAGCAACATGGAGAGTCTCAGCGGGATACAGAAATGACAGCGACATGGAGAGTCTCAGCGGGACACAGAAATGACAGCGACATGGAGAGTCTCAGTGGGATACGGAAATGACAGAGAGACAATGGAGTCTCAGCGGGATACGGAAATGACCGCGACATGGAGAGTCTCAGCGGGATACAGAAATGACAGCGACATGGAGAGTCTCAGCGGGACACAGAAATAACAGCGACATGGAGAGTCTCAGCGGGATACGGAAACGACAGCGACATGGAGAGTCTCAGCGGGATACAGAAACGACAGCGACATGGAGAGTCTCAGCGGGACACAGAAATGACAGCGACATGGAGAGTCTCAGTGGGATACGGAAATGACAGCGACATGGAGAGTCTCAGCGGGATACAGAAACGACAGCGACATGGAGAGTCTCAGCGGGACACAGAAATGACAGCAACATGGAGAGTCTCAGTGGGATACGGAAATGACAGCGACATGGAGAGTCTCAGCGGGATACAGAAATGACAGAGAGATGGGGAGTCTCAGCGGGATACAGAAACGACAGCGACATGGAGAGTCTCAGCGGGATACAGAAATGACAGAGAGACGGGGAGTCTCAGGGAATACAGAAATGACAGCGACATGGAGAGTCTCAGCGGGATACAGAAATCAGAGAGACGGGGAGTCTCAGTGGGATACGGAAATGACAGAGAGACGGGGAGTCTCAGGGTGAGACTGTGGCAGGCATGGGAATCCTCACTTGCAAGCGTGTTCTGCAGGCGGTCATAGTACACGAACGTGTACGGGCAGCCCTGTGCACTGGAGGGCTCCAGGGGGGTGCTGCACAGGTGAGCCTCCAGGCCGTTCAGAGACGCCAGGCTGCTGTGGTACTGGGGGGGGGGGAGGGGGATTCTATAGGTAACTCCTGCAGTTCTCTGTTCTGTGTCCCTGCATTTACTGGACCCACCCCAGCCTTGTCCCCCAGGCTGTGCTTACATTTTCTATCCCATTGGCTAATGGACAAATAGACAACACCAAGCTTAAACGCCATGTGCGGCAGACTCTGTTGTCTCTAATGAAATTACACACAGAACTGGCAATACATCACAATGCAGTGTGACATCACATGCTGGCTGACACAGACACAGACGCCCAAACGGATGTCCCCAGCCTCACCACCTCCTCCATGGCAACGGCATCGTTCTGAAAGTGTGGCTCCACCAGCAGTGCCAGGACCAGTCCTTGGACCCTGTGACGATACAGGGCCATGGCCACCAGGGGGAGCTCTTCCTTCACTGGCTCAGAGGTCACGGTTGTGTGGTAATCCTCCTGATTGCCCTTGCCCGACTCCTTTGTCCCCCTCGTGCCATCCCTGTCCTCCACACCACTGAGCTTCTCCAGCTGGTTCCCCAAGCCCCCTTTCTCTGCGGCCCCTTCACCCTTTTTCTCACAGCTCATGCTATCCTTGTATGTATGTCCTTGGACGTCTCCTTCATTCCTCAGATCTTCGGGTCTGGGAAATGGCAGCCCATTGGGCGATCCTGCGTGATGGGGCTCTTGATTGGCCAGAAAGTGAGGAAGGGCCTGGCCCTCAGACCAAGAGGCGGGGCTGGGGAAGTGATGACGGGCGGGCTCTGGTGAGACTCTGGGAGCAGAGCCGCCCTCGTCAGACAGGGAGGAGTCGGTGGAGCAGGGCATTGCCTGATAAGACGCTCTGGGAGCCACTAAGCCTGTGGGCTCAGGTATGTCGGACAGGGTGCGGGATAGGAGGCGGGGCTTGCCGGTGCAGGTGGTCTGCTGGAGGGGGCTGACAGACCTACAGGAGACAGGGCAGCAAAAGAAGCTATTAACAGAAGGACCTCATTCTAAACAGAAGCACATGCTCAAATGGGAATGACCAAAAGGGTTATGGTGAGCTGTCCTGGGAATCCCCAAACGACCAGGCTGGGAAACAAACATATTCCAACACTTTGCTCATCCCTCCAAGCTCTGAAGATTTCTCCATGTGTTTAACAGACGTATTATAATGGCAATTGATCATGTAAATGTAGTGTTATATATAATATAGATAATTAAACAGATCTGGACAAAATGTCCAAAGGCTAAGCAGGAAGGCTCTACCACCATTCCCGGGGGTTGGGGGTTGGGGGAACATAGTGACCGACAAGGAAACCTGTGTACCCGGTCCACCGGGGGGTGCCGTAGAACATGGAGCTCAGCGGGGGACAGGAACACAGCTGTGGAATTCACACTGGCAGATGGAGTTTGGGGGCCACCAGAACCGAGCCCATTGACCACAGGTGTAAAGTCCTGTGAACATAAGCAGACAGTCATTATTAACGGCACACTGCTTCTGTTTATCAACCCACATGAAAACAGCCCAGAATCCATCTTTTGTAAACTTGCACAGGGCAGTGACCCTTGGTGAGATTCCAAACCACTACATCAATATCATTCCTCATTCATAAAATTCTGTGTACATGTTACATGTGAAAAAGATTCATGTTTAAAAGGGATGTATGAGACAGATGAGCATAAAAGTCTAAAAGGTACAAGATACATGTAAAACTATAAAATATGGAAGTCAAAATGAAGAGTGACCTTCCTGGACCTACCAGGTTCTGATGGTCCCGCTGACAAACCACCATAGCTGTGAGCTCAGGGGGCATCTGCGTGCTGACCACCCTGTTTGGGATGGAAGAGAAAGCCGGGCTGAAGTACAAGCGCACTTTGGATGGTGCGGGACATTCGGGACAGTGCGGGATGCCCCGGGACACTCAGGATGGTGCAAAACGACCCAGGGAGGGGTGGTTTCAGGCAACAGGCCCTTTCAGTGACCGCCACCACAACACCCAGCACATAAAAGCGCCATTATGCCCCCACTGCCCCAGTGAGCACTGCACGGTAGCCCCTCCCACAGTCCACCTCCTGAGCATTTCTCTTTCCACCATTTCATTCCCTAAATCCCTCTTCCCGGACCCCGGCAAAGCCCCTGTTTCTCCCCTTCCCCGTGTCACGTGCTTCTGTCCACTGTTCCGACTGGAACGAGCCTCTCAGACAGTTTACCTGCCATGGTATGAGATGCAGCCAGCGACCACTAAGGGGCAGCGTTGGCAGGCCTGCAGAATGAGAGCAGCCTTGAGGAGAAGCAGAGGGTCGATCTGAGAAAGAGACAGAGAGACAGCAAGCATTGACATGATTTGCAGAGTAATTGAACAAGAATGAGTGGGACAAAGAGGTCAATCATTTCAAAGTGTTCTTTACATCAAAATGGCTGACAGTCCAGACGTCTATAGACCGCCCTTTCTGAGAGGGACTAGGCTTTGGTTTGTGTGTCTCACTGCATCCTTCCCTTTACTCTACCAAATGGTTTCAAGGCTTCTACTTACATGTGTCGAATCAATGGTGTGCAAGGCGCTGAAGATGTGGTGGAGCTCGCTGGCGCCACCCTGCAAGTGATCCAGGTAATGCGACCACTGCGACGCCAGCTCTTCCTTACTGCGTAGCTTCACATGTGGTTTTCAGGCAAACAAAGAGTGCAGACAGCAATTGTTTTTTTAGCATCTAGAGACATTGCGATGAATCATTCTTTCCTTCATTGCCTTGCAGACAAATCCCATCCCCCCGACTGTGGGGCCAACAGGGTGCTCAGGCTCCTGGCTGCCCAACCCAGAAAGTTGTACCTGGTAGCTCTGCCGTATGGAGCCATTGTAGAAACGGAAAAGGCCGATGAGATGATCCAGAAAAGCCCAGGCGCTGACATCTGGAATATCCAGGGTACAGCCCAGCGCCTGCGAGGGAACCGCGGGGAGACGGACGAAAGAATCAAGGGATCGAGTAAAAGGACGACAAAAAGGGGAAAAGTGAGAGTGAGGAGATGGCAGATGGCAGGGTAATGAAGAAATCTGAAATACCCACACGGCATAGATGGGAAGCCAGCACCTCACAAGACACCCCCACACTCACTGTGACAGGGACACCACACCAGTTCACACAAATGCATGTCTTTCTTGGACTATCAGAGGACACATCTTTCAGAGATAGCACACACAGACAGAGAAGTCCCCCCCCCAGCCCTCACTCACCCACAGGAAGCCCCCCCCAGCCCTCACTCACCCACAGGAAGTCCCCCCCAGCCCTCACTCACCCACAGGAAGTCCCCCCCCCAGCCCTCACTCACCCACAGGAAGTCCCCCCCAGCCCTCACTCACCCACAGGAAGTCCCCCCCCCCAGCCCTCACTCACCCACAGGAAGTCCCCCCCAGCCCTCACTCACCCACAGGAAGTCCCCCCCCCAGCCCTCACTCACCCACAGGAAGTCCCCCCCAGCCCTCACTCACCCACAGGAAGTCCCCCCCAGCCCTCACTCACCCACAGGAAGTCTCCTCGCATGTGGATGGCGAACTTACGCCTGCGCAGGCGGACCAACCTTGCAGGTGAGCGGGACATCTCACGGATACACCTGCAGACACCAGCCAGCTGCCCACACAGCAGCTCCTGCTGGTCTAGTGGCGTCTGCAAGGCCGAAGTGGACAACAGTCAGTGCAGACAGACCTCCCATGTGAATCCAACAGAGACACAGCAAACCACTACATCCATACACATACACTTTAAGCACAAAAGTATTGAGACTCACCACTTAATCTGATAGTTCATTCAAACCAATTGCCACAGTCATGCAGTGAGGTTTACAAACATTTGTGAATGAACGGATCGTTCTAACGAGCTCAGTGAATTCAAGCATGGTGCTGTCATAGGATGCCACCTTTGCAATAAGTGAGTTCATGAAGTTTCTGCCATGCTAGATATTCCACGAACAATTGTAAGTGGAATTATTGCAAACTGGGAACTTTTAGAAACAATGGATACTCAGCCATGAAGTAGAAGACAAATTACAGAGCGGGATCACCGAGTGCTGAGGTGTATCGTGAGTAAATGACATAACTGCACAATTCCAAATTTCACGACATTAACCCCAGCACAAAAACTGAGCTTCATGGAATAGGCTTCTATGGGCGAGCAGCTGCATGCAAGCCTCACATCACCAAGCGCGATGCCAGGCATCCAATGGTGTGTCACTCTTCTCTGTCTGGAAGCCTGATGGATGAGTCTGGATTTGGCGGATGCCAGGAGAACATTATCTGCCTGACTGCATTGTGCCAACTATAAAGTTTAGTAGAGGAGGGATAATGGTATGGGGCTGTCTTTCAGTGGTTGGGCTAAGCCCCTTAGTTCCAGTGAAGGGAACTCTTAATGCTTCAGCATACCAAGACATTTTGGACAATTCTATGTTTCTTTGTGGGAACAGTTGCCCCAGTGCACAAAGCAAGGTCCATAAAGACATGGTTGGGTGAATTTTGTGTGGAAGAACTTGACTGGCCCACACAGAGCCCTGACCTCAACCCCATTCAAGACCTTTGGGATGAATCAGAATGGAGATGGCAAGACAGGCCTTCATGCCCAACATCAGTGCCTGACCTCACAAAGGCCCTTTTGTAAGAATGGGCAAAAATTCCCACAGACACACTCCAAAACCTTGTGGAAAGCCTCCCCAGAAGAGCGGCAGCTGCAAAGGGGGACCAGCTCCATACCAATGCCTATCGATTTAGGATGGGATGTAGGCCAGGTGTCCCGATACACTCTACGGACAAAAGTATCTGACTGAACAGCTAATATCCCCTGATAATCGGTGACATTTAAAACCAACATGCATGGATTAACTTATCAGGCCCCGGGCTGACATCAGCATGGATGCTCAAATGTTGCCAATTTAATGAACCGTTCCATATTTTCTGAAGCGTGACCTGACACTTGCCTTGCAAAGCCCATTAATCCACACTTAAACTTATCTGTTTATGTAACAGATTTATTATCTAATGCTGCTTTCCCCTCTTTCTGGCGTCATCATACCTCCTCTGGGTAGAAGTAGCAGATGCCAGCTCTGGTAGGGTCACCTTCTTCTGTGACCTTTGACTCATCATACAGAAAGAAATAAGTGCACCTACAAATTCAAAGATTTTACAATAAATCGTTTGAAGAAAAAAAACTCAACAAAATCCACTATAACACAAATAGTCATGGTGTATTTACTTAATATCAAAAACACAATCTTCCTTTACAGCTTTGTACTAAATCCTCTGACCGTGGTCTTCTTACCACCTGGGCTCGAGTGCGGTGGACTCGGCCATCATGGACAGGAAGAAGTCACTCTCATTGGTTTACAGGCAGTCCTGCTTTGCTCCGCGCCATCTCCCCCATCTGCCATCCCTACGATCTTGTCAAGACGGCCATAGTCGTACCACAGCTGTTGTGGTCAACCAGATGTATTTCACATATATGTTTTAAAAAAGTTACGAAAGCTTAAAGAGTCTGCTCTAAATGTTGTATAACGTAAAGAAATTAGACACTACCGTATAGTGAACTACAAAAAGCCAAATAGAGCAAAAGCACTTGCTTTCACTTGAGGACACTTTTTCTGCAAAAGAAACTCCATTAATAGTGATGTCAGTTGATTATTACCTCTAATCTCATTTAAATGTTTCTCTTTCGACCAGTAACTGTACTGCCGCAAACTTTTAGAAAACAGTTTGTCTTTTTCCTCATAAGGGAACAACGACCTATCAGTTCCACATAGTTATACGACACAAGCCTGGTAGACAGGGCAGCGTAGTGTCTTGGTGGAAAAAAAACTCATTATTTACCTTTTTGTGACCAAACGATTCGCGGTATTAACAGGAAACGAACACGTTTCAGACAGAAATATAAATGCGGTTGTTTTTTTCCAAAACTCTTCGTCGCATGAAATTTAAAAACGATCTCTTTCATCCATTTCCCCGTTCTTTTCCGTCATCCGCAGACTTAAAGCCGAGTAGTTAAGTAATGCGGATCACAAGCGAAGTCATGTGAAAATATGCTGCCAACGACGGTGAGCGAGTAGGGACAATTAGAACGGCGCGCTTATCCGGCACTTACATCGAGCTCCTTTCGCGAGAGAAACGCGGATGTGGTTCATCGCATTTCATACTCCACCGTCTCAATTTAGTACTCCCCATTCAAAGCTATCCAGCACAGTACACCTCTGTATACTATGTACACTGAAATTCCAACTACATAGAAATTACATTTTAAAAGGTGTGCATTTCATTCAGAAAACAAACGAGAATTTAAGTAATAATCTTTATTAGACAGGTTTAAGAGAACATTGAATTCAATGGTCCAGTAAGATGTGACTGCATATGATGCCCAGTATTTAGGGCACTGAAGCAGAGAGGTTATTCCAGAGGGGTAAACAGTAGAAGGTGGCCTAGTCAAATTCTGGTCATTAGGCCCAGGATTCCTGGTCCCACACGCGGGGGCTGATTCCTCAGACGCTCAGTGGTCGTGGCCCTCGTATCCATCAGGGAGGGGATTAGCGTGGGAGTTGTGGAACAGAGATTTGTTCCCATCACCCCAGGGAAAGCGCTGCGCAAGGGCAGGAGAAAAGGCAGCATTAGTATTTACATCTCTGGTCAGGGACCCAAGGCTTCAACGGCACAATGGAATCATCAAAAGCCCACAGCCGAATGTAGCCGTCCACACGAAAGGTGCGGAAAAACACCTGTAATAAACAGTTTCAGTAATTAATCTGCAATCACAAAGTCTTTAATCAGGCTTCCCTTAACACCACCTGAGTGTGTAGCAGTTAATGTTCAGCAAACCCTTCATAGCAGAGGTTACATATTCTTCACGAACCACAATCAGAGAAATGTTCATGACTGTGGGCTAAGAGTAGAAGCCGCTGAAAGGCTGACCTTGCTGCGAATGCGCAGGTGGGTGTAGGGGATGAACTCAGGCTGCTCATGGCTGTGGTGCTGAGCCTTGAGGAAGGCGTTCAGCATGCACACCCCCACTCCTGGCAGGGCCACAACAAAGCTCAGTATCTTCCATGTGCGGGCTGGCAGGCAAAGAGAAACATGAATCTGGTAAGACACTTAAGCAACCAGTGGAGTTAACCAACATTATTCCACACAGCTCCAATTCACCCATCTCCCTGCCCTCCGCTCCCATTAACAAAATTCAATCTGAATGGTTACCCTTACTGCCCAAACCCTCCAATGAACAGAGAAAATAGAGCAAACACATTGTTCTATTTAAGTAGACCTTGTAAAAGTACTTAAAACCTCTAAGGACTAAACATACCGCCGGCATTCAATTCCAGACCATCATTCAATGCCATATTTAGTGCTTAGGCATACTGTAAAGCGCACGTGTTAAAGCATTCCTAAAAGGTCAGAGCCTTAAACGTATTTGGAAAAATGTATACGGAAGGCATCCAGGTTTAAATTAAACACACTGCCTCAGACATTACATGGTTACCAGCTCAAATTACCAGTCTCATGATCAGTATTACTACTTACCAAATGAAAATAGCCTAAAAATAGGAAATTTTACAAAGATACTTCAGCACATGCACCACAAAAATCCGGCCAGGTACGGATCATTCCCCCCCCCCCCCATCCGCTGAATTCGCAAAATGAAGTGCGTTAAAAGCAAATCAAGACACGGTAGGCCGGAGCTACATCATTAATACCAGGAAAAAAAACCCGAAGAAGCAATTCTGTTTATAAAACTACAGGTAAGAAGGCTGGTTTGTGGTGCTATTTACTTGAAAGCAAACGATGGCCCGATATCTCAACACATTAGTCCCTTAAAACATTGGCTAGCAAGGTCACACTAGAGCAGTGACACTACCGCATAGCGCAACTAAAACCTTCACAACTGGATTAAACTTAACCCTCGGCCTAAAAACGCGATACGCACCGGACTGGTGCTGCTCGCCATGGGCAACCGCAGATAGTTGACGACTCTGGTTGAAGGAAGACCTCAGAACAGCCTGAGACAGACGCCTAAACGCCGCCATCTTCTCTCCAATCTATCGGACACTGGACAGGAAGTTCGGGTTTATTCCTTCATCGGCGCCAAAAGACCTGCGACTCTAAGCATTACTGCCGCCTACTGGTGCGGAGGGCAACGCACCTCTCCAGGGGACATGGGTCAGCTTTTATCCCGACAACTGTGTCCATTCACGATAGGGTGCCAGCTTTAATTAATCAGACATTTTCAACGGTCTTTGTCCAGTAAAAAATACGTATATTTCCTGAATCGTAGTCGAAAGTCCGAGAAATGGTTCGAAACCAGATAGAGGCAAACAAAGACAAATCGATAGGCCAAACACAAGCAGGAGGTACAACAGTCACTAAACATATAAAAACCAATAAACAGGGCTGCCAACTCTCACATATCTGCCGTGACACGGTTTCTGGCTGTTACGCACACTCAAGAAATCTTACGGCAAATCTATATCATTCCATTATAAGCCTAAAATTAGTTGCATCAAAGGCGTCGGGGTAGTTTGCAAACCAAGCGGACTATTTACAAGGTAACTATTACATACATGTAAATGAGTGTGTTGACTTGTGTCGAATTGAAAATCTCACGCCAGCCAGCTAACCAAAGTTGGCAACACTTAAGCAGTAAGCAGGAAATATGAGTGATAAGTAAAAATCCCAGTAACATTACTGGAAAACCAATTAGGGGAGTAGGGGGTCCAGCAGGATTGTACCTCTCTGTTATGGGAACATTTCTCTCCGAAAACGTTCACTTTGATTGTCGCATTTAGATAGAGAACCTCGGGGCATAAAAGAGATCTGAGCAGTACAGTTTTCCGCAAACGGGCGGCGGATGGTCGGTCGAACGAACGGACGGACAGACAGACAGACAGACAGACAGACAGACAGACAGACAGACAGACAGACAGACAGTTTAGAAGGTAAGTAGAGAAGAATTAAAATGGAATCCGGCATTTCTATTGGTTAATAGGAACAACGGATTGCCCTCAAATATCATTGGTGTTATTCTACAAAAAGCTGAAAAAAATTACGTCCATCGCTTTATATTTTATTATTTATTTATTTATTTATTTATTTATTTATTTATTTATTTTATTATATATCCACCAAGTTAGTTAAATTCTATAAAAGGTTTGTAGCATATTTTCATGTTTTAATGACTGTCAGAAAGTTATATATACCCATATACAAAGGAAAAAACCGTTAAGAAACATTTTATTTATAAAAAAAAAAAATCGAAGGCTGATGTGGCAAAAGGCAATAAGATCTGTGAGTAGGGATTATATGTGAGCGATCTGTGAGTAGGGATAGCTAATTGTTAAACAGTTCTATGTAATTGGAAGTAAATGTTTCTGTCTGGGTGGTGATTCAATTATAATAATAATAATAACAATAACAACAACAATAATAATAACAATAATAATAATAACAATAATATTTATGAAAGATTTCCAGTTGTGGATTTGACTTTCCCAGACGTTAATCGTTTTGGCTAGTTAATATTTACTACAGATGAGCAATGTCCTTGAAGCAGGATTACAGCTCGATTGTATACTGATTTGCACTGATTTGTCTCCTTTTCACCTAATTCCTCCCCTGGTTTTAATGCAATCACAGCATCTAAAAAGAGAGAGAGAGACATCTGAATGCAGTTTTGTCTCCAAGAGTCTTAAACAACCTACAGTGATGAAAAATCGCACAGGCCTCAGTGAAGATTCAGTGATGGATTCAGCACCATACAGCAGGTTCAGTGGATCTGACCCAGATGACAGTTTTCAGGGACCAAAGTTCACACTACGTCCTGGTAGGATTGCACAAAACTTTATTTTGGCCACCGGCAGTGCAGGGTTGTTTTGAGAAGGAGGTACACCTAGACCCCTCTGTCCTTTTTCTGTCCTACAGGCAGGCGTGTGAAGTTGATGATTCTGCTGTACTCAGTTGTACTATTCCTGCTGCTGGTCCTGCTGCTGGTGTCTGCAGTTAAATGTATGATTTGGATTGCAGCGATTCCTGTTGTCCTCTCTGCATACATCTGCGATATTCTGCTCCTCACTTTACTCACCCCCTTCCCACGAACATTGCATCCCACAGTCTCTCAGCTAAACCAGGAGATGTTGAGTGTGAAGCTCTTCCTCATCTCCATCAATTCTTCACTGTTGCACGTAGGGGAAGCACCTCCAAAGGCAGGTTTGTGAATGCACGGAAATTGCTCTCTGCATGCTTTCCGCATCTGCAGTTCACGTGCAGCATGCTAGGGGACTGTAAGTTTTGCACCAAATCGTTTTTAGACTGTTCTGCTGTGAAGCAGTTTTGCTGGATCTTGTTTATTTCACTTTTTCAATCAGAGCAACTTTAAGCCTGTGCATGCTTAAAATAAAGTATTCCACCGAAGTAGTTAGAGTTACACAGAGTCGGTAGAGGTACGAGGTAGAGTACATTCACAAGGGTGCAGCAGCGAATCCCCTCGTAAACTCATGAAGCCGTTTATGCATCTGTCACCCAGCTGCATACTGAGTCTGATCCCTTTGTCTGTCACTCTGCCGTAACAGAGCATTACACCGGTGGACTGACTAATGGACAAGGTGAGAACGCAAACCCAAACGCTGTCGGTTCATTGGCCCCTCCAAGTAGGGGCGGAGCTATTGGGAGGCCCTACCCGATTGGCTTTTGGTTATAATATAATAAATGTTATTTTTGTTGTAGTATATACATTTTTTATTTTATTGAGTTATTTTTACACCCCAGTATCTTTGCATCATTTCAGCCCTGCTCATATAACATCTAACTGAAGGTTTTTTTGGTACATCTCTGACATGAAGTTTAAATGAAGGAAGATCTACCTTCATGACCTATTGCAGCAGTTCACAGAGATGTTATCAGTGTGCATTAGTGGTGATACCATCCAATGCCAAAGTCAGGCGCACTGATAGCCATCCTGATATTCAGTGCCTGTCCAACCCTGATGATAAAAACTGAGGGGGGGGCTGTTGATGAAATTAGCTGACTGGGTGGGGTGGTAAGGGAGCAGCAGCAGATCGGTTACCCCATTTCACTAGTCCCTAGTGTGCAGGCTGCTGAAAATCCTTCCCTCCCTGTCCCCTGCTTGGTCGTAGTACATATGCTAATAATGCTAATAATATAATGTATGTTCATGTGCAAACACTTTTTCCCTTTTTGCTGGGCTAAGGGGCCTTAAAAATGGTTAATTCTGCTGTGAATGTTGTGATATTTGCCATTTTTACCACATTGTCACTGCCTTTGGATGTTGGGTCTGTGTTTTGCCCCATTGCCACCCCAGGAAAATCACTGGGTTGAGCTCTGGCTCTGCCTTTGCCCCCCCCCCCCCTAATTACCCCCAGGCTCCTGTAAAGACAGCTGGGTGTCCTTCCGGAGCAGCTGTTACCAGATTTCCACCAAGAGGCTGCCATGGGAAGGTGCTGAGAGGAAGTGCGTGGAGATGGGGGCACACCTGATCGTCATCAATGATGCCGAGGAGCAGGTAAGGGGCACAGAGGGGGGGTTTGGGCTGTGCTGTCATACCTCTGTGGTCCAATGATTTACTGTGAAATACGCACCCATTTAAACTTCCACCCTGAATAAACATACATGGCAGTTATAACAATAAAAGGAGAAATCATTAATCTATTTACAGAGTTTGTATTCTCTCCCCATGTTTTTGTGAGTTTCCTACAGGTAGTGTGACTGTGTGTTTGTGTGAGCGTGTGTGTGTGTGTGTCTGTGTCTGTGTCTGTGAGAGTGTGTGCGTCTGTGTGTGCATGTGAGTGTTTGTGTGTGTGTGTGTGTGTGTCTGTGTGAGAGTGTGTGCATGTGTGTGTGTGTGCGCATGTGTGTGTGAGAGTGTGTGCGTCTGTGTGTGCATGTGAGTGTTTGTGTGTGTGTGTGTGTGTGTGTGTGTGTGTGAGCGAGCGGGTATACCTATCCTTATGGGGACACAATGTCCCCATGATGTGATAAATATCCATTTTTTTCCCTTATGGGGACTGGTTTCCTGGTCCCCATAAGGGAAACTCTATTTTATAAAAACCGGTGACTGCTATGAAATAACTAAAAATGCAAAAACTCTTGTATTTTGCTTGGTTACTTATGGTTATGGTTAGGGCAGGGTGGGGGTTACGGTTGTCATAGTTAGCGTTAGCATTTTTCCCATAGAAGTGAATGAGCGGGCCCCATAAAGATACGTATACCCTACATTTGCAGGTGTGTGTGTGTGAGCGGGTGTGTGTGTGTGTGTGTGTGTGTGTGTGTGTGTGTGCCCTGCATCCCATCCAGGCTGTCTGTTATCTATCAGGTGTCACTGCCTTGCACAAAGCACAGGAACATCATCTTTTCTGTACAGCAAATTAGCAAGTAGGTGTGAGTGTCAGATTGGTGCTTGTTGGATGATGTGTGGCCTGCCTTCCTGCTTCCCAGAAGTTCATACGTGGAAATGACCTTGCAGAGCAACTTTGGATTGGGCTGGTGGAGAGAGAAAATGAGGACAGGTGGACCTGGGTGGATGGCACTGACTTTACCACAACTCTAAAGTGAGTTTGTGGGCGGGGCAGCCCACTCAAGCATAGAATTGTTGAAAATGTCTTGATATGCTGAAGTATTAAGAGTTCCCTTCACTGGAACTAAGGGGCCTAGTTCAACTTGTGAAAAACAGCCCCACACCATAATCCCTCCTCCAGCAAACTTTACAGGTGGCACAATGCAGTCAGGTAACGTTCTCCTGGCATCTGCCAGATAGAGAAGCGCTATTGTTTAGTCTTGACATACAGAGTGTTGGCGACTTTTACACACCATGTGCAACTAAGTACATGAGCCTTTCAGTTTAAAAGCAGTCTGTGAAACCTGAAGTAGCCGACAGTGTCCCCCCTGCTATGGATTATCTGGTCACCCTACCTGGGGTATGTCACACATCCCCTCTCTCCGTCTCTCACCTTCGCTCTCAGATTTTGGGACGTTGGCCAACCGGATGACTGGTCTCAGAGGGAAGACTGTGGGCAGCTTCATGGAAACGGGCTGTGGAACGACGCCGACTGCAGCTCCCATTTTAAGTACATCTGTGAGATGCCAGCCAATTAGCCTCCCCCGCTGACCTCCCCGGGACAGAACAGTGCTCAGAGGCTCCAGGAAAGGTTTTGCCTGCAGTTTTTTCATTGGTACTCTGGAATTACACAGTAGGCAGTCAATTCTAAATGATAAAACTGTCTGTTATTAAGAATCAGAGGTGGATTGTTCAGGTCCAAGATTTCAAGTACAAATCCAGACCAAGACTTTGTTACAACCAACCAGTTGAGCATGAGGAGTCAGTCACAAAGTTCTCAGCTGGTTGGTTGAAATAAAATCTTGGTCTGGATTTTTACATTCTAGATGTGAACTATCCACCTCTTTTAAGAATTAATGTGATTCTGTAATTTTGCTTTGTCTACTAAAATTAATTCTGTGTATGACTGTGTTTTTTTTTTTTACTAACTCAAGATTAGCACTTCAGCTGTTTATCTCTGAACCTTATTTACTGGCTTTTGAAGATCGATGTCAAATAGTTAACGCTTTCCTATGTTTCAGTACTCTGCAAACGATATCACCAGTATTTATACAATGGTTGGAAAAACTGTCATTAAAAAAAAACATGCAACCTGTGTGGATGGATTCAGTCCCCATTTCCCACACTTCCCTCCACCTAGTGTCTTCACATCTTTCCAAGACAAACTCAGATGACAGCATTAGTATTTCTTTATGAATCATTGCATATTTATTTCCTTGTTGCTCATTGGCTGAGTGCCAGGGTGCCACGCCCACCGTCTTTCCCATAAAAGGGTTCTGAGATCCATACCCACCGCCCCCATATTTATGTTCATATTAACCCTTAATTTTTTTTATTTCTTTGCATGAATTTGCGCAGTATCACAATGCTGTGTATTACCATTTTTTTCGTAAACTTCCTATTTGCACTATTGTTTTCATTTGCAATACTCCGTCACTGCTGTTGTGAACTTGCATAAATGTTTTCCACTGTCTCTGAGCCACACACTCAGCCCGCTGAGCCATGTGGCGGGTGAAGGAATAGAGAGAACATAGGGCTGAAGGACGAGAGGCAGGTGTGCATCTGCATGGACGGTGAGGAGAAGACTTTTGTAGGATGGTCCAGTGTCAAGAAGGGCAGCAAACAAGCTACTTCTCTCCAAGAAAAACATCAGGGACAGACAGATAATCTGCAAAATATACAGGGACTGGACTTCTGAGCACTGGGGTAAAGTCATTTTCCTTCATGAATCCCCTTTCTGATTGTTTGGGGGATCCGGAAAAAAAGATTGTCTGGAGAAAAAAAGGTGAACTCTACCCTCAGTCCTGTGTCAAGACGCTTCTCAGCCAAAGGAGTGGCTCACTCACAATTTTGCCTAAGAACACAGCCATGAATAAAGAATGGTACCAAAACATCCTCCCAACCATCTAAGAACAGTTTGGTGATGACCAGTCCCTTTTCCAGCATGATGGAACACTGTGCTATCATGTGGTCTTCCAGACCATGACTAGATGGGAGGTACTCGCTCACAGTGTGTCTAATGATCTCGCTGGCAGTCACTCAAGCACTCCTGAACCTCAGAGGCAGTCCATTTCCTGCTTGTTTCTAACTTGAATGATGGTGCCTATGAACAGAAGGTCACCGGTTCAAATCCCAGAGTCAGCAATTTCACCTCTGGGTCCCAGAGCAAGGCCCATAAACCCCTATTGCTTCAGGGACCCTCATTTCTCAAAAAAATACATCACTGAGGAAAAACTGTCCATTAAATAAATAATACATAGATGTTATATAACCACTGTAGGGAAGGGATAAATATTTGCTCAGCTAGAATTCGGTGGCAGCAACATGTTTAAAAGAAGTCAGGGGCATGTTTACCACGTGTTGCATCACTTCTTCTTTTAACAACACTGTAAATGTTTGGGAACTGAGGAGACCAGTTGCTGGAGTTTTGAAAGTGAAATGTTGTCAAATTCTTGTCTGATACAGGATTTCAGCGGCTCAGCAGCCTGGGGTCTCCTTTGTCGTGTGTTTCGTTTCATGATGTGCCACATGTTTTCTGATAGTGTGCAGCAGCATGGGCTCAGGCAGCAAAAAGGAGACGATCCACTTAAGGCTCAAAGAAAAACAAGGAGTTTATTAACAAACTGAATACAATGGAGAAGGAACAATAAAAGAACCACAAGAGGTCAAAAAACAACCAGGGAAAACAAGAATTAACCAAACAATTCAGCTAAAGAGCAGAACAACAGAGTGAGCAGGACAAGACTTAGGAGACAAAGTAACAACCACACAGTAACATAACACAACGACTGACTAAGGAACTGAACACAGGCAGGCGTACAGGAATACCAGGGCAAACGAGGAACAGGTGCAAAGCATAATCATATTAGCAAATCGAATAGAAGTCGGGAGAACAAAGAACAGATGGGGCAGATTAAATGAGCAGGGAACTAAGGAACCTTAACATACAGCAAAACTAGAAACTAGGAGGCATATCAGAGAGGGCTGATTACACTACACAGAACCCAAAATCAAATAGGATACAAGCAAGGCAAACCAAACAAGGAAGCAAAACTACAACACAGACTAGGAACAACAAAAAGAACATGAGGCAGGGTGGAGAACAGGATAACCAGCACCACCTGCTGGCCAAACGGGGAGGAGACACAAAGGACTGGGCTGGACAGGCGCCGATCCTTACAGTTTCCATAGGAGACAGATCTGCAGACTGCAGGCAAACCATCTAGCACCCGGACTCTTCTACTAGGAGACAAGCTGTTGTAATATGTGCAGAGCCATTGTCTTCCTGAAATATACACGCCGCCTCTGGAAAAGACGTCGTCTGAGTGGCAGCATGTGTTGCTCCAAACCCTGTATATATCATTCGGCATTAATGGTGCCTTCCCAGATGTGCAGGCTACCCAAGCCATGGGCACTACTGCACCCCCACACCATCACGGATGCTGGCTTTTGAACTGTCCGCTGATAACAATGAATGAGTTGCATTTATATAGCACTTTTCAAGATACCCAAACGCTTTACAGAACCAATGGGGAGCGACTTCACCCACCACCACTGTGCAGCCCCTACCTGGATGATGTGATGGCAGCCATTCTGTGCCAGTACACTCACCACACAGTAGCTAAGGTGCTGAAGGGGCAGGAGAGAATTCACCAGTTAGAGGGCAGAGGATAATTAGGAGGCCAGTTCTGAAAGGGCCACGGTGGTCAGTTTTAGCCTGGACATCAGAGTATCAGCCCTGCTCTTTCAGAAGATGCCCAGGGATCTTTTATTACCTCAGAGAGTCGGGACCTCGGCTTTACAGTCATGTGAAAAAATCAGGACACACCATTAAATACTTAGTTATTTATTAAGAAGTTGTAGATAAAGGTGACGTAACTGCATCACCTATGCAAAAACAAGAAAGAAATTCACTTATTTAACAGAAGAAATTAACTATGATGCCAATTTCCACTGAGGAAAAAGTTAGGACACCCTCACATCCATTACTATTCATTACTATCTATTACTTCACTATTTAAATGTCTAGAATTAGATTCTGGTACAACACATCAGGTGAAAATGATTAGAACATTGTTACAGAGCTTTTTGGAATCAGCCATTACACTGTCTGGAAAATAATTTAGAAGTAAAGAACATTTAAAACAACTGCCAACATGGTCAGGGCCGGCTGTCCTAACAAGTTCAGCCCAAGAGCAGACCGCAAGATGCTGAAAGAACCTTCAAAGACCCTACAATGTCATCACGGGTCATACAGGAAGCTCTTGCCACAGTTTATGTCAAGATACATGCATGTAGCATCAGAAAGAGACGCACAAGTTTGATTTACATGGGAGTTGTGCAAGAAGGAAACCTCTGCTGTGAAAAAAACATCTGGGCAGCACTGAAGTTTGCCAGAGACCCACCTAGACCAAGACCGGGACTTTCGGAACAACGTGCTTTGGACAGATGAATCTGAAATTGAATGGACAGATTCAGAGCAAAAGAACCTTGTACCAACTGTGAAGCATGGGGGTGGAAACGGCATGATTTCGGGTTGCTTTGCTGCAGCAGAACCTGGCCAGCTCACCATCATTGAATCCACTATGAACTCTTCATCGTATCAGAGGGTGCTTGAGGGTGCTTGAGGACAATGTGAGATCATTTATCTAGAAGTTGGTCAGTGGACCATGCAACATGACAATGACCGAAAACATTCCAGTAAATCTACCAAGAAAAGGCTTAGAAGAAAGAAATGGAGAGTTCTGGTATAGCCAAGTCAAAGCCCGGATTTGACTCTTATTGTGATGCTGTGGAGTGATTTGACACAGGCTGTACACGAGAGACAGCTTTCAAACATCACTCAGCTTAATGAATTCTGTATTGGAGAGTGAGGAAAACTTTGTTTCAGTGATTTCACAGACTGATGTATGGTTTCTTAAACGTCTCATTGAGGTTATTTCAGCCAAGGGGGGAAATACTAGCTATTAGGGCGCAAGATGGGCTCTCCTGTTGGCCACAGTGTTCCTGTCACTGCACTGGCCAATTGGGATCCACACAGACCACAGGATGGGCTAACCTGTTGGCCACAGTGTCCCTGTCACTGCCCTGGGGTATTGGGAACCACACAGACCACAGGATGGGCTCCCCTGCTGGCCACAGTGTCCCCATCACTGCACTGGGGCACTGGGATCCACACAGACCACAGGATGGGCTCCCCTGCTGGCCACAGTGTCCCCATCACTGCGCTGGAGCACTGGGATCCACACAGACCACAGGATGGGCTCCCCTGCTGGCCACAGTGTCCCCGTCACTGCGCTGGGGCATTGGGAGCCTCACAGACCACAGGATGGGCTCCCCTGCTGGCCACAGTGTCCCCGTCACTGTGCTGGGGCACTGGGATCCACACAGACCACAGGATGGGCTCCCCTGCTGGCCACAGTGTCCCCGTCACTGCGCTGGGGCATTGGGAGCCTCACAGACCACAGGATGGGCTCCCCTGCTGGCCACAGTGTCCCCGTCACTGTGCTGGGGCACTGGGATCCACACAGACCACAGGATGGGCTCCCCTGCTGGCCACAGTGTCCCCATCACTGCACTGGGGCGCTGGGATCCACACAGACCACAGGATGGGCTCCCCTGCTGGCCACAGTGTCCCCGTCGCTGCGCTGGGGCATTGGGATCCACACAGACTTCAGGATGGGCTCCCCTGCTGGCCACAGTGTCCCCGTCACTGTGCTGGGGCATTGGGATCCTCACAGACCACAGGATGGGCTCCCCTGCTGGCCACAGTGTCCCCGTCGCTGCCCTGGGGTATTGGGATCCACCCAGACCACAGGATGGGCTCCCCTGTTGGCCACAGTGTCCCCGTCACTGCGCTGGGGCATTGGGATCCACACAGACTACAGGATGGGCTCCCCTGCTGGCCACACCAACACCTCTTCCAGCAGCAACTTTCCTGAAATTTAGATTCAGATCACAGGACAGTTTTCCATTTTTCCACAATCCATCTTAAATGAGCTCAGGCCCAGAGAAGTAGATGGTGTTTGTGGGTCATGTTTAGATATGGTTTCTTCCTGCATTTGTGGTTGCAGCAACAAACAGTGTTTAGACAGTGGTTTTTGGAAGTGTTCCTGAACCCATGTAGGGATTTCCAAAATAGAATCATGTCTGTTGTTGCAGTAGCGCCTGAGGACCTGAACATAAAGCTATCCAATATTTGTTTTCAGTCTTGTCGTTTGTGAACAGAGATCTCTCTGGATTCTCTGAATCTTTTAATGATATTATGTTCCGTAAATGATGACATTCCTAAATGCTTTGCAATATTACAATAAGGAACATTATTAAATTGTTGCACTATTTGCCCATGCAGTCTTTCACAGAGTGGGGACCCTCTCCCCATCTTCACTGCATAGAGTGGTGAACCTCTCCCCATCTTCACTGCATAGAGTGGTGAACCTCTCCCCATCTTCACTGCACAGAGTGGTGAACCTCTCCCCATCTTCACTGCACAGAGTGGTGAACCTCTCCCCATCTTCACTGCACAGAGTGGTGAACCTCTCCCCATCTTCACTGCACAGAGTGGGGACCCTCTCCCCATCTTCACTGCACAGAGACTCTGCCTCTCTGGGGGGCTCTTTTTATACCCAATCATCTTACTGACCTGTTTCTAATTAACCTAATGAATTGTGAAATATTCAACCAGGGGTTTTAGCATCACACTTTTACACGACTTTTCCAGTCTTTTGCCCCCCCCATCTCAACGTTTTTGAAGCTTGTTGCGGGCATCAAGTTCAAATTCAGCATATATTTGTTATTAAACAATAGAATTTTTCAATGTAAACATTTGATATGCCGTAGTTGTTATATTTTCAGTTAAACATAGGTTTATATAATCTGGAAATCATTGTATCGTAGTTAATTTGCATTTTACAGTGTCCCGACCTTTATGGAAACAGGTTGAGTTTGGCCCCAACCCAGACCAATCCAGTTTTGCCCCAAATTAATTAGATCCCCTTGCCACTTGAGGCCCTTGGAACCATCCCTACTTTCCACCACTTCATGGCACCCATGCCCGTCGCCAGGCTGTGGATGATGGCATTCCAAAGCTCAGAGGTGAACTCTCAGCCCCATAAGACGCCCAAATGAGCAAAGAAAAACGAGTGACCTGCATGCTGGTGAGGTCTGTGAGAACCCCAATGCCCCTCATGTCCATCATGAATTCATCAACAGCATCATCTGCTTTTCATCTTGGAATTCAACAATTAACATCCATCTGAGTGCCCATAAGGCACCATGCACATGTGCTCCCCTTCCCAGCTCTCGCAGGTTCACTCATCCATCACTCATCACTACCATCAACATCAGCTGCAGACGTGGCTCAGGCATGTAGTGCCGCCCTCACCTGAAGATCGTATTCGCATTCTAAATAGCCGCATTAGCGCATATTCAAATTGTATTCGCATGGTGATTAGATGAACAATGCAATGGTGAAACGCGATCCAGATCCATCCCCATCAGCGCCAAAGGGGGGGGGGGGATGTGGCCAGGTGTGAATGGCTCATGCATACACATGAAAGTTGCTACATATTCAATGAAAGGAGCCCAGAAATAGTGACATGAGTTTGGTTTTTCTTATTTATTTATCCAATTGAATGTTGCAACTACACCATTTAGTCATCTTCATGTAGCCAAGACTTTGGTGATCAGATATCTGGGATCAAAACAAATTGCCACCATTGCTTACTATGTACTTTTATAATGTTTCTGCAAGTGTTCCAGACTGCATACTTTGATGTCAAATTACAAGCAGTCACATATTTACAAAGTGCATTTAATAAAGATGAGTTTAATGCCAAAACAAATATATAAGAAATAATTTATTTGCCATGAAATAAGTTTATGATATTGAATGAAATGTGTGACCATGCCCCCCCAGTCAGTGAGGGCGTGTCCCCTCCCCCTAGACCCCAGAGGGTTAATAGCAGGGGCATTTTCAGACTCCAATGCTTGTTTTCAGCAAGGGGGGGGTTTGAAGGAGATTCACCGCTCTGCTAGAGGTAAAGCTGTTCAGCGATGCGCCAACATAGTAATATTTAGTGGTGTCTTGCATAATTTCCCAGACCGTGAAGTGAGTTTCTGTTTGTTGGAACCAATCACCGTTTGTCAACATGTTGTATGAGCCGCTAAAGCACTTTGGAAATATCTTCGGGGTCACGACTGTAAGGGTTTGGATACAAAGGCAAACTGAGTTGGAAATTGCTGGTATCATGGAAATCCCAAATGGGAGCTTTTATTTTCTGAGACAGACAAAACAGCGAATCACTTTTGGCTGAACCCGCCCCCCAAGATCAGGTGCATACATCACCACGTCGCCATGACTACTTAAAGGGACCGATTGCGTCAATGAATCGTTTAGAAAAACCCAATATATACAAATGCATATATTGTATATATATGTATATGCAATGTATACATGTATATGATATATGTAGACATTATGGTAATTAATTATTAATAAATGTCTGATTTAAAAAAATATAATCAATTATAAAATCTCTTGGGAACGTATTTCTTACCTCATCAAATGCAAATGACAACAGGCAAGTAGGGATGTGTGGAACGATACTGAATTATCGATGCTTTCAGTCTGAATGTTTTCAACTTGAGAGTCATGCTAACATATAAGTGTCAGATCTTTACCTAATAATGCATTTTTATATTATAGAGAGTAGAATACGAGGTACTACAAGGTAGGGCTGCCCACCAGGAAAGCAGTTTGGCAAAAAAAACGTTACCATCAGCACCTCCCGCGTCCCACAACGAGTTTTATCTTCAGGTTGGGGCAGCACTGAATATTGGTATCGGCAATAGCAACCTTGGGTCAAATGGAAAAGAAGGATCAGTGGCATCGTCTGTGTCTACAGGAGAGAATCAGAAGGGGGGGCAAAGGAAACAAAAAGGGGGGGTTCTTGGGAAACGCCTCCCAGTAACGTCAGTACAGCAGATCTAGTTTATTATAAAAGACATCAAAATTAACAGAGTTGGAAAAAATATCCATATATTTGTGTAATTTCACTGTACACCGTCTAACCCATTTCACTCAGTGGCTGCTGCTCGGCTCACTTGCAGAGCTCTTGGTTCATGTTCTGGTGCTCCTTGTTGTAGCCCGCCCCAGCAAAGCACATGGCTGCATGCTTGTCGCATTCACAAATAAACATCTCGCAGGCATTATTCTTCCCTGTCAGAGAGGGGGGGGGACTTGCTGAGTAAAGCAGTGCACAGGTTCACTCTTGGGGGGGTGAGAGGGTCACATGACAGCAGAGACTCGTACCTGTGCAAGTGATGATCTTGTTTGTGTTGTCACAGCTGTACGAGTAGCTCTCGGTATACGGGTTGTCCAGAATGGACAGACAGCCCCCAAGGCGCTTGGCTTGGGAGTAGCAGTCATCATGGGTCTGGCAACACCTGCACAAGCAAAGAATGAGCCCTGAGCTGTGCAGCTCTGCTCATCAGATAAAATATCACTGTGAAGAAGCCACACATATCAATCCCAGCACCGGTAACTGAACATGCACACGTCCAGGAGAGCATGTGGGGGTGTGATGCACCCCAAACCTAGTCCTGGCTGTCCTCAGCTTTCTCCAACCATCAAGTTCCCTTTAAACTCCATAAAAATTTAGGTTAAATTGTTTAAATTAGCTTGGTAAGTTGCTAGGTAAAATAAGTTCTGAGAAGACTAAGACAGTGCCAGACAACCCATTAGACAACGTAGGTGGCCACCTAGGACAACATCTTCTGAGGGGCTGCTGACTTAACAAGCCACTTTCACTTTGCCGGTGAGGCTTGCCTGGGGCACCACTCTGGTACCACCACAGCCTGCCCGAGTCAGATAAGTAGAAGCACACACTCCTGTTAGCATCCTCCCTCTGTGACTCCTGACCTGTCCAGGTCATCCACGGGTGTCCCAGTGCCTCCCTTTCCACAGTAACAGCCGTAGTCTGTGTAGTCCAGCAGAGGCCTGCTGCTGGGAATCATGCAGATGATCATACGTCTGAACTGCCACAGCGCCCTGTAGTCCGGGTCCATCATTACTGTGACACAGGTAGTTGAGTCAGAAAACTTGCAACATGTTTTTGATCGCTGCTGTATAATTTCATTCGTTTTTTTATTCCCCTACTTGCTCACTTTATTACTGTCTTCACACTTAACGTAAAAGCTCCATGTACTGTCTTCACACTTAACGTAAAAGCTCCATGTCAAAATCCCTGATTTTTAGCTGATTCAGCTAAAATCCCTGCTGGTTCATGATCTTACCAGCTGAATCAACTGCTGGTTACCCGCTGCTGGCTCTTTGTCGTTTATTCCATTCAAGGAGCTCATCTTATTAATTAATTATTATATATATATATATATATATATATATATATATATATATATATATATATATATATATATATATATATATATATATAATAATTAATTAGGACATGGGGTGTTCAGATGAGTGGCAGCAGGGGAATGGTGGGATACTCACCGATGGACAGGCTAGTCGTTAACAGAAAGAGAGTCTGGAGGGTTTTCATCTTCCCAGTCGCATGGAGCAGCCCCAGAACCTCACCACTACTTACAGCAACTTTCTGATCTTGAAAGCAAGATGTCTTTAATGCTACAGACTACAGCTGTAGTCAAATCCGGGAAGCAGGAGTAAAAACCAGGCAAGCTAACAGAGATCAAGCTGAAAACCCAAACGCAGAGAAGATAATGGAAACTGGTCAAAAACAGGTAGGCAAACAGGCTTTTAAATAAAGTCCGAAATCAGAGACGACAAAAGACAAAGAGGTCAGGAAGAGGCAGCCAAGCAAAAGCAGGGAAGGCAGTCATGGCGACATCACACGGCACCTCAAGGCAGGAACTGGGAAAATATATCTGCGGTCCAATTACCAGCAGGTGATCTCAATGCACAGGTGAGGCACAGTGTGGGAGAGCTGAGCTGGGAGTAGTGGAAGTGCTGGGCTGGATGCTGGACCTGGATTCCACTGACATAACTCTCGCTAACCTGAGAGACACACCTCAAAGTGCTATTAGCTTGAAACATACAGAAATGCAAATACTATACAATCAGTGCCTTATTTGAATAAAGTGTGGGATTTCTGTAACTTCTTAAAATGTTTAATTTTTGCAAATGTAAGAGCTTATTTACTTGGAGAATAAAGGGCATCTTGTTTACAGCACGTCCAGCTCTGACACTTGCAGTCACGTGGTAAGAGGGATGTCCTGAAGGGCTCATGACCTGGATCTTCAACATAACCAGCCAAATCTCCTTGGTCATCTTAAATGATGTTTTAAATACCCCACTCAAGCAGTTCCTGTTTGACAAGTTAATTAATTTTTTTTAGTAGTTTCTTGTGAAGTGTGAAGGTGGATCTGTTTCTGCTCTCGGCCATTCGTGGGGCTGCACCACAGAATTACGTCCTTGTGCTCCTCTTCCACGAGGTGAGGTACACCCTCTGTCTCGGTAAGAGAGTGAGGCTTTAGACCAGTATAATGATGAAGCACTAGCCACTGGGTTCATTACACACTCTACCTCACCTGCAGCCTCCACTTTCTTCTTGGTGTAGACTGCTGAGCTATAAATGATGCTACTGTAATGTTCTGACATCCATTTCTTTAAGTCAGGTAGTTCTGAAACTGATAAGAGAGGCTCAAGTTTTTACAAAACTTGACCTTCACAGCAAATACAATCTCATTCACATTAGAAAGGGTGACTAGTGAAAAACCACATTTATCATCACTATGGGGCACTATGAATACCAGGTAATGCCGTATGGCTTAGCCAGTGCACCTTCTGTCTGCCAGTCGTTTATGAATTAAGTGTTCCACAACATGACTAAGTTCTTTATGAGATACATAAATTACATACTGATATATTCTCCTAGCCAAACATGTGCAGGCTGTCCTACGAAGGGTGCAGAATATCACCTTCATGCTAAACATGAGAGAATTGAGTTCAATATGCCCACAATTTCCTTCTTATGGTATGTCCAAAGGGAGTTAAAATTGATATATTAAAGGTTAGAACAGTTTGTGATAGGTTCAAATCCAGACTTACCATTCACCAGGAAAGTAGGTTCTTTCCTCCAATGAGCTGTGAAACATAGACTGCAACTCACATTTTAAATATCATTGAAATCCTGGGGAATTAGCCCTGTGCCCTGGCTATACCTGGGACATCACAGCGCCCAGAGGCTTCATAAAACATTTAGTTTCCCATTCTTTCAGCGCTTATCAAGGACTACTATGTACCTCGGATATGCCCAATTTTCTATTCTCACTCCCAAGAATACCGACATCCTCAGTCCTGTGATTACCAAGCACTGTGTATCGATAGTCGGCCCACTGTGAGGAACTGACTCATGGGCGATTACTGAGAGTTCTACTGCCTTGTTGTTTTCTCTCAAGATTCTGAGTTTCCTACAGTGCACTTCTGTGTGTTTTCAATCTACGATACCCTGCCCAGTGGGTATGTCTCCCCTTGCCCACATCTGTATGTGTGCCTGCCTTTCCCTGCGGCCCAAGGAAGACCTTTTACCTTACTGACCCCAACTCTTACCACTGAATTTGTTTCGGAATTTTGTTTGCTCTGCATCTGAATCCCCGAACCCCGAGGTTTTTGCATTATAGCTACACTGCAGACATTCAATTCTAAATGATAACTCTGACTCAGTGATAGACAATGAATGTTATTCTGGGATGTTGGTTTTTGTACTAAAATTCATTCTGTGTAGGACTGACTTTTTATTTTATCGCGTTTCAATTACATGCGGCCCTTCAGTTGTTTATTAGTAAATCTTGTTTATTAAAAGCGCTTGAAGATATGAGATTGTTAACAGTTTCCCATTTCAGAACCTTCAAATGACAGTTCTGTTTGCAGTATTACTAATTCAGGTGTGCAGTGTTTGGAAAGATTTTCATAAAAAAAAAAAAAAAACATGCAACATGTGTGCATGGATTCAGTTCCCATTTCCCACACTTCCCTCCATCCTGGTGTCTTCACTTCGCTCCAGGACAAACTCAGATGACAGTGTTAGCATTTCTTTATGAATCATTGGATATTTATTTCCTTGTTGCTCATTGGCTGAGTGCCAGGGTGCCACGCCCACCGTCTTTCCCATAAAAGGGTTCTGAGATTAGTATTTCAGTATGAATCATTGCATATTTATTTCTTTCTCGCTCACTGGCTGAGTACAAGGGTCCCACGGCCACCGTGTTCAGGGTCTGACAGGGATGACAGACAAGCTGTGATGACATGGAGCTGCTGCTTGGCTCACTTGCAGAGCTCTTGGTTCATGTTCTGGTGCTCCTTGTTGTAGCCCGCTCCAGCAAAGCACATGGCTGCATGCTTGTCGCATTCACAAATAAACATCTCGCAGGCATTATTCTTCCCTGTCAGAGAGGGGGGGGGGACTTGCTGAGGAAAGCAGTGCACAGGTTCACTCTTGGGGGGGTGAGAGAGTCACATGACAGCAGAGACTCCTACCTGTGCAAGTGATGATCTTGTTTGTGTTGTCACAGCTGTACGAGTAGCTCTCGGTATACGGGTTGTCCAGAATGGGCCAGCAGGCCTCAAGCTCCATGGCTTGGGAGTAGCAGTCATCATGGGTCTGGCAGCACCTGGACAGGCAAAGAATGAGCTGTGCAGCTCTGCTCATCAGACAAAATATCACTGTGAAGAAGCCACACTGATTGGTCCCAGTGGTGGCAACTGAATGTGAAGATGGATCCCGACTGCTTTTCATGGCCACGCCCCCTCGCCCAGGTGTATTCAATGGAGTACTGACAGCTATGCAGCATTGTGCTGGAACCACTTGGGCTACATAAGCGGTAGAGCCACTCTAGTTTTTGAGAGAAATTGCAGATATATGTGACTATCAAGTTATTCTGCCCTACCTTATTTCTACTGCTTGCTTTTCCTCCTGTGTGGTTTGGTGCGAGTGTATTTCCTGACCCCCAGCCTGCTGAGTGTGTGTCTGACCCCCTTCTGAGTGGGATGGCTTGTACCGATGCACCCATATCAGCATGGGTGTCTCCCTCTCCCTTGATTCCCCAAGATAGACTCCCGAGATTTTTGATCTCAGCATCTATCCTTGACTTTGATTCTCATTTAGCTACTTGTCTGCTCTGCATTTGGGGTCCCCTGTTCTTAATCTGTCCCATGGCGGAGTTCCTCCCCTCACAGTGGATCCAGCAGAGCTCTTGTGAAGAACTTGTCACCCGATATCCCTGACACCAGCCCTGTGGCTGCACTGTTTCTGGGATTTCCTTTACCTAAGAGAGGGTTCAGCCCATTACGTTACCAGAGTAACAGGCTATGGAACAGAATGTTATGGAGGTGCTGCAATTAATGTTTATTCGACCATCCACTTCTCCTGCAGTGTCAAAGCTTTTCTTCATGGAGACGACGTTCCTGTATAGATTATCTGGCACTGAATTAGGTCAGACGTTTAGTTTTCCTCTTCGTCTTATTCTAGCTGCACTGAAACAGGGGCAAGCGGCACATTTTTTCACCAAATGGGACCTTAGGAGCACCTATGACCTAGTTCGGATTTGGAAGGGTGACAAGATTAAGAGCACATTCTTGATGACTTAAGGACATTATGAATACCAGGTCATGCCTTACGAGCTCGCTATTGCTCCATCAGTATTTCAGTCTTTTATGGACACCATGGTTTGTGACTTAGTTGCTGATTGTATCACTAAGAGCACCACACTGTCCAAGTGGCCAGAGCCCAAGACCAAGAAGGAACTACAAAGGTTTATGGTTTTGCAAGCTTCTACAGATTTTACAGTCTATCTGTAATTTTAGTTCCGTTGCAGCTGCCCTCAGCCATTCTTCACACCAGTTGACTTCCTGGATCCCCAAGGCCAAAGTCCATTGACCTGACTCCAAGTGGCCTTTCATTCTGAAGGTGGACCCAAAGGAAACTGGAGTAGGGACAGTCCTCTGTCAGCACCACGGCCCGCCTGCCGAGTCACACCCAATGCACCTTCTTCCTCCACAAGTAATCTGAATGGATTTTTGATGTGAGGAACTGGGAGACTTTCTTACCAGCTGAAACACACACACACACACACACACACGCGTGCGTGCGCACACACACACACACATACGCAAACACACACACACATATACATACGCAAACACACACACACACACACATACGCAAACACACACACACATATACATACGCAAACACACACACACACACATACGCAAACACACACACACATATACATACGCAAACACACACACACACATACACACACACGCGTGCGTGCGCACACACACACACACATACGCAAACACACACACACATATACATACGCAAACACACACACACACATACGCAAACACACACACACACATACACAAACACACACACACACGCAAACACACATGCACACACTCACGCACATGCAAACACACACACATGCACACACGCAAACACACAAACACACACAGACGCAAACACACACACACGCAAACACACATGCACACACACACACAAACACACACACACACACACATGCAAACACACACACACACACACACACACATGCACACACACACACACACACACAATAAACATGCAGGCACCCTGTCTTCCAGAAAAATAAAACATTTCAAAAGCATAATTAGGCATTCGGCATCTTCTACCCCCTCAAGACAAGCAGGTCTATAGGCATAGTAACAGTAAATAAACCCCTGTTAATTTCACACTTACCACTGGTTGAGACAAAAATGACTTCAGAAGTCTTCAAAGTCCAAATTTTGTAAACAGGCTACAGCTATTCTGAACAGTCAAAAGCTCCCACTGTGCATTTTTAGTCTTTATTTCCATGACGGACATTAGATAGCTGTCATAGAATTCCAGTCTTTCCTGTTTCCACCTGTTACAGCGATCAGCAAATACAAGATAAAGCCGTGATGCTACAATGAGCCTGAAAAGATCTGCCTATCATTTTAGGTCTCGTCGGGCCCCTTCAGGCTTGCAGACCTATAACTGTCAGTACATGCACCACACAGACTTAAATTCACAGAAGTACATAACCACACACAGGAATGCATCCTGTTTCTATGAATGCCGACCTGTCCAGGTCATCCACGGGTGTCCCAGTGCCTCCCTTTCCACAGTAACAGCCGTAGTCTGCGTAGTCCAGCAGAGGCCAGCTGCTGGGAATCATGCAGATGATCATACTTCTGAACTGCCACAGCGCCCTGTAGTCCAGGTCCATCATTACTGTGACAGAGGTGGGTGTCAGAAAACCTGCAACATGTCATTGATCGCTGCTGTATAATTTCATTCATTTTTTACTCCCCTAGATTAGAGGTTTCATTTATGAAGGTTTGTATGAACGAATTAGCAGCGAAACTTTCGTATGGACATTTTTACAAGGATTTTGGGATTTGTTAAGGAAGAACAAAAATGAAACAAACCCTGCACATTTACGACTGGTCCAGAGAGGTCTAATTTACACCCATTTACACCAAACACATGGAGAAGAGGAACGCCGGTTTAATGGATGTTAAATGCGGGAATTTTTTAATTCTGTCTCTGTCCAGCTCTCAACATCAGCTGTTACATGTCGCCATTCTGCGACAGTTTTCATAAGAACATTTCCTCTCCCACCAAAATATACAAACATTTTTTTTTTATAAATGAACCCCTAGCTCCCCAGAACAAACCCAGTCTGCACCCTGTATGCCCCAGTGCGGCTGCCTTTTGTTGTACTTTCACATTATTTTCGTAATTCTATTGTATTCCCATATACAACAGTTATTGGGGTTTCATTTTTTGTATGTAACCTGTTACAATTTTTATTTATTATTATATTTGATACGGATGCCTTTTGTTGTGTCTTCTTCTGCATTAAATAAAAAAGAAAGTCCTGCTGGCTGACTGAACACACGGTGCCCCCCAGCTGACTCAGCTAAAATCCCTGCTGGCTGAATCAGCACATTGCCCCCCAGCTAACTTGGCTAAAATCCCTGCTGGCTGAATCAACACATTACCCCCCAGCTGACTTGGCTAAAATCCCTGCTGGCTGAATCAACACATTGCCCCCCAGCTGACTCGGCTAAAATCCCTGCTGGCTGAATCAACACATTGCCCCCCAGCTGACTTGGCTAAAACCCCTGCTGGCTGAATCAACACATTACCCCCCAGCTGACTTGGCTAAAATCCCTGCTGGCTGAATCAGCACATTGCCCTCCAGCTAACTTGGCTAAAATCCCTGCTGGCTGAATCAGCACATTGCCCTCCAGCTGACTCAGTTAAAATCCCTGCTGGCTGAATCAACACATTGCCCCCCAGCTGACTCAGCTAAAATCCCTGCTGGCTGAATCAACACATTGCCCCCCAGCTGACTCGGCTAAAACCCCTGCTGGCTGAATCAACACATTGCCCCCCAGCTGACTCGGCTAAAATCCCTGCTGGCTGAATCAACACATTGCCCCCCAGCTGACTCGGCTAAAATCCCTGCTGGCTGAATCAGCACATTGCCCTCCAGCTGACTCGGCTAAAATCCCTGCTGGCTGAATCAGCACATTGCCCTCCAGCTGACTCAGCTAAAATCCCTGCTGGCTGAATCAGCACATTGCCCCCCAGCTAACTTGGCTAAAATCCCTGCTGGCTGAATCAACACATTGCCCTCCAGCTGACTTGGCTAAAATCCCTGCTGGCTGAATCAGCACATTGCCCTCCAGCTGACTTGGCTAAAATCCCTGCTGGCTGAATCAGCACATTGCCCTCCAGCTGACTTGGCTAAAATCCCTGCTGGCCGAATCAACACATTGCCCCCCAGCTGACTTGGCTAAAATCCCTGCTGGCTGAATCAGCACATTGCCCTCCAGCTGACTCAGCTAAAATCCCTGCTGGCTGAATCAGCACATTGCCCTCCAGCTGACTCAGCTAAAACCCCTGCTGGCTGAATCAGCACATTGCCCTCCAGCCGACTCAGCTAAAACCCCTGCTGGCTGAATCAGCACATTGCCCTCCAGCTGACTCAGCTAAAACCCCTGCTGGCTGAATCAGCACATTGCCCTCCAGCTGACTCAGCTAAAATCCCTGCTGGCTGACTGAGCTCACAGTCCTTCTACCCAAATCAATTTTTTTTACTCAGTCCTTTAAGCAGCTGGTCTTTAGTGAGTTAGAGAACATGGGGTGTTCAGATGAGTGGCAGCGGGGGAATGGTGGGATACTCACCGATGGACAGGCTAGTCGTTAACAGAAAGAGAGTCTGGAGGGTTTTCATCATACTGGTTGGCATGGAGCAGCCCTAAGACCTCGAGACCATTTATATCCCCTTTCTGACCTTGAATGGTAGTGATTGAGATAAACACCTGGGTTAGGAATAAAAAGGAACCTGCAGGTGCAGATGTATGTACAAACACTCATGGGTGGTTGTGTTCACCCATAAAAAATGACTGTCGGCCAGCCTTCCGGGCTTCCTGCATACCTGGTTGGAGTCACTTGAGTATGGTTTGAAACCAGAGGGTACCTCTCCAGCTGATTGGTTCCCACAGACAGCCATTTCTAGTACCTGCACAGTGGAAGGCATGATGGGTAAACATTCCCTGTTCCTAACCTTTGGTATGTATCTGGTGGAAAAAAGTGATAAGGTGGAGATTGCAGGGAGATTACCTTAGCAGCTACCAGGAATTTGAACAGAAATAGACCTGCTTCGAACTGCTAATTAAAATCAGTCAGAAGGCTTAGTCTATAAATGAGATGAATTTACACTTTAAGTTACTGATAAAACCCAAAAGGGGCGTGGCTGTGCTGCAGGTGGCGGCTCAGGGCTGAGCCTATCACTTTAGGGTGGTAGGGAGGTTGTCCCTCATGACCCATCCACAGAGCTATGTCACCTGGTAGGGACATGTCACAGCAAACTGGGAAAGAACAGAAAAATAAATTTCCTGGTTGGAATACATTATCTGGGTCTAACCCCTGCAATATTACCAGAATGTGGTCTTGACAGGCAAGCACCTGGTGGCTGAGCTACCCACATTAGTTGATGAGGTTCAGCCCAAAATGACTATGTGGAGCAATTGGGCTTATCACCCACAAGGGGGCAGATGAGGCTCAGGTTCATTACTGAATGTAGTGTGATTATAGAATGTTGCCTGTCTGGCAGACACTGGGCTAGTGCAGGCGACAGAAATGTATAGACTAGATACAGTGGATACTTCTATTCTAAGTGATGGAGTCCACATAACTTGAAAACATGATCGTTTATGAGTCATGCTGTGGCCCTGGCATCATGTAACTTGGTTAGGGGAACAAAGTTACATGTCTTGTAGAACCTATCAATAATGGTCAAGATGACTGTATTGCCTCTCCAGGATTATAACCCCATAACAAAAACCAACGACCTGTGGTCGGCACTGAATGGGTACAGTGGTTGGAATAGTCTGCCCAAGAGGTAGAGTGGATGGAGTAGACTGCCCAAGAGGTAGAGTGGTTGGAGTAGACTGCCCAAGAGGTAGAGTGGATGGAGTAGACTGCCCAAGAGGTAGAGTGGATAGAGTAGACTGCCCAAGAGGTAGAGTGGATGGAGTAGACTGCCCAAGAGGTAGTGTGGATAGAGTAGACTGCCCAATAGGTAGAGTGGATGGAGTAGACTTCCCAAGAGGTAGAGTGGATAGAGTAGACTGCCCAATAGGTAGAGTGGATGGAGTAGACTGCCCAAGAGATCAGAGTTATGATTCTGGGCACAAACAGTGTAGGATTAACATAATCTCAAATATCCTCCTTCATTTGCCACCAAAAGTGTTGTATCAGCTGTGCAAACGTGTGGTTAATTCCTGAGTGGAAGGCTTGATTCGAGTCATGTGCCCAGAATAACACTTGGTCTCACCTGGTCTGGGACATTCAAACAACTATCAGGGCAAGCTGAGCATGACGGGTTACCTTAATTCACTCTCCTGAGCTCCTGAACCAGTGGGAATACAATGCATAGGGGTGCATCTTACCATTCTGACCACTATCTTGGATGCAGTGACTGCTAGGCTATATCACTGGTCATTCTGTGACTGCAGGTACCTTCTCCAGGTCCATCTTGATCTTTGCTGTTGAGACAATGTATCTCAGGTATGATGTTTTACTCTAATGGAAAACGTACTTTTTGGCTTTAACAAACAGCTATTTTCAAGCAGTATTATCGGCATTTCACAAATATGTTGTTGATGAGACTGTGGATCCTTAAATTGCATCAAAATCTGGTTGAGGCACATGAAAAAAAAGTGGCTAGCTATGTTACATTAATCATACTCGGGAAAACAGCAGGTGCATTAGTTAACCCGATAAGCATGACTAAGTATTCAGTAATGCCCAGTAGGTGTCTTGAAGGCGTATAAGTACCCCCCCTGATGGATGTGGATTAGATGTGGACCAGGCATTTCTGAGATCCAGCTTGGTAAAAATCTGTGCTCCCTATAAAAACTCAACCAGAAAGTACAGACCACGTAAAGTAACTGAGCGGGGTTGTCCAGTGCTGCGGTACATAGTGCATGAAAGCCGCCAGCACTCTGTTGACTCAGTAACTGCAAAGTTCCACACTTACTGTGTGCCAGGAGCATCATGGAATGGGCTTCCATGGCCGAGCAACTGCATACAGGCCTCACATCACCAAGCACAATGCCATTAGATGGAGTGGTGCAAAGCGCACTGCCATTGGACTCTGGAGCAGTGCTGGAGGAGGGATAATGGTATGGGGTTGTTTTTCAGTGGTTGGGCTAGGCTCCTTAGTTCCAGTGAAGGGAACTGTTCTTCAGCATACTAAGACACTTTGGGAAATTCTATCCTTCTAAGTTTGGGGAAAGACCCCTCCTGTTCCAGTATGACCATGCCCCAGTGCACAAAGGAAGGTCCATTTCGACATGGTTTGGTGAGTTTTGTGTGGAAGAACTTGACTGGCCCACACAGAGCCCTGATCTCAAGCACTTCAAACACCTTCGAGGTGAACTAGAATGGAGATGGTCCAACTTGTCCAAAATCAGTGCTTTCTGGATTTATGGGCAAAAATTGCCACAGACACACTCAAAAACCTTTTGAAAAGCCTTATAAAAACAGTGGCAGCTGTTATAGCTGCAAAGGGGGGACCAGCTCCATATTAATACCTATGGATTTAGGATGGGATGTCATAAAAGTTCCTGTAGGTGTAATGGCCAGGTGACTTTTTATTTGAATGGTTCATTATAATAGTCTTTTTTGGTTTTGCTTCAGTAGTATGTATGTTTGTAATGTGTTTTTAATACCCAATCTGCTTCACTTGAAACATGTCTTGAAGGTTCAAAGGGAATCTGATGACCGCATGGCAGCTTATTCCTCCATTAGGGAACCATACATGAGAAATGCCTAGAGTGACATTATGATAACCACATGATAATCTCTATGCACTGTTGGTTTACTGACCAGAGTGGCAAGATAGAGTGTAGGTCTCGAGAAGCATCTTCGTGGAGATGAGTTCCTGTTGTCCTTAGTCCTATGTCAACTTTTTATTCATTTCTCTTATGTTAGATTGGTGGGTGCCGACCCGTGTCTTAAGTCATCCATAACAACCCTCAAAACAATTATTTATCATCCACTTTGTTTCTTACCTCTTGGTTACCTTGTTAGGCTTCCTTATCCATGAAAATGGTTTTAATATTTTTGGTGTGGCTTTCTGGACCTTTCTTTGACAGCATACATCTCGTTTAAAAGAAAATAATAATGGTAAAATAAACCTCAAGAGAATTATATAAATAAATAAAAGTTTTTTTTTTTAAATAGAACTTTAATACAAATACAAAATAAATAGCAGAAAAGTAATAATACAAGAAGTAGATTCGCAAGGTCAAACAAACAACAATCACTCAAGCAAATGAAACCTAGTTCCAAAAAAATGTGTACAGTCCAGCAAGAAGAAGAAGACCAATGTAAGCATCCAGGTGTTCCTCATCAATGTCATGCCACACGTCGCTGTAGACTCCAGCTTTGTCATACCAATGATGACTTTTTTTAGTGGTATAAATAGATCAAAACAAGTCTTGATGTCACTTAGTCTCGTCACAGCAAACCTTGTGATCCCAGGGGCCGTTTTCATGACATTTTCAGCAGCTGTCCTGCCATGTACATCAGGAGGTACTGAGCTCCAACAGACGTTACCACTTTTGGATTTGAATGTGGGAGCAGCTTCGGCACCAGTGACCTCCTCAGACCCATCAGGTGTGTCTGTGTCTGACTGATACTCCACAACATCTTCCTCCTCAGACACCTGCTCATCCATATCACTGTACTGCTCTGTGTCCCCTGCCTCACTTTCAGCTAAGACATGGTCCATTTTCACAGGCTGCAAACTGGAGATGTGCACTCTGCAATCACCAGCTCTAAACTGAATTGGTCTTACCTTGCCTTGCATGTCAGGGCATGCCTTGCCTTTGGGCGTTTGTTTTCCTTGCTCGTCCAGGGAGAGACAGTGTTATTGAGCTGACAGTGAGTTTATGATTTCAGTTTGGGCACTAATTGTTATTTTATAATCTTATTTTATAACTGGGACCCGATCCGAACACCATAGCTGTTATAATTTTGACCAAAGCATTTATAATTTAGTGATTTGTTTTAATTTTATTTTGTTTAAATAGAGGTTCCTGACAAAGCCAGAAAGCCTTGATGCAGTACACAAATCTATGTGGAGCTTTTATGCATTTGAAACTTAACACCACAGATGTCTCTGAAAGGCAGCCACTATGGACTTCAGCTTTACGCAAGCATCTATAGGGAGCTAATGATGAGGGGTGTGATGTGACAGCATTTAAGCTAATTAAATGCCAGAGATGCAGCCAGATTTGGAATTATTTGCAGCCATTTGACAGCACAGGCTGTAAGATACGAGTTTCAGTAGTTGAGTCATGAGATGACGAAAAGCTTTTCCCACATGCAGGAGTGAGGCTGGGGGCACTGACTCTGAAAGGCTTCAACTGTTGGCAGTGGCTGCAAAGGACTGACACTGTATCGGAGTTGGTGTCTGTAATGATGGTGACCCTCTATGATCTACTAATGGACATCTGTGATGATGGAAACTGCCAAGTTAACGAAGCCTTTTGGGGCAAGGTTTGCAACTGAGAAGTAGCAGTAGGCTAGATGGGCTACAGCACAGTCAGTTGCAGAGGCAAAAGTCTGCATTAAAGGATTTAGAGCAGGTGCTCATGGAAAGAGGGAGGAGTTATGCGATGTGGAACCATTGCTCTTTGGATTGCGCACAGTCAGCTGAGATTGTTCGGCATGAGGAAACCATCTGGTCACCTCCCAAGGAATGATCTGAATGGAGGCCCAGGGCCAACCTAAGAGGGAGATTATATCTTCCAGCTGGCTGCTGAAGTTTTGGGAAATTGCCAGAGCAAGATTTTATCAAAGAATTAATGTCACCAGCAGGCCTGCAGCCAGAAACAGATTTCTGGGGGCATTAGGTAACCCCACTGATCACTTTCCATAGGAGTTCAAACTCGTAAGTTTGCTAACTGAGCAGGTGCCTGATTGATATTGTAAGATATGTCCATCAGCTTAGCCTGATGGTAAAGAATAATTTATTGTCATAATAGTTTATAATAAGTGAGCACATTGTGCATAACCATACATACAGCACCCAGGGAGAGAGAGGACACAACATGTGAGCTCTGCATTGTGTATACATGAACCATCTTTGTGTCCACACATTTTTTCAAGTCAAACTCAGATGACAGCATTTGTATTTTTGCATGAATCACTGCATATTTATTTCTTTATAGCTCAATGGTTGCATGCAAGGGTCTCGTGAAAAAGACTAACAGACAAGCTGTGATGAGATGGAGCTGCTGCTCGGCTCACTTGCAGAGCTCTTGGTTCATGTTGTGGTGCTCCTTGTTGTAGCCCGCCCCAGCAAAGCATATGGCTGCATGCCTGTCACATTCACAAACAAACATCTCGCAGACAGTGTTGGACTCTGTCAGAGAGAGAAGAAAGTAAAGCAATGTCTGTGTGAGTTTGTGTTTGTACACACATACTTACGGGAAGCTGTCAGGTTAATATGATGACGGCAGAGACACTTACCTTCGCAGGTGATGGTCTTGTTTGCCTTGTCACAGTTGTAGGAATAGGGTAGGGTATAAGGGTTTTCCAAAACAGGCCAGCAGGCCTCAAGCTTCATGGCTTGGTCATAGCAGTGGTCATGGGTCTGGCAGCACCTGGACAGATAAAGAATGAGCCCTCAGCTGTGCAGCCCTGCTCATCAGACAAAATATCGCTGTGAAGAAGCATGTGAAGATCAATCCCAGTGGTTTTAACCGGAAAACACACGCCCAGGAGTGGAATGTGGTTGTAGTATAAAAGGATGATGTTTGATGGTATTAAGATTATTGGTTCATCTCCTCAGGCAGTGGAGTAATGGCCTCTAGCTTTGTACCCTAGTCCTGGCTGGCTTCAGTATCCTCAGACTATCATGTTCCCTTCAAACTGCAAAATAAATGTAAGCCCTAATTGTTTTAATTGCCTTAGTAAATTGTTAGAAGTTGCAAGTACTGAGAAGACTAGGAAGTGCATACTTTGGGAGGTATCACAAGTGTTGCAGCCTGCCTGAGTCAGATAAGTAGAAGCACACACTCCTGTTAGCATCCTCCCTCTGTGACTCCTGACCTGTCCAGGTCATCCACGGGTGTCCCAGCACCTCCCTTTCCACAGTAACAGCCGTAGTCTCCGTAGTCCAGCAGAGGCCAGCTGCTGGGGATCTTGCAGATGATCATTTCTCTTAAGCCCGACAGAGACTTGTAGTCTGGGTCCATCATCACTGTGATGCAGGGGTGGAAAGGCAGGATGCATTCAGTCCAGCCAGGTAACAGAGACTCAGATAGAAAACACACTCACACACATGATGGGCCCCAGCCAAGTAAACTGCAGGTGAGAAATTAGGGCCAGCTTTAATCCAAATCTCATTTCAAGGTTGAAGAATGCTGATCTTGCCATTGCAGCAGGTGACTCCATGTTCCACCTCTTCAAAGACTCAGCTTAGGCACCTGTCTACACCTGCTGACTCGTCTCTCAAGTCCGCCATCTAACGCTTGCCAGCAGAATCGACTCCCTGCTTATAGACACTGACAGAGAAATAGAGGACATACTGGAACACTTACCGATGGACAGGCTAGAAGCCAACATGAGGAGAGTTTGGAGGGTTTTCATCTTGGCGATCTGTACGAAGCCCCAGGATAAGGAGACCATTTATAGCTCCTTCTAACCTTGAAAAATGTGTGGCCCCGATAAACACCTGGGCTAGGAAGAGACCTGCAGATACAGATTGTGAAGGTCAGACAGAAAGTCCTGCGTAAGCAAGTTGCTCATGCTTTCTCTTCTACTACAACTAAACAGTCTGGGAGACAATTTACCCATAAACTGAGATCAAAAGGAACCCAAAAAGTTGATGTGCTGCAGCAACTGTTGCATATGTCCTGGTGTTGGGACCAAGAGATTATTGCAGGTATAGGCAGGATCTCACTACATCTGCAGTCCACCTCTGTGCCCTGGGACTGGGGAGAGGCCAGGAGACCCAATCCAGTGCCCACCTGTTCCTCACCAAACTTGATGCTGAGAATGACATTAAGGTGTCCCTCACCAGTGAACCACCAAGAGACCCGGAACCACCCTTCCATGCTGAATGAGCCCATGCACATCAAACATGGCTTGTGATCCAGCCCCAAAAACTGGCTTAGCTGTCTGCAGGATCCACCAGGTTGTACCATTTACCACATTCCCACCTTGTCCAGCATATCCAACATATGCTTGATCGGATTGAGATCTGGGGAATTTGGAGGTCAACACCTTGAACCCTTTTTCATGTTGGTCAAGCCATTCTCGCAGAGCATATTTTCCTGCTGAAAGAGGCCATTGCCATCAGTGAATACCATTGTCTTGAAAGGATGCATTGGTCTGCAACAGTGTTTAGCTAGGTGATATGTGTCAAACTGACATGACAGCCAGAACCCAAGGTTTTCCAGCAGAACATCGCTCAGAGAGAGGATCACCCTGCCTCCATCTACTCGCCTTCTTCCCATAGTATATCCTGGTGCCTCCATCTACTCGCCTTCTTCCCGTAGTATATCCTGGTGCCTCCATCTACTCGCCTTCTTCCCGTAGTATATCCTGGTGCCTCCATCTACTCGCCTTCTTCCCGTAGTATATCCTGGTGCCTCCATCTACTCGCCTTCTTCCCGTAGTATATCCTGGTGCCTCCATCTACTCGCCTTCTTCCCGTAGTATATCCTGGTGCCTCCATCTACTCGCCTTCTTCCCGTAGTATATCCTGGTGCCTCCATCTACTCGCCTTCTTCCCGTAGTATATCCTGGTGCCTCCATCTACTCGCCTTCTTCCCGTAGTATATCCTGGTGCCTCCATCGACTCGCCTTCTTCCCGTAGTATATCCTGGTGCCTCCATCTACTCGCCTTCTTCCCGTAGTATATCCTGGTGCCTCCATCTACTCGCCTTCTTCCCGTAGTATATCCTGGTGCCTCCATCTACTCGCCTTCTTCCCGTAGTATATCCTGGTGCCTCCATCTACTCGCCTTCTTCCCGTAGTATATCCTGGTGCCTCCATCTACTCGCCTTCTTCCCGTAGTATATCCTGGTGCCTCCATCTACTCGCCTTCTTCCCGTAGTATATCCTGGTGCCTCCATCGACTCGCCTTCTTCCCATAGTATATCCTGGTGCCTCCATCGACTCGCCTTCTTCCCATAGTATATCCTGGTGCCTCCATCGACTCGCCTTCTTTTCATAGTATATCCTGGTGCCTCCATCTACTCGCCTTCTTCCCATAGTATATCCTGGTGCCTCCATCGACTCGCCTTCTTCCCATAGTATATCCTGGTGCCTCCATCTACTCGCCTTCTTCCCATAGTATATCCTGGTGCCTCCATCTACTCGCCTTCTTTTCATAATATATCCTGGTGCCTCCATCTACTCGCCTTCTTCCCATAGTATATCCTGGTGCCTCCATCTACTCGCCTTCTTCCCATAGTATATCCTGGTGCCTCCATCTACTCGCCTTCTTCCCATAGTATATCCTGGCGCCATCTCTTCCCCAGGTAATGGATGCACTTGCACCCAGCCATCTACATGATGTAACAGAAAACATAACTCATCAATCCAGACCACCTTCTTCCATTGTACCATGGTCCGGTTCTGATGCTCATGTGCCCATTGTAGGAGCTCTCAGTTTTGAATATGGGTCAGCCTGGCCATTGTATTTATTCTGTGGTTACGCAGCCCCATACACACAAGCTATGATGCACTGTGTGTTCTAACATATCATAGCCAGTGTTAACTTTACCAGCAATTTGGGCTACAGTAGGTCTCCTGTGGGATCAGACCAGACGGGCTGGGCTTCACTTGTCATGCTCGGACTGGGGAAGCAGCACAGAAGCCCTGGGGTCAAATAAACAAGCGATTTATTTGGACAATACAATTAGGAACACGGAGCAACACACAGGACTGACATCAAGACGTTAATGACTGGACTGGGGAAACATACAGTACTCTAACGCAGAGTACACAACAACAAACAACATGACTCGAAACAGCTGGTAACATGGGGATTCCGCAAGAGGTAATGTTGGGGGCATAGTACATAGGAGGATCAGCATGAACAGGGCATGACAGAACCCCCCCCAAAGGCATCCATTCCGGGCGCGGCTAAAGGAACCGAGGGGACGAGACCGGGGACATGACAGCACCTGGGGAAAGTAAAGAAAAGACATCTACGGGGCAAGGGAAACAGCACAGACACAGAACAGGCACAAGGACAGCAACCATGACAGCAACTGACACACTAAAGGGAATGCAAACACATACAAGGGCACCAAAGAGGAAAACCTCAGACCGGAAAAGCACAAGGAAATGACGAAGGGGGAACACAACCAGGGGACAGACCCACAGGAGGGACAGTTGACGAAAGGAGGAGGGAAGGAACCGGGAGGGAACAAAAGTGGAACAGAGAGACGGGGAGCAAACACAGGGAAACCACCGACAGGGGGAACCACACCAGGGGGCAAGGAGGCAAAGGGTGGGAGGAACCAGGGAGCTGAAGTGAACCTCAGTGAATGGAAGGCCGGAGCAGCAGGGGCTACAGGCAACTGCGATGCCGGAGCTGGAGGGACCCTCAGCGACCGCAAGGCAGGAGACGGAGGGGACATTGAAGGAGGTGAGGAGGGAGTTGGAGCCATGGCAGGCGACAGTGAAGCCACAGCCGGCAAAGGCATAGGTGACCGATGAGGTAGAACTGAGGGTACCGCAGGCAACCACCGAGCAGGGGCCAGGGAAACTGCAGGCAACCACTAGACTGAAGCAAGGGGAACCAAAGGCGAGCCAGGGGGCAGGGCGGGTGGGACCCGACCCCAGCGCAGGTGTCCTCTCCCTTTGTGGGACACCGAGAGATGGAGACCTGACCAGGATCTGCCATGTTGGAGTGGTGTCTGGGGATGACCCACTGGAGGGGTTCAATGGAGCAGGAGTCAGGGTGATTCCCAAGGGGTCCCATTCGAGCTCCTCCTCCATCTCCACCAAGGGGGGAGGAGCGGTGGTCCAATGATCAGGGACCTCCTCGGGAACAGGAACTGGGGACACAGGAACGGGGACTAGAGCAGAATAGAGGAACCTATGCCTCAGGTGGGGGCGCCGCCTCGGGGGAAGGGGCTGCAGAGACTTCGGGCGCCGCCTCGGGGGAAGGGGCTGCAGGGACTTCGGGCGCCGCCTCGGGGGAAGGGGCTGCAGAGACTTCGGGCGCCGCCTCGGGGGAAGGGGCTGCAGAGACTTCGGGCGCCGCCTCGGGGGAAGGGGCTGCAGAGACTTCGGGCGCCGCCTCGGGGGAAGGGGCTGCAGAGACTTCGGGCGCCGCCTCGGGGGAAGGGGCTGCAGAGACTTCGGGCGCCGCCTCGGGGGAAGGGGCTGCAGAGACTTCGGGCGCCGCCTCGGGGGAAGGGGCTGCAGAGACTTCGGGCGCCGCCTCGGGGGAAGGGGCTGCAGAGACTTCGGGCGCCGCCTCGGGGGAAGGGGCTGCAGAGACTTCGGGCGCCGCCTCGGGGGAAGGGGCTGCAGAGACTTCGGGCGCCGCCTCGGGGGAAGGGGCTGCAGAGACTTCGGGCGCCGCCTCGGGGGAAGGGGCTGCAGAGACTTCGGGCGCCGCCTCGGGAGAAGCGGCGTCTCCTGCTGAGGAAGCTTTCTCCTTCTTCCTTAGGTGGAGCAGCTTCCTCAGCATTTCCTCTGCTTTCTCCAGATCCTGAGGTGGGGAAGCTGGAGTAAATTTAGAAAATTCCCCCCAAAACTGGTTAAGGAGTGGGGAAGCCTTAGACAAGCCCCACACTGTTGGATCATCCCTCACCCGCCAGTAAAAGAACTTCTTACTCAGGGTCTTAGGCACAGGCAAAGCAGCGGGGAGACGAGGCATGGAAACTGAGCATGCCAGGAGGTGTGCCTCTGGGACTGACGTAAGGAGGAGGAGTGCCCCGGGAGTCAGCTTTGCAGAGATGGAGGCTGTGATTAACACAGCCGGGTCGAGGACCGTGAGGTAAGCCCTGCCAGCAGCCACGGCGAAGCAAGTGTTGCGTCTGTTGCTGCTGGACAGTGAACCCATATTTGACTCCTTAGGCTGCAAGACTCCATCAGCCAGACAGGATTCATGGTCATACCCATTAAGCACCACCAGGGGCTCACCGGTGCCCAACACTGAGGTGCATTTTTGGATGGGGTCCAAGAAAAGAAGATTAAAGCCATCCAGTCTTTTCCTAACCCTGTCACTGAGAGCCAGGTATGAGCTTTCTTGGGATTTGCTGGGTATTTTTTTTGGCTTGTTGCTGGGTTCTACTCTCCAGCTGCTCCCTCTCGGGTCACACCTGGCAGGGCCAGCCTGATAGTATCCAGCAGACTAGAAGAGGCCCACAGCACTGAGCCGGTGCTCTGCATCCCTGATTCTGAGCCGCCCACTTGGCTCTTTGATAACATCTCAGAGGTTGGGATATGTCCTTTCTCAGGGTTTTGAAACCAAGAAAGACCCCCTGCTGTATGAAGCTCACCTGCCACCGGACAATAACAAACTGCTGTGGAGCAAGGAGGTCATCCACAGGTTGATGTGTCACCTCATCAGGTGGTTCTCCACTGTCGTCACAGATCACGCAGTTCTGCCAGGGCCAAGGACGCGAATGCCTGAGTGATCTCTTGGTTTCTTGTCCGCTGAAACTTCAGTTTTATAATACAGCACCATGCCAGATCATCCCATAGTGATGTGAATGGTCTCTCCCTCATGCACTGCATTTGGGCAGGTGGGTTATAAACCGCTGGTGAGGAATGTTACCAGGGCATGGCTAGCAACTCCTAAATCCCCAAACCAGAGGAAAAGGTCAGAAAGCATATTCTCAGTAAGCAGGCAAGAGGACGACCAGCCTGAGGTGACCATCACACAGTAGCGCAAAGCGCCCTGTGGTCACCTGCTGAGTGAAGAGCCCCACCCCCCCCCTCAACCATAAAACTTTTTCTCTGTTTCATTACAAAACCCTTGCCCTCCCAGGGTATGTTTCATGCACCCAGTGTCTCCCATGGCTCCTTATCCACCAAAAGATGTATGAGGAAAGACACATGTTTGTACAAGCACATGCATGCAAACATACACACATGTGCAGAGATTGGGTTTGATGTTCCCTGAGCAGCACAGTAACATGAACATAAGAAATTTATAAAATGAACAAAATCACAATATACATTCGGCCCATCAAGCTTCTTTGGGGAGAACTCAATAAATAGCTTAAAGCTGTTAAAATCATATCTAACTCTGATGTAAAGGAAGCCAAGGTTTTAGCTTACACTACAGGAAGACTGTTCCATAGTCTAACTACATGCTTAGTAAAGAAGTGCTTCCTCAAATCCAGTTAAAAATGTTCCCAAACATGTGCTTGCTTGGAGTCAGGTAAACACTGGACAAGGCCTGTGGGAATCTGCCCAGGTGATTGGTTCCCACAGCTCTGTGAGTGGGCAGTGCCCTTTTAGAGAAGATCAGGTCAGCCATACTGAGGGTCTGCACCATGGGAAGCTCACCCGCCTCCCAGCCCTGCTGGTATTCCTAACCTCTGGTGTCCTTCTAGTGGAAAAAAATGATAAGGTGGAGATTACATACGCCTCAATAATTACTGAAAATAAACAAGTTGCCTTGTTTAGCAAATTACAGATGCTTAGCAAAGTTCAGGCACTGCCATTTGCAGGTTGAGCTCAATAAGGCTTTGTCTGTGCAGCCCGTCCTGACGGCTTGTTGACATAGTGGTGCTGTCTAACAGTTTCTTCGTAAACCCGGTAACCCTAAGATCCTCTCAATTCTTCCTCCTCACTGTACATGGGGGGAACAGGCATGTGTTCTCTGCATGTCAGATCTGCAGTGTTTCCAGGCACCTAAACTTTATAGATTTTGTTCTGGTGCTGCTTTGTAATGTTTGCTGTATCCATTACCAGATCTGTGCAGGTCCATGATAATTTCTCTCCTTTCAGCTGAGAGCTCTTCGCTTTTCCTCTTGGTGATGGCTTTCCATGCCAGAAGGCAGACATCTTTTATTTTAGATATACATTCTTCAGATACATTGAAACCTACATTGTGTAGAAAGAAAACTGTACTACTCGATAAAATGGGAAAGTTAAAACTATAGACCTCCCGACATGCTTGAACAGAACAATTGAATCGTTCTGTGCATTTATTTATTTTTGCTCATTTTCAGTAATTCCTCAGCTGACTGTAACTGGTTGATAGACATTCATGAAGAAAAGACTTTGTTAGCAAACAATTATTTTAACACACATTGAAGAAGGTGAAATGGATGTTTTCAATCATTAACAGTGTGTGCTATCAGAGGAGCCCTCTCTCACTCACTGGAAAATTCTCCCCATGTGAGAAAGTTGCCCTGGCAGAAGGTGTTTTGCGAAAGCATTCACTTCTGGCATGTTTGCGAAATGTATCTTAATACCATCCATCCACCTTATTGCATATCTGGGTCCTTGGCTTGTCACAGATGGGCCTCTGTGGAAAGGTCTCTGATCTCCATCCAGCAGCCGCCCATACCACTACCCCTACTCCCCCCTTTCCTCTTATCTCCCTTTCTCCGTTGTGTCTTATTTAAGAGCTTGGTCCCAAAGGGCTGCGATCTCCCCACGGGTCACCATGAAGGCCACACTGCTCCTACCGGCGGCGCTCCTCTTCGGTGAGACTGGCCGATCCTTTCCTCCTGAGGTCCTGGGAGACCTTCATGCTTTTTGGCGTGTACTTGTGGCGGGTGGAGGGGTCATGCAATTTAACTGATGACCCTGTGTTGCCCCCCTCGTGCCCAGCCTACAGCACCCTTGGCGCCGGGGTGCCCTTCGCTCTGTGGCAGTTTGGAGGCATGATCCAGTGCTATCAGCCAGGAGTTAATCCCTTCCTCTACAACAACTACGGCTGCTGGTGTGGCTTTGGGGGCTCTGGGATCCCAAGGGATGGAGTGGACAGGTCATTTATCACACCTAAAGGGTGAAGCTCTGTGTTCAGAAAGTGAGGAAGTGGTGCAGTGAGGGCTGGAGCAGCAGCAAAGAAATACACTGTACCTACTTCTATTGGGCACAGAAGGAGCCACAAAATTCACTGGTTGCTTCACCTTCTAGTTCCGTTTATGCTCTTTAACTTTTCTTCAGGTGCTGCAATGCTCATGACCTCTGCTACCAGGCCGCCAGGAAGAATCCAGAATGTCGCCCCCTGGTGGATGTGCCATACACCAAGCAGTACGACTATACCTGCACTGCTTCTCAGGTCGAATGCTCAGGTAACAAATGAGGAGACGTGTCCTAACATGTGTGTGTGCATGAGACAGGAAAAGTGTTTCAGACATAATGATTCAGACATAAGGCTCCCACAGCCTCCAATGACGCTCTAACCCAAATGCCTGCGGTTCCCTCAGCCTCCAATGACGCTCTAACCCAAACGCCTGCGGTTCCCTCAGCCTCCAATGACGCTCTAACCCAAATGCCTGCGGTTCCCTCAGCCTCCAATGACGCCCTAACCCAAATGCCTGCGGTTCCCTCAGCCTCCAATGACGCTCTAACCCAAATGCCTGCGGTTCCCTCAGCCTCCAATGACGCTCTAACCCAAATGCCTGCGGTTCCCTCAGCCTCCAATGACGCCTGCCAGGCTGCCGTGTGTGACTGCGACCAGGCTGCAGCTTTGTGCTTCTCCCAGCACACATACAATCCAGAGAACAAGAACCTGGACAAGAGCATCTACTGCAAATGAGGCCACATCACCAAGAGGAGAGCGATGATGAGGTAGTACTGGTGTGATCTATGACAGCCTGCCTCAATCAGCTTTTCTGTATTCTCAATGATTCACATAATTATCTTACATATTCACAATGTGCAGCAGATTCTATGGAAACAGAAAATGTGGCAGGGCCTTCCGAAAGTAACCTATCAGTGTTGGCAATAAAGTTATATCTGTCACACATGGGTCCATGCAAGTGTGAGTATGGAGCAGAATAAGTGAGTGTGAGTCTAGAGTAGCATGGCTGAGAGTGAATATGAAGCTGAATGAGTGTGGTGCAGCATGGCCGAGTGTGAATATGAGTATGGAGCAGCATGGCCGAGTGTGAATACGTGTGTGGGGCAGCATGGCCAAGTGTGAGCGGGAGTGTGGAGCAGTATGGATGAGTGTGAGCGTGAGTGTGGAGCAGCATGGCCAAGTGTGAGCGTGAGTGTGGAGCAGTATGGCCGAGTGTGAGCGTGACTGTGGAGCAGCATGGCCGAGTGTGAATATGAGCGTGGAGCAGCATGGATGAGTGTGAATATGAGCGTGGGGCGGCATGGCCGAGTGTGAATATGAGCGTGGAGCAGCATGGATGAGTGTGAATATGAGCGTGGAGCAGCATGGATGAGTGTGAATATGAGCGTGGAGCGGCATGGATGAGTGTGAATATGAGCGTGGGGCGGCATGGCCGAGTGTGAATATGAGCGTGGAGCAGCATGGATGAGTGTGAATATGAGTGTGGGGCAGCATGGATGAGTGAGAATATGAGTGTGGGGCAGCATGGATGAGTGAGAATATGAGTGTGGGGCAGCATGGATGAGTGTGAATATGAGTGTGGAGCACCATGGATGAGTGAGAATATGAGTGTGGAGCAGCATGGATGAGTGAGAATATGAGTGTGGGGCAGCATGGCCGAGTGTGAATATGAGCGTGGAGCAGCATGGATGTGTGTGAATATGAGCGTGGAGCAGCATGGATGAGTGTGGAACCAAGACAATGACCTGCCTCTCCAAACAGAGGTGGGTGCCCTGGCGACCTGTCCAGAGTATTATTTCTAAAAATTCTCCACTTTTAGTTTTCAAAGGAAGGTTGCTTCACAGATTTTTGACCGCACACATTAAAAAAAAAACACTGATAAACATGTGCACAATTAAGAATAAAACCCAAAAGACATTTTGCCTCTTTTGCCCACAGGAATGTTCAGGGAAAAAGTGCCACACCTGGACGCACACGCGCGCACACGTACGCACGCGCACACGTACGCACGCGCACACGTACGCACGTGCACACACACAGAGGATGAGTCACTTAAAATTCACTCCTGCTGAATTTAGGTACTACAGGAGAATGCTGAACAACAATTTTGACACCAGCCAGTCAGAGCTGAAATAACATAAAAAGTTGGAAGAATAACTAAACATTCAGCACCAGCCATGATGGTGTCAGTGATTTAATACAAGTATTAATTAGAATATTCATTTACTCCACCATGAAATGTGAAGAACACAAACAGTACAGTACATTCACTATTACCCCTTAAGCACCTTACAAATTTACAAAAGACCATTCATTTTGAACACTGCATAGTTATAGACAATACAAAAGATGGTCACCCCCCACCCCCCAGGCACATTTGGTTTCTCCCTTTCAGGTCCCCCTACACCATCTAGCATGCTCTACCTGGGGCCACAACCTACTGCCTGCCTGGTGTCACTCTGGATAAAACATGATGGATCTGACTACTTCACTGTGGAAGCCCCCAGCTGTGGGACAGCAAAATTAAGGCACCTGGATGATAGTGAGAAAGGAACCCTGGAATGTGTGTGTATGGGTGGGTGGGTGGGGGCGGCTCATCCCCATTCCTGTGCCCCATTCCTAACTGGTGCTGCTTTCAGGGGACCCGACCCAACACCCACCCAGTGGCCGCCCTTTTCGGGACGTGACCCCATGCGTTTTCCATCGTGTCAGTGCTGAAAAGGCTGCTTTGTTTTCACCCCCCCCCCCCCCCCCCCCCCCTCGTGCAATGTGACTCCCTTTCCACTATTGTCAGCTACTGTGTACAGATATCAAGGAAACTTCATACACCAAACACCACTGAAGAGTCAGCAGAGGATGGGACATTTTGGGCTGGGAGTTACAGAAGGTCAGGGAGGCAGTGCACTCATCTGATTGGCTTGTAGTCCCACAACATGTGCCCAGTGTCATTCCTACCCCCGCTGCCCACCTCTCAGTCAGGTGATACATGAACGACGCGAAAGACAGGCAGGCAGTCGTTTGGTGTCGGCACATAACGAAGAACAGATAAATAACAAAGGTCTAATTATCCATACTGAACGAAACTGGAAGTAAAAAGTAAGAGAACGTAGAGGCTGCTTCCGCGGCACATGCCACGGGTCATATAGGCTTGTACAGCAGGGTGGTGACGTACTTCTTCTTGTAGCGGTGAGTGGCACTCAGAACCATGACGCCATCCTGAGAGGGGGGGCAATGAAAGCAAAGCAGACGTGAACAGAGGGACCAACAGAGGGCAGCACTGCTCTCAGGCTCAAACTTCTGCTTTTGAAAATGTCGAAAATTCGATCTAATTCAGCAGCAGCTCTTACAGCCCACATGCAGATCCGGCCTCACCTTGATGGAGAGGGCATACAGGTGATTGAGCATCACGTGATTGGGCTCTGGCAGCAGGGCGGGGTCACACTGTTATGAAAATAGAGTAGGCGGAGTCAGACACATTACTCTTGGGGCAGATGATAAACATACAGACATGGATGCAGTGGAACTCCCTAACCAGAAGGGGGCACTGGTCCACACATCTATAGATTTAAAAATGCCTGTTAATAAAAAAAACACCTTAGAAGTTTTAAAAGATCAAGACTACGAGGTTTGAAATACACTTAGTGTAGAATAAAAGACAAAAAGCACCAAAAAACTATCAGTGATGAAGAGAGGAACGCGGCGCTCACAGAGATGCCAGTGTCTTTGTTGAGGATGACTTGAAGCAGGTGAGGCGGGAGGATGGGGGGAGACTTGAACTTCTCCTCAGGCTTGGACACGTAGGCTTCCTGCTGGTATGGCCCCGGGGGGGAACTGGATAGCTCTGTGGAGGTACACATGGGCTCAGGTCAACAGAAGCAGCAGATGGGGGCTGCATGTGGCCCAGTGGGCGAAGAATCTGTGCCTGTGATCAGAAGGTTGCCGGTTTGAGTCCCAGCCTCAGCAGAACAGTCACATCCTACCGGCTCTCGCCGGGTCTCTGTATTTTATCCTAAATAAATCATAAATATTTGTCCCATTACCGGCTTTTTGTTGATACAGGGATGTTTACTTACACCCACGATTTGCTGAGTGTATTAGTAATGCACCTAAAATATTAATCAGAGGCATATCGTGACGCCCAAAAATTAATCTGTATAAATTCGGCATATTCTTATGTTTAATAAGCCCGTCAGACTTCAAACTGTACAGAGTACTGCCACATCACCGACCTCTTTTTACCTGGTTTATGCACAATATCTCCTCTTTTAAAAACAGACCTTATGGCTGCTGAGCTGCTTCTTTCTTCACCGCCACTTCAGTACTTACTGCTTCCACGACATACCAAAACAGTAGTATGTGGCGTGATCTGCTAACCGAATTTAATAAACAAAGATACACCGAATTTATGCATATTGCTAATTTTTGGGTGTCACAATGCGGCTCTCATTATGGGGGAAATAAGTGTGTGTAATGTACCAAACAGCCGTGTCACCCACCGGAAACATCCGAGCACTTCTGAGAGTCCACCATAAGTGCATCAAACACCTCAAAGTCAGTCTTCTTCACTTGGATGAGGTTGTTGACAGTTCCAAGATGGTTGGTTACAACAGGCTGAACAGAAGGTAATTCAGTATCAGCATAAAACCTTTTTATTTTATTAAATTATCAGCATGCTAATATTTGAACCCTCATTCACTCCCTGCTGTACTTTCGTGTTTTTCACCATCATGCTGTATTCCCACTACTGTGCTACTGTAGATTACAAATAATAAACACAGCAGTGAAAACTTAGAGCCCATATTATTTGGACCTCACACAGAGATGGATTTTACCTTGATTAGTGACCACCAACTGGCAAAACGAAATGCAACTGAATCCGGCAAACGGTTAAACGAGAACCCCCCCCCACCCCCGCTAATGAAACTTTCCAAACAGGTGGGGAGCCCTGCTCTCCATACTTTAGGGATGAACCTGGGACCCTCGGCCAGCAAACTACGCCCTTTGAAAACTCACCTCTTTCGGGTCATGGGTCCACTGCCCATCGACATAAAACTTGTACTGATGTTCCCCTTCAGGCAAATCCACTATGGCCACAAAGTTATTCTGGCTGAGAAGCAGAAAAACCAGAGATAAGCCTAAAGAAATACTCTCCCCAGAGACATGCTCAAGCTGACAGGCTGACATTCCGTATGAGCAATTTATTACACTGAATATCTTACAAATGCTGCTTCTGAAAAATAATGCATCATAATGCACACTGGGAAAAGCGATAAAAGAGTTTATATGAGCTAGATCTGCAAATGGTTCTAGCAGTACTGGACAAATCAGTGATGCCGAATCAGTGCATGCTGCCCCCTGGTGGTGAGCAAATGACACACACAGCAAGAATTCAAAGGTGTCAGTATTTCACTCTTGGGTAGCCCAGGTGCACCTTTTGTTCAAGGGGATCTTATTTGCCCAGTTGTTGAAGGATCCGGACAGGAATACTTCTTTGCCGGTGCCAGTCCAGCGGAACACGGTGGGTCGTGCTTGAGCGGGACCCCTGTCGTTAGCCTCCAGGTCCTGTTGCCAGGCGAGGTACTCGTCTTTCTCTGCTGGAGCCTACCCGGGTACGAAACAGAACTACACGTAAATGCAAACGCAGACGGAGGCGCAGAAGACAATCAATATGCATTGTTCGTTATTTTGTCACTTGAGACTCTATGCTGGTGTGAGAATAGGGTCAATTAAGTAAATGAAATGCTGCAATCAAATTTCGCATCATATTCCTTCCATTCCCCCCGTGCACATGCGTACTGTGCTCACCCAGCGTCACAGCGATCGCACATCTCTTTAAATGTACCTTGATGTCCACCCCTTGAAAGATAAAGGCGTCCTCGGTGCTGTCCGTCAGGATCTTGGGCCTGTCGCCCTCCTTATGGCCGCGGCTGTCACGCCGGTGGGCTTTGTCGCCGTGCCCCAAGCTGCCTCTCTCGCTGCTGGTGTTTCCCATGGTCCCACCGCTGGCCAAACACAACACAAGAAACACAACAATAAACACAAATGTTTAACTGTTTGTGAAGGGTGATTCCAGTAACTGCTAAAGCAGCATCCTTTACCTAGTGTTAGCACGACATCTCACTTAATTCCTCAGCACTTGGAAATAATCAAAACTGTTTTAATGCCTGAACGTGCTTAGCGGTTATTCTGTCTTGACATTGTCAGACGAAGCATCGTACTTCTGAAAGTCTGGCTTTTGGGATCTCGTCTACTATAAGGTCATACAGCCATAATGTCATATATGGTTTCTATTCGTTAGGACCATGGCTATCTTCTGTAACACCAGGTGACAAAAGGATGTTCATTTATATAGCTACCTTTCCATGGGCAAGTGACTTTCCAACATTTATTGAACAATCATAAGCAAATCTGTATTACGACAAAGACGATTAGAACCTAGAAAATGAACACCCAATGTAGAGAAATGTCGGGGACGTCTTTAAAAAGGGGGAAATCTGGCGAATACCCGGATTTTATATACCAGTCCGTACCGTATTTCGCCCTTTGCTTACTAACCACCTGCTTTCGCTTAGGTTACTAATGAAACCTGGCGCCGGTTGTCAGCACAGTTACTCGTCCCGTGTGCGGTGACCCGCAAGGCCGCCATGGACAGTACCTCAGCGCTTCACGGGCAACCAGGGCTCAGCTTCCAAAATGCGCAAAGCACTTCCTTCAAACGCAGACAATTTTCGCCAGGAGTCTGCAGAGAACTGTATCTCAGATATATCAGCGCGTTAGCCAGTTGCCTTTTCTGTAACGGTTAAATCTTTGCGTGTCGCTCAGGAATCTCCCTCACTTCGCCATTTCCTCCCAAACGGCGGTTCCCGAGGAACTGCTGAGCGACGCGACGTGCGCGAGCCCGAAGTACGGGAGCGCTGTGCGCGAGCCCGAAGTACGGGAGCCTGCGAGGACAAACTAAGCCGGGCTCGTCCGGGCAGCATAATTTTCGCACACCAGACTGTAAAATGTATTAGGAATCCATCTAAATTTATTAATTAAAAATAAATACTTTGAAATAAGTGATCTTTAGAAACTATTTTAATTTAATAAATCCCACGTACTGCTGGGTCGGCGTAAAAGGCTGTCCCCAGGTTACGAACGAGATCCGTCCGCTAAGTCTATCTTTAATAAAATAATAATAATAGTAAAGATTTATTGAGGGAAATTCCCTTCATGCCTACCTCCAGATTCCTCAAAGTAACCACTCACAATAGCACCCATGGAGGTGGGGACAACGGGCCTTGTTCAAGGACCATCAGAGGGGTTGAGACCGGGTTCGAACCAGCAATTTTCTAACTACAGCCACAGAAGTTTAGCCCACTGAGCCACATGCTTACCATCATCGCTAGCTTTTTAATAATAATAACAATAATAATTATTATTATTATTGTTATTATTGTTGTTATTATTATTATTATTATATATGTCAATAATAATAAAAAAGTAACTAAATACTGTACTGAGCCTTAAGCCGCGCGATGTTTTCATGAGCGTAACATAATAGTGCATGTTTCCATACTGCAAGCCATTGTATTTAACCCGATTTTTTTTTTTATATAACAGGCTTTATGGCAGTTCGTTCTTAAGTCGGACATTCTTAAACTGGGGACTGCCTGTACTCACAAGTCCCCGTCATTCACGTTTCTCGCCATACCCAGCGGCGCGCATGGACAAGGTCAGCAAGCTTACTGTGATTCTGTAAATGATGGCAACATTGTTGTTAACACTAAGAAGATATTTAAAACGAAGCTGTGTAAGAACTTCTGTAAAAACTCTGATGGGATTTCTTATTGTTGTCCTCGTCATTGAATGTACTCTTAATAATAATAATAATAATAATAATAATAGTAATTATTATTATTATTATTATAAACGCCTGTAATCGCATTGGCAGAAGCTGACTGGCGTAAGACATCGCGGTGTTAATGCCTCCCTCTTTCAGGCAGGATTACTTGTGTAAATTGGGATTTCCTAACACATTCCTGACGGTTGTCCTGTCACCCGGGTTGTGCCATTGCTATCTTCTGGGCAGCGGGTGACACGTCCAACATGGCTCCGAAAAACACATGCAAACTTAAATAAATAAAGGTTTAGCGTGAGGTGTAAATGACATTAAAGTCTGCTGGTTGAAAATTGACTCTTGTATCTGTTTACTGTGTTAATTATAGGCTAAACACATTGTGGGTCTTCATTGGCATCAAACGTCGCTCATAGATTAAATTTAATTTGTGGTTCGTTTCTATCAACTGCAGTCTGCCCAGCTTTGTGCCGCCACTGCAGTCATCTGCTATATTTAGAGACGACTATTACATATCGGAATATCGGATCCTCCGGACTTCTCAGTTTGTGCTTGGCATGAAGGGTTTTGGGGGGGCAGTGAGTGTGAGAGGACAGCCCCCCCCCCCTCCAGTTTACCCCCTCCCCCCCACCCTGACAACACAGCTATGCAATCCCACATCAGTTACACCATCTGTGCCTGTTTGTAACTCTGAAAATACAAGGAAGGGCTCAACTCAAATGACAGATTTTATACATGGCAACCTTAATAAAGGTGTAGGAGATTTTCGACAACACAACCAAAAACAAAACTATTGACTTGAGGAGGAAGATCCAGCAGAATAGATGACAATTAGCCTTGTCAAATGAGTCTGTGTCTTATACATTCATAGCAAAATTAACTTTTGAACTGATGTGTTACTCAGTCTGATATACTCTGATAAAGCTGCAGATAAACCCAGTCAAGCAACAAAGATTCTTAAGATCCAATAACTAATCGAGTAACTAGCTTAGCATTTATTCTTTGTTATCTGTATAGCATATTTTACACAACAAACTTAATTATGTACAGCTCTGCAATAGCTTTACAATTTTGGAAGTGAAATACACAATATATTATGTTCCTAATCGGCCCATAGTGTATGAATGTGAATTAATGTGTGTTTGGACTGGCATCTTGCTCGGGGTGTCCCCCAGCCCTGTGCATCTGACTTATCAAATCAATGGATATGCAAATATGCAACCCCCCCCCACACCACCACATCTGGACAGTTTAGTTCTGAAATGATGTCTATAGTTTCGACAATTAGCTGTATCTTCACAGGATTTTCTGCGGGTTCATTTTATTTTAACTACTGCACAAGGCTTTTCACCAGAGAATGCTTCACATAGCATACCAATGATTATACAATGATTATGTTATATTAATATTAATCAATATTAATTATTATGATTATGCAAGTTTCTTGAATTTATTTCTGCAGCCAAATGCTATTTTATTTCTAAAGTATTTAGAAAAGTGATGCCCCAAAAGGAAACCAGTGAAGACCGGTAACTGGCGCACTGTCATGCAGGAATGTGCTGTGAAGCGTAAAGCAGACATGCTGACCTCCTTCACTGCTGCCAGGGTATGCACACCAGCTCCTCTGAGGTCAAAGGTCATGTGCAGCACACCCCCCTGCCCGGGCCCTCAAAAGCAGCACCTGAACCTATATGATACTGACCTACCTCCATCACAAACAAGAGAAATGCATCTTGATTCCACCATCATGGTGTCTAATCATTTTGGCTGAATTGTCCGTTTTAATGGACAGTTTTTATATTTTTCACCAGACAGGTTAAACTTGCAAAAATGCAGAATAAACTGTCAGTGGGAGACAATTTTTTTTCAGACTTCTCCCTCATCACAGCAAAAATCAGCTCTTGGCACATGGGAATTTAAACAGAGCCTGTAGGAGGGGCATTAGAGACCAAGGCAGGGGAGACCGAGGCAGAAGAGGCCGAGGCAGGGGAGACCGGGGCAGGAGAGGCTGAGGCAGGGGAGACCGAGGCAGGAGAGGCCGAGGCAGGGGAGACTAAGGCAGGGGAGACCGAGGCAGGAGAGGCCGAGGCAGGGGAGACCGGGGCAGGAGAGGCCGAGGCAGGGGAGACCGGGGCAGGAGAGGCTGAGGCAGGGGATACCGAGGCAGGAGAGGCCGAGGCAGGGGAGACCGAGGCAGGGGAGACCGGGGCAGGAGAGGCCGAGGCAGGGGAGACCGGGGCAGGAGAGGCCGAGGCAGGGGAGACTGAGGCAGGGGAGGCCGAGGCAGGGGAGACCGAGGCAGGGGAGACCGGGGCAGGAGAGGCCGAGGCAGGGGAGACCGGGGCAGGAGAGACCGAGGCAGGGGAGACCAAGGCAGGGGAGACCGAGGCAGGAGAGACCGAGGCAGGGGAGACCGGGGCAGGAGAGGCCGAGGCAGGAGAGGCCGAGGCAGGGGAGACCGAGGCAGGGGAGACGGAGCTGTGGCCTTCTGGTGGATTTTCTGTGGAATGGTGTGCAGATCCAGGGGCCCGGAGACAGAGGAAGGAAGCGTGAATGTGCAGCCGGCTGCTCCTTTCTCGGATGAAGAGGACTCCTCTGTTGAAGATCCCCTCATTTCCTCCCACCGATCAAATTTCATGCTGGAAAGTTAAGGGGAGCAGATTAATCGACAGCCTCTGTAATTTTGACTCGGATACTGCTGTGCGGACTCTGGGATGAGGAAATGACTGAACGTATAAAAAGATGATTACTGCTATGCAAAGCATGACATAAAATGAAGGGAGGTGTGTTTCAGTGTCACATTACTAACCACCTCGGCACCGTACACCCTGCTCATAAACTGTGAACTAAATTTAAACCATCAACGAATCACGACCTCTATATGTACTGCTGTATATGTAAATAGAATTTACGATTATCACCTCGACCCCATTGCAGGTAACCAGTATGGCTTACAGATGGATGGTACTGAGATTATATTTGTTTAGGGTCATGTAGCATGTGACTGCACGTGTGTAGGAAGCAGTGGGAAGAGATGTGAGCGGGTGCGTGCCGGGCCTGTCTGGCTGGGGGCCGTGTAACCGGACCCCCCGGGGATTAGGATGTTATGTTACGCGCAAAGATGGACATGACTCAAGCCTCAGCTGCCGGCGACCTTTCTGTGATTGGGCGGGGGGGGGTGGGCAACATGAGGTTGAGGCTGACTAGATGGGGGGTTTGACCACACAGACAGTGAAGTCGGAAGGTGTGCTGGCAGCCAGGGGGGGGCAAGCAAAGGTGGGTCCAAAGCTCGTACCGTGGTGAAGTGGACGATGCAGTAGATGGCTATGAGCAGCAGGCCGATGACAATGGAAGCGATACCTAAGTGCAGGGCTTTGCGGCCCAGCCGGCGAGAGCCCTCGTAGTCCCCCTCGGCGTGGCTGTTCTGTGACTGCGGGTGGGGCGTAGGCGGGGGAGGAGGGACGGGCACAGGGGGGAGAGACTGTTAGGCCTGGGAGAATGTCAGACACGGTAATGACGGGAGTAAATTAAACCAGGCATTAGAAAGGAACGAGCCCAAAGCAGAAGGAGCCACCGGTGACTGAGCTGGACTAAGAGAAGGAGAGAGGGCCCTCTGACGAGGATGCTGACACGTCAGTGTGAGCGCGGACGTGGAAACGCAGAGCGGGCTGAAGAGCACCCCCTGCAGGCTCGGATCCGCAAACACTCCTTCTGGCGCCGCCTTGCCGCAGCGTTATCAGCGAGCTTCCTGCTGTACTATGCAGAGGCTGTTCTCACACCCACAATAAGTCAGAGCAGTTCATTTATTCACACTATCAGTAGAAATATCAGATTAGTTACTTCCTTCTGTTAAAAGCAGCAATGTCTGCACACTCACAACGTGTCAGTGGCTGTCTGACATGTGACAATGAACTAGACATTAAATTCACAACAAAACCCACAGGAAGGAGTTTGCCCAGCTGCAGAAGGATATCATTTCTTTTAAAAGCTGGTTGTTTCTAAACATGACTGGTAACTAGCGAGACCAACCAGTGGCTCCTGCCCCAGTCTGCACAGGGGCACCCTGAAGCCGCATCCCAAACAACCCTTATGTCCCATAAAACTCCAGCCACTCTCTGTTTCAAACTCCTCATGAAAATACATTGATCTGTTTAACTGTCCCAAAAATGCAAAAAGGCCCCATAGGCTGCAGTTCGTAATGTGACCTAGATTCACGCATGGAGAAGGAAGCTTTGGTGAGACAAACAAAGGCAGGGCGATCGCACTGATCACGGGATGAAAGACAGAAGACGGAACCGCAGCGATCGCTTCCTTCCTGGCGGGTTACGGTTCCTTTGGAGAGATGCGTACGGGTGAGAGCGGCGGCTTCTCGGAGGTTTCCGAAGAAATTCACAAAGATGAGTGGGAGATGTTCATTAGAGCCCACGAGGACCACAAGGGGGCAAGCTGGTGTCACACGATGCAGGCCACTGCATTTCTTACATGTGGGTGGAGGGGGGGGGGGGGGGGTAGGACGTGGGCAGGGAGGCTGCACGACAGCCTGCCTACCGCATGAATTCTCACATTTGCAGAAGACCTGCACCCACGGGTCACACCATGGCCACCAAAAAGGATAAATAAAAAATGAACAACAGGACCAAATGTTAGGAGCTCACCAAGCCTAGCAGCCCAGGCTAGACCAGCATCCCACACCAGACCGGCAGTGCGTGCGGACCTGGGCCAGGGAGCCCCTACACGTCGGTCACATGAAACGAGCGTAGGAGCTTCTCGCAATCATGCAGGTGCAGCCAGCATATAGCAGCATCCCACAGACCTGAAGTCATAAATAGATCTATCTTTGCAAAGTGTAACATTAGCAGACCACATCAATCGCCAAGTAGCCGCTGCATTGCTATAGGAAGATGTATACTGCAAAGCAAGCCAAGTAATTGGCTTGGTGATTAAAATGCACGTTCAATATTTTTTTTACTCTGCCAGTGTCTTGCGTATGAAAACCATTGCTATTGTTTGCCTGTACAGTGAACACCCACTAAGCTGGTGAGTGACTTGCAAACAAGCCAGCACCTTTGCACCTACACCGTGGGTATGGGCTGTAAGCTGCTCTACAGCGTCACCACGATGCTGTGATTAAGTTCTGGTAGCAGTGTAAGGCATTTAACCCTTTCCAGGTAATCTGACATGCCTTGACATTTAAAAATATTTTTAGAATTTAGTGATCAGTGTTGACACATCACACAATGCACAACAATGAAATGTGTCCTCTGCATTTAACCCATATGTGACATGGCCACTCCTGGAGTTAGGGTTAGGGTTAGGGTTTAGATTAGGGTTAGGGTTAGGCTTTAGGTTTAGGGTTAGAGTTAGGCTTTAGGTTTAGGGTTCTCCCAAGGTACTTGCTTCCCATTCTAATGATAACGGGTAATATCCACCCAGTACCCAGCACAGCCCAGTATAATGAGATGACTGGGTTCCTGGACCGAGATTCCCACAGGTACGCACCATCACGGAAAAGACCAGGGCCACGATGTTGATGGGGTAGGCGGGGCAGAAGCAGGTGAAGATGGTGAAGGCCAGGTAATTCTGTAGCGGGGGGGGCTTCCTCGGCCTCATTTCGCCGACGCTGGTCCTCATCCAGTGGACGCTTGACATTCCGCTCCGCAGCCCCAAGCGACATCGGTGCAGGCAAAGATGACAAATAGAAGCAAAGATTAAAATTTCACTTAAAATATACAGTAGTATGAATACAGCTACAAACTGCAAAAGAGTGAGCAACCTTCACTAGGTCTGAGGACTGCAGGAAGGGCTGCCCTACAGCTGAGGAGCGACTAAATTATTTTTAAGGGTAAATACAATCTCCCTCGGAGAGAGAGGGAGGGAAGAGTGGGTGAGAGAAAGAGAGAGAAAGATGGGTGGGTATAAAGAGGGCTGCAGAGATTTACACCCTCTGGATCTGTTCCAGACCCAAGCAAGGAGGGGCACGAGAAGAGAGCGTCTTTATCCTGGCAGTCTATTCCTGGTATTCCAAGTAGAGACTGGCAAACGTAGACTGAAAACTTAATTTGCAGACGGAAGTGAATGGGTGTAACGAATCAGACGGAGGTCTCCGCGGCTGCTTTCTAACCAAAACCAAAACAAAATCCCAAAACTCAAAGTCTTCAACGGGCAATCAGCCGCTGCTGCTTCTTCCACTCTGCCAGTCCACAGCCCTCCGTAGGTCTGGAGCAGGCCGTCAGATCAAAGTCCAGGAGGACCTGCTCCAGTAGTGCCAGTGGGGCTGCTTCCAGTATCCCACTTCTGACACCAGTATAACGTCTGGCAAAATAAGGCATCACGGCAGCAGACGAGAAGGAACATTTTAAAGGAGAGCGACACTCTTTTATGAAGCCATTAAATAGACAAACACAGGCACCAAAGAACCACTGAAGCGCATAATGTGGAAACCCAGGGAGGTGTAAAGTGGCCTGTAAGGTACACACACGGTGGGTAATTTATACTACAGCTAAAGAAATGTGAGGACCAGACAGGCTTCATGCAAGACACACGAAAGGGCACCACAACAATCATGAACAAAGCAATTAATTAACAATAACACAAAGAATGGGCTATTTACATTTTCCCAGCATGCTCCGGTGGTACAATACCCAGAATCCTGCAGCCCCACTGCCAAGACAGTTTTCTCTTCCATTTTTCCTATTGGCTGTGCCAAAAACATGTCAAATCACAGCATGCACAAGTTTAATAAATTTGAACTCAGGGCACAGGTTCGCTAAAATGCACGATGCACTCAGCTCACACTTTGCTTTGTGCTGCAGAAAATTGCAGCAATGCTGCGCAAGCCGTAGAACAATGGATTTCTGTATGTGACGGACCTTTTGGTGCATTTGGTGAGAAAGGGCTTTTCCTGTCACACTTCTCAGGCGATGATGGTTCTGCTCGCCATAGAATCCGTGAGGGATGTAGTGGAAGGCAGACGGTGGAACACAGAGCTGAGGTGCTGTAGTAAACGTCAACCTTAGAGAGGTTATTGTTGAATGCAGGGTCTGAATCAGCTCACTCAAATTATCCTCCTAGCAGAACAAGATGGTATTGTGTAGCAAATTAGGCGGTGAGCCACACATAGAATATCCAATGGCCATTTATTACCCAAATCAAAAGCAGAACCCAAAAACTCAAGGTTGACAACAGACAGGCGGGAAAACAGAGAAGGTTAGAAAGAAAACCAGAAGCAGAAGTCAGAGTGTCGAGAAAACAGATAGCAGGTCAGAAATCGAATGGCGGTTATCAATCTAAAGAACCGGGAGAAAAGCTCAGTACAGAGTGAACTTGCAATAGTAGTAATGAAGTAATGAAACCAACTGGTATTTATCTAATGCAATTGTAATATACTATTGAGGATGTCCAGGGAATTGTTCTATCCAAGAATGAGGATGGATCCCTGCTAGTTTGGGGCCCTGACACTGTGACTATGAAAAGTGAGAATAATTAGCTGTTACAGCGATGGGACATGGTGCCGGGAGAAGTGGGTGACAATCCTCTTATGGCTCTAAGACAAAACCGGTTTATTAGAGAGAACGGAACACCAAGTGAAACACAAAATAAAAGGACAGGTGGGGTCAAAAGCAAAAGGGAGAAACAAGAACTAACTACAAAATCATCAAAAGATAACAACTAGGGAAATAGAGCAAGAGAGGGAGCTACAGAGTTACAGCCTTTGTGCCACACCGCTCAGCCCCTTGGGCTGTGGTCTGGGGAGCAGGGGAAACACACAAGGCTCTAGTACAGAGACAGGATGGAACAGGATGGCCAGCAACAACCTGCTGGCCAAGTGGGGAAGTGACATGCAGGGCAGGGACTGCCCTGCATTCTCAGAAAAAGGGTAAAAAAAATGTACTGTTGCTTGTCACTGGGGCTGTTCCTTTGTAATTTTACCCTTTAATGTTCTGAAATGGACTCTGAGGAGCATCCCAATGGTACAAACAGCATTAATGTACCATCAATGTAATAATGTACCAACAACAAACCTTTTAAGGTACAGAAATGGACTATGAGTAATATTTCTGTACCATAAAAGGTAACAATTACCTACAGCTAAGGGTACAATTGGCTGACCCTTGATAGTACAGCCCCAATGAAAAGCAAAGTTACAAATGTTTGAGCTTTTTTCTGAGAGTGGGGGCACAAGCCTTTTGAGGTGCAGGGGCCTTGGGCACCCAGAAACAGTGTAGGATCTAAGACAGCCTCTGGGTCTTATTAAATAACCGGCACTGCCATAGCTGTGGGACGGCCACGGACTGCAGTAACAAAGTGGGGGACATCGCTCGGGGCCCTAAGGTCGTGACCCTAATCCACTCATTAGTCTGGTGGGAAACCCTAGTCGTAATCCACTCATGTCTGTAACTGTCCAGTGGTGTAGCTCCCTCAGAATCACGCGGGTTGTTATAATCACCAGGACGTTCTGAGTTATATTAGTAATTATTTAAGCCCAAACCTACCTTACAGCCGACTCTTAATCACCACTAAGCTCAGACTTCGCTAACCACATTTGCAATTTTCATACAATGAAATAAATAAGAACATTTTAAAGTACATGCAAACATTTTATTAACACACTAACATAGTCATTGTAATTATATATATTATCATATTAACTTATATTGCAATATAATATTAATATTGCAATTTAGTATTAATATTAATATAAAACTTAATATTACACACGAATATAAAACTATTATTTTACTGTTATTATTAATAATAATAATAAGAAGAAGAAGAAGAAGAAGAAGAAGAGGAAACTATTGTATTAAACTATTAAAAGATTCAAGTGAAACCGCAGAAAGATTAACGCGGAAAAAAGTAACACAAGCATACGTTCAAATGTCATCGAAATACCATAAACATACAAACTTTCTCCAGTATTTAATACAAAACCTGCCATAGCGATTGTGTAGCAGCAGCCATGCGGGTTGTTTTCCACACACTTACGTCAGAAAGGAAACGAATAAAGCGAAAGGTTTCTGACGCTAAAACCTCATTTTCACAGCTCCCTGTAAACAAGGTTGCAAGTTAACTTCTGTATGAAGATTGTTACATTTTCATACAAATTTGTCTTAATCTCTGCGTCTTGATGAGCTCCGCACTAACAATCACTGGGCCTATTGCCAAAACACAATGATTTGGTTTATTTTTTTGTCATTAATTTCTGATCTGAAATGCATGTCAGGTAAGAAACACGAATACATTTATGCTTGTTGATAACAGGGAGAAAATCTGAGTTTGAGTTCGACGATCGTTTTATATATTTCCTAAGTAAACTTTAGCAAAGCAATGGTTACATGTTGATATGGACGGTTTTAGGGGGCGGGGGGTTCGGGGCCGATGTGGTCCCTGCGAATGTTGAAACAAAACCTACGTACATAAAGCAAACTACTGATTTTTTTGAAAGATAATGGATCATACTGAACAAGAATCATTATATAATTAGAAACGATAATTCGCAGATGACGTTTCTTCGCATAAGGGGGGTAATTTACTGAAATATCTTCACTTGTCTGTACTCAGGTGATGCTGCGGCCGCTGAGATCTTCTCAGTTCGGCAGGAGCCGGAGGTGATCGAAGTAGCGCCGGGCGGTAACGTTACCATGAAATGTCATTATCTGGGTGACTTCGCTGCAGGGGGAGAAGTTCGGGTGCAATGGAAGAGCAATATATCCTCGATTACCACAGATCGTGTAAACGTAACCGGAATCCAGAACGGATCCTTCTGTCTAAACTTAACGTCCGTACGAAGGAATCAGAGCGGTACGTACGTTTGTGAGGTGATTCTAATAATTCCCGGATTATTACGTAAGGAAGGAAACGGCACTGTCCTTATTGTAACAGGTAAGATGAATTCGCAATACATTTAAAATGTAAAAATAAAATGCTTTATTGTCATTGTAAGTACAATGAGATTTAGTTTGGAAGGCGCCAGCAGGTACATAATAAAACTTACATCAGATATATTGCTACCGTTAGCCTATCCATGCTGAAATTTTATCGACCACAAAAAGCACATTTTTTGTATCTTAAAAACGTTACAATAGAGAAATGTCGGTTCATCTCAATCACGTCTGCTTTTTGTATCAGACTCAGCTGCCGGCAGTGATACCCGAAAGGACATCTCCTTCGTCGCTTTGTGGACGGCGCTGTCGATGGCGGCGTTAACTGTGGGAACTGCCTTCCTAATTCACTGCAAGTACAAAAGTATGTTCAATTAAAAGGGGAAATGTGTTTTAAGCAATTAAAACAATACGTTAAAAACCTTTCATAAGATTTGCCTTTTACTAAAACAGCTATAAAATATGAAAGCGTAAAATATGCTTTGTCTGATTAGGTCATTGTTGCCGTGAAAGATTTTCTGAATAAGCTTTAAACAAATAAGGCTTAACTTTAGCCCAACTAATAAAATATGAACACTAGATTTACGTTTAAGAAAAAAAAATGAGTACACAATTAATTATTGCCGCTCTCCTGTATATTGTAAACTAAAAGCCCCAAATAATTTTCAGGAACTAAACCGGCCTCCAGGACCGGCGAAAACGATTCTCAGGTACGTTCCATGCGCTCGGGGATTCAGACCCGTAAAGCATAACTGCCATTTGATGGAAAGGCAAAGGTTTTTAACAATGACGGCAGTAGTAACTTCGCTGTGCTGCCGCTGCCCGCAGGTATCCGATGCTCTGCAGCCCGAGGTCCAGTACGCGACGCTGAATGTCAGATTAAAATCCCCGAGTCCAGACAGCCGCAGCGGCCAGGGACAGGTGACCCCTCCCGCTCCTTTGGGCGCCTTTACGTTTCATTTCCGTTTGATATGTTCATCAAATAACAATAAAAATAGCCGGAAGATTGAAAAGAGTGAAATGAACAAAAAACACGATGTCTTTAAAGATATATCATTTAAATTGAAATGAAAGCAGTGCATTCTGAAAGCGTTATGTGTAAATTATTGTAGTTAATGGGACTGTAAATAAAAACATGTAATATAACGGTTACAAGTTCATTAATACCAACTATAACTCCCACATTTAGACTAAATCACTCTGTATGTGAGCGTGTTTCCATCCTTAATCTCGGATTTACATGTCAATTAAAAATAAACAAGTACACTGAATTTCCAGAATCTTGGAATCGAAATGAAACCCGAGTCCCCGAGAAGCCCGAGAAATGAGGGATCCGCTGATACTGTTGTGTATTCCACAATTCACCGACCTACACCAACTTAAATAAATGATGCCCGATTTGTAAAGATTTCATTAAAGACGCACGCAAGTCTTCCTCATTGTCTTCGATTTTGCTTTATTTCTAATTGCATAAAAGTATGAATTGATGTGACAAAAAAAAATTGCTGTACGCTGTGGATGCTGATTTGAGATGGAGTTTTCATATCGAGTCGAGTTACGCGTTTTCTTAAAGCAGCATCTCCCTTCTCGTGTCATCATTTGCCCGATGCTTCTAATTGAAGGTGATTTTATGAATTTACGTTGGTATGATTTTGAGAATTATTATTTCTTGAATAACACAATGACAGGCCTACGTGTGACGTAATAGTTACATGGCGTACAATATTCTTATAAAAGTTCTTGTTTTTATCGAAAATCTGCTTCATTGAAAGTCAAGCAACAACGTACAATATATGAGCCCTCTGTAGATAATTTAAAAAATATTTTGTCAGTTGTCTTGCCTCAGTAAGTGGAGGTGTGTGCGTGCGTATGTGTGTGTACTTGTGTGTGTGAGTCTGTGTACTTGTGTGTGTGTCTGTGTGTGTGTGCGTGTACTTGTGTGTGTGAGTCTGTGTGTGTGCGTGTGTGTATGTGTGTGTGTGTGTGTTTACAGAAGGGGTTTAGGTTCCTGGTAGGTGGGAGTGTGAGAGTGCGCGGAGGTCCCGGCCAGCAGCGCACTAACCGCTTATGAATGCTCCACTCCACGTGTTGCACTTCAAAGGAGCCACGTGGGCACAGTCTGCCTGTTCACACTCTGCCTGTTCACATGATTAAACACGGTCTGGTTGGCGCACAGGCAGGTGCCCAAATATCAGCCAAAAGCCGCTCACCTTACGAGCTTTTAAATTGTTCTTCATATTCACAGTAGTTTAAGTACTCAAGTGTAACTATGAAGAACATAAACCCATGATTTATATATAGGCAGGCAGTGTCTGAAGCATCTGACCTGGTCACTTTATAGCGGGGGTCTTATTCACAGGGGGGCAGTGTGTGTTCAGGTTTTTGGGAAAACCTCAATGGCGATTCCAGACCATTTCACCTGGGAGCAGACTGGGGCCAGTTGTTCTGTTGGGGGGGGGAGATGCATGTGACCTTAATGTCCTTCAGGTATGGCATACACCACATTGCAAGCATTAATAAGCAAAAGACAATTATGAAAACCTATGTTATTCATGCAATGCTTTGCATTTTACAGTTTTTACGAATATGTAACTAACTCCGATTTCTTGTTCAGAATGTCTTACTTCCAGAAGCTTGATTATTTTTTCTGTCATTAACTTTGCTTTTCACCAAACGAAGCAACTCGACCCCCCACTGCACCCTTTAGGAAAACGTGCTCACGTCTGTTTCGCCGGTTCCCATCCACAAAGTTTTAGCCCATATATATAAATGTAAATAATAACAACATATTTCTTTCAGACCCACGTAGCATATGTACTTAGGGGGGTCATGGGGGGCCATGCATGTTGTCATGGGGGCACTGCTCCGCACGACCCCCCTCTAGAACCACCCCAGGATTAGGTCAGCTGCTCAAGCCCTGGTGTGAGACCTCCTCACCCAATCAGTCCTCTAATTAGGGAGTTGCTCTGAAAACCCACATCTCTGGAAAAGTTTGGCCAGCCTGCTTTGCACTTCTGCTTATCTGAGCAAACAGGCAGCGACTTTCTCTGGTTCTTACGTCACCTTCCTAACTTCCAGCAGGTGGCAGTAAATGGCTCAGATCCATCCACACTTCATCCATCCATTTTCCAAACCGCTTATCCTACTGGGTCGCGGGGGGTCCGGAGCCTATCCCGGAAGCAATGGGCACGAGGCAGGGAACAACCCAGGATGGGGGGCCAGCCCATCGCAGGGCACACTCACGCATCAGTCACTCACACATGCACACCTATGGGCAATTTAGCAACTCCAATTAGCCTCAGCATGTTTTTGGACTGTGGGGGGGAAACCGGAGTACCCGGAGGAAACCCCACGACGACATGGGGAGAACATGCAAACTCCACACACATGTGACCCAGGCGGAGACTCGAACCCGGGTCCCAGAGGTGTGAGGCAACAGCGCTAACCACTGCACCACCATGTCGCCCCCTCCATCCACACTTCACTTATTTAATTCAATTTAAACTTTATTTGCCAGTTACACAAGTGCAGAAATACAACCAAGCCGACATTGGATTTCCTCAGTCAAGGTTTCAAAACATCAAACAAAACTAAGACGCATAAGAACCATTTTAATCAAAATTTCTACATATATTTAAGAGTACAGAAAATTAAAAGACAAATATAGCTCTGACCTATAAACTGATTTAGTAGCCGTGGGAGCCATTTATAACTTTGGGGTGTAGTATGTATTTTGGCCACTGGGGGGTGTATTGCACAGGGTTGTTTGATCACGTGAGGACAGGTAAGTATGAATGGGTGTTTTCCGCTTGAATGGGGTGGATGGTGGAGGGAACACGGTTCTTAGCGTAGCAGCTGCAGGCAGCATGGTACAAACAGCGCGCCACCAGCACGGTATACAGCGGGAGTGTTGTATGTTAAAGATAAAAGTCCTTTTTATGTGAATAAATGGAAACATCACCCAACTGCAGAAACTGCAGAGTTGGACATTGGTCATTAAAAGCTACGCGTTGAGGAAAGTTGGCCATCCACTCTGAGCCTCTACAGCAGGGGTCACCAACCTTTGTGAAACTGAGAGCTACTTCATAATTACTGAGCCATACGAAGGGCTATCAGTTTGATACACTCTTCCTAAATAACAAATTTGCTCAGTTTACCTTTAGTCATATCTTTTTTTTTTTTTTAGATATTTTCATTTTCAAATCTACATAAATGCAAAGTGATTAAAGAAGAATAGCAACAGACGCTGCTCACCGGTGAGTTGTGCTATTTTTAGAACATGTTGGTGACCCCTGCTCTACAGTAACAATATTTTCAATATTCACTGTCATTGTCTTGACTGTCCAAGGACCGTGCCAGGCAGTGAAGCTTGCAGCAGGGGGCTGGCAGTGAAGCTTGCAGTGGGGGGGCTGGCAGTGAAGCTTGCAGCGGGGGGGCTGGCAGTGAAGCTTGATGTGTTGGCAGTGAAACTCCCCATGGGGTGGGGGCTGGTGGTGAAAGTTGCCTAGGGCTCCACATGGGCTTCCACACTGCCAAGGACACGGATTGATTTTTCTAGTCACTCCCTCTCCCTTAACCATTAAGTCAGCCTGGATCCTACCCCAGGAAGCCTATAAAAGCTCCAGTCCATCACAGGGGACACACTGAGAAATGTAGAAACACCAGCTCACCCAAACACATGTAACTGGTTTAGAGGAGGAACACAGGAAGATCAGACAGGCTGCACATGGACACCTGGGTATGGCAATCAGTCCTCCATGCCACGCTGCCTCATGGTAAAATCTTGTAAGTTTCCCAGCAGACCACAATGTAGAGAAGTACTCTGGCCACTATGGACTGATAAAACACCAGTGTGCTGCAAACATCAAAAGAGCTGAACCTCTTCAGAAAGCAGAGTCTGCTCCAGCCTTTCTTGCATGGCACTGCTGTGCTGCCCACCCAGCCCAGTCGGCTGTGCCAGCCAACCCCCCCCATAGTTGTAGTCCTGCACCACCTCCGCTTCCTCCCCCCGGATCTTGCCTGATCTCAGGGGCTCCCTCTCACGCTGGAGGTCCACCACCAGCTCCTTTGTCTTGCTGATGTTGACCTCCACTACACTTCTGTAGACTGACTCCATGTTGCTGCCCCCTACAAGGGCAAAAACAGGAAGAGTCACAGGACGGTTGCTCACCACCACCCCTGCACAAAGTTCTGGAGCCTCACCAACTGTCATCTGTGGGTCAGGTAGTGGTGAGATTCATGAAGCTATGGGGGCATTAAGAGGTTTTGAAAGCACTAGAGCGGTTGAAGAACACAGTCCTGTGGTTTCATCTCTGTCCATTTGGGGGAGGCTTAGTGGAGCATGTGGACCAGAGCATCTTCTATATCTTATGCGACAGAACTAAGCTGGACAAGCTAACAAATCTGAGAACTCGTGAAGATGCAGAATTTCGGTATAAATATCCTCCAAGTTTTGTGACCATCAGGCCTACAGCTCAAAATTTTGCACCCCTTGACAAAATGTCATCTTGTCGCCCCCCCCCCCCCCCCCCCCCCAAAAAAAAAATAAAATCGTATAATTTAACTTAGTGGCAGCTGTGAAGTGCCCCCCCCCGAATCTCCTGGGTATTCATGTCCCTGCAACTTACCCCTGGTGACTGTTAACATGAATGGTATATACTAGCTGGTATATTCTGACACGCTTGCGAGATTTGCACGTGTTTGTTTCAGTTTTGAGTCCCTTTTTGTTCCTTAAGCATGGAGCAGATTCCTTATTAAACTGAATTATAGCTCATGCATGAAAAAGGACGTTTAGCCAGTAGAATATGTTTATATTTACAGTATCGTTTGCCTGAATCGTTTCTAAGCAATAAATGCAAAGGGCCAGCAATACATCCTTCCAGGTCCTTTATTTGCCTTTTGTACATTAGCACACACAAATTCATAATCGCGCAATCCGCTCAGTAACGGGACTCTCGTGCTTCTACCGCATAGCGTGCCGGTGAGAATATTGTGTGTATGTATGTGTGTATTTCAAGGGCTTAGAGGGGGCGTTATGAGAAATGTCTAGACCTAGGGGGGCACGAGACGAGGTGGCGGTTGCTTGGGGACGCCAATCCACCCGAACCCAGGAAGTAAGACGCAAATATTGTGTGGGTTTTCCATTCCGGGCTGCGCTGAGGTGTGCAGCGCACTGACTGTGTGTTGTATGGGCCCTGGGAACCATCGAAGCCGTGTGGTTTACCGTGAGTCACACTCACTATAAATTGCTATGCATTCAAGCACATCTCCAAATATGTACTGTTTGTTTTATGTATTACTATACAACACATATAACAAGGTTTTACAACAACGATCTACACATGCAGATGGTAAAAGTTACTTTGCAAACCAAAAACAAACGTAATGTATATTTATTGAATTGATTTGTCCTCATGATGTTCTTCATTCTATAAACAAGTTGTACCTAAAATGGGACCTGGGGCCGATAGTAACCAGAGATAAATTTTACCCGTTCAGAAAATGGCGGCGGTGACAGTTCCCACGAGTGCAGGGGCATAGTTATAGAAATATTGGTCCCCCTGACAAAATGCGTTCTTTCCTGTTGTGGCTTAACTACCTACACCTGGTCCTCGTTTAGTCTTACCTCTTGTTCCTGCCCTCTTGTTAATCGCTCCCCAGCTTGTTTTTGTAGCTGTTGTACTTGCGTGCCAGTCCTCAGTTGTCCCGGTTCTGCCATTGTTACCTGTCCAACGCTCCTCTCCCGTGATTCCCTATAATAAAGTCCCCTACGAAGGGGTTTGCATCGCAGCCTGCAGTTGAAAAGAGATGATAATTTTCTAAAATAATTTCCGCTAATTTCCTTAATTTTATTTTCATAAATCCAGTTATGTGTGGATGTTTTTAAAACCCCTTTACGATCTTGTTGCTCTTACGAGTGGATATTGGGTCATGGCTATAGGGTAGTGGGTTCGATTCCCGGCTTCGCTGTGTTTGCGCGCGATCTCCGTGTACGGATTTCAATCCAAGGTGGGGCGTGTCTAAGTCGCTTTTGGTATAAGACTAATAAATAAATTAAAATGTTTAAGTATAGGCCTATAGACTATGTTTACACCAGGCACTTACCTTCGTTCCTGTAAAATAACTGAATTTTCAATCTGAAATTATAGTCTTTATTAACGAATATTAAATACATTGAAAATATATGAACACCGTAACGTTACCACCCCCTTTCAAAAAATATTTAAGTGTGTACTGTCCTTCCCTAGTGGCCGATCGACCTGTACTGATTGTACATTTTCTCGGAACTGAATACTTTTCTTATGAGTCTCGTGTTTGTGAAATGAAATATTAATGCATTTTTTAAAACTACCGTCTTAAAACTACCATTCTTCCAGATTTTTCTTTCAAATGACCTGAAACATATTGATTTGTACCCGCTGTTCCTTCCAGATGTTATTACTTGTATTTTCAATAAGTGGCTGCATACTTCTTTGTAGTCGTTTATTACTGATTGAGAAACAATGCTTTAACCAGTTTCTGCAGCGGCGATGCGGAAAAAGGTTGTCAGACGGAATTAAAGCGAAGCGTCTTTGACGCTCCCACCCGCATTTTCACAAGCCGCCTGCAACCATGCTGCACGTTAATTGCTATAAGAACATAATTTAGAAATATTTACACCCTTTGAATTAATAGATGTATTTTAATGAATAGCGCGAGTGAAGCGATGTTTTGCGTTACGTTTTTGTTAATAGGCCTAATTTCGGACCGGATTCACACGCCAGGTAAGAAACGTGTATAAATTTATATTTGTCGACAGCAGAAATGCGTTGCGTTATAACTAAATTGAATTTTATGGCGACGGTCGCTGCGCGAGAGTCAGTTTAGGCCCCATGCGAGGGCGATTTTCAAATAATTTTAATCGTGTTTTTATTTAACATAAGCATTAAGATAAATTAATGATTAAATAGTTATTAAATTTGCTTGTAGTAGGGGCGGAGTCTGGCATGTGTGGGGCAGTGCCCGCCCCCCCAGTCTATGCCAGTGGGGCAAGGAGACGACTTCTCCTGTGTTTGATAAATTGCGTTTTACATGTTTTACTTCGTAGGCTAACAGATATTATGCACGGATGTCGCAGTTGTTTGGGATTGTTTGAGATTCAGTGTATCGATGCTGTGTGAGGATATAACGACTCAGTGCTTCCCCATAAGTCAGGGCCCCTTTAACAGCACATGTAAGGTTCTAATAAGGAAGATCCGGGTTTTATTAAGTCAGTAAATTATTGGGCGATAAGGACTTACAATAATATTAGGAGAGATTTTGCGTAATAGATGCAGTTATTGATAAAAGCTCATTAAGAGTGTAAGTTTTACAGTGAGAGCTAGACGAGAAAAAAAAAGGTCGGGAATTATTCTGGGGACCAGGAGGGGTGGGGGGGGGGGTCCCTTCAGTATATGTTGCCCGTCGCGAACGACCGGTCGAGCATGTGGTATGTGTGAGTTATCATATGAGATCAGCAATATGCTTTTGTTGCCCCCCACCCCCCCCAAGTGTAAACATAAAACTCCACCTATGGTCACAATTAATCATATAGAACCGTCATTATATAATTAGAAACAATAATTCGCAGATGACGTTCTTCGCATAAGGGGGGTAATTTACTGAAATATCTTCACTTGTCTGTACTCAGGTGATGCTGCGGGCCGCTGAGATCTTCTCAGTTCGGCAGGAGCCGGAGGTGATCGAAGTGGCGCCGGGCGGTAACGTTACCATGAAATGTCATTATCTGGGTAACTTCCCTGCAGGGGGAGAAGTTCGGGTGCAATGGAAGAGCAATATATCCTCGATTACCACAGATCGTGTAAACGTAACCGGAATCCAGAACGGATCCTTCTGTCTAAACTTAACGTCGGTACGAAGGAATCAGAGCGGTACGTACGTTTGTGAGGTGATTCTAATAGTTCCCGGATTATTACGTAAGGAAGGAAACGGCACTGTCCTTATTTGTAACAGGTAAGATGAATTCGCACGGGGAATACTTTCTGTAGGCTATCTGTGTAAATGCTAAAACTGCGTTATAAACGTTAAAATGTAAAAATAAAATGCTTTATTGTCATTGTAAGTACAATGAGATTTAGTTTGGAAGGCGCCATCAGGTACATAATAAAACTTGCATCAGATATATTGCTACCGTTAGCCAATCCGTGCTGACATTTTATCGACCACAAAAAGCGCAATTTTGTATCTTGAAAACGTTACAATAGAGAAATGTCGGTTCATCTCAATCACGTCTGCTTTTTGTATCAGACTCAGCTGCCGGCAGTGATACCCGAAAGGACATCTCCTTCGTCGCTTTGTGGACGGCGCTGTCGATGGCGGCGTTAACTGTGGGAACTGCCTTCCTAATTCGCTGCAAGTACAAAAGTATGTTCAATTAAAAGGGGAAATGTGTTTTTAAACAATTAAAGCAATATGTTAAAAAACTTTAATAAAGACTGGCCTTTTACTAAAACAGCTATAAAATATGAAATCGTAAATATGCATCGTCTGATTAGGTCATTGTTGCCGTGAAAGATTTTCTGAATAAGCTTTAAACAAATAAGGCTTAACTTTAGTCCAACTAATGAAATATGAACACTAGATTTACGTTTAAGAAAAATAACGAGTACACAATTAATTATTACCACTCTCCTGTATATTGTAAACTAAAAGCCCCAAATAATTTTCAGGAACTAAACCAGCCTCCAGGACCGGCGAAAACGATTCTCAGGTACGTTCCATGCGCTCGGGGATTCAGACCCGTAAAGCATAACTGCCATTTGATGGAAAGGCAAAGGTTTTTAACAATGACGGCAGTAGTAACTTCGCTGTGCTGCCGCTGCTGCAGGTATCCGATGCTCTGCAGCCCGAGGTCCAGTATGCGACGTTGAACGTCAGATTAAAATCCCCGCGTCCAGACAGCCGCAGCGGCCAGGGGACAGGTGACCCCTCCCGCTCCTTTGGGCGCCTTTACGGGTCATTTCGGTTTTATATGTTCATCACGTTACAGACTTGGAACGATTAAATGATTTTTTTTTTTTTTTTTGAATATTACATCTTCGTTTAGCGTAAGCGTATAATTTTAATAAGCCTTTCAATCCTCAACAAGACCAAAGAAAACGCTATATTAACTGGTCGGAAACTATTAAACTCTTTTGTTTTTCTTTCTCTTTTAAGATTTCTAACGTGAGCAGAGCTGCTGAAACCACTGATGTCCTGTTACTCTACTATTCGATGATCCAGACAATCCGGTGAAGTTTTCCTGAAACAAAATCTTTGATTTCTAATTTTCGTTATGTGTTACGTTAACGGTAGCCTGTGGTTTAACATACATCATATAATGAATATTCTTACCAATAAGTTCAATAGTATTATTAATACAATAGTAATACAATATTAATATCGCTTATGTCATTTCCCTGCCTACATTTAATTTCTGTATTTTTCCGTAAGTTTCTCGAAGCCATTTAATTTTCCCGGGAAATGATGTAACTTACTTGGTTTGTGATTTAATTTTGTAATTTAATTTCAATTTGGTACGATGAGAGAATATTATATCATGCAAAATATACTGTTTGTCATGCAAAATGTTTGTTCGTTGCATCATATTCATCCAGTTCCATGTGTCTGATGGTCTTAATACGGAGGATACGGAGTTTTATCTTTTTAACTAAATGGCATAATGTTATGCACTGACACGTGGAGCATCTTAAAAATAATGTATGTTTTTATCATTGATATGTTACATTTAATTATTGCATGCATCATATATAAAGTATGTCATACACCCTGGTATTAACAATGGGTATTGTTTTCTTCGCCCTTCAGCTTAAAACAGAGGAGGAGAGAAAGCAAAGCGTGGGGACAGGTGTTTGTGCCGATATGCTTGTTTTCATGTGTTGAGGGAAGTGGTGAGGAGAGGGAAGGTAGATGGTCCATATCTGTGGTCGAGCCCCGGCAGCGAAACGCGAACCGCAGTGAGCTCTGCGCCCGGGGCGCGCCGTGGGCTCAGCGCGCTGACCATGCATGCCTTGCACTTCAAAGTGCTCCGGGGAGCCGTGTGGGCTACGCTCACATTAACGTAACAGTCAGTTATTCAAACTGTATTGTTATTAAAATGCAAATGAATAGAATATAAATCGTGTGCCTGACGTAAATGTATTTCATTAATTACGCGCATAGGTTTCATTTTTACAGTGGAATGTACAACCTGAGTTTGTATCTGTTACTGTTCCGCGAAGAGCAGTGGCGTGTTTGAATGGGAAATGACAGCGGGAGGCGGCAGCCGCATTAACAGGCGTGTCCTCAGGCGCCAATTCAAATCACACGAGGAGAGCAAGACCAGAAAGTACAGCCATCGATAGACTTTGAAATAATTTATTAGGAATTTTAATGAGTTTGGAACACAGCAAGGAGCGGGACAGAAATACAGTGTTATAGTGTTACAGTCTTTGCAAAGAACTCATGTATCGTGGACCCCCCCCGTCCCCAAACAGTTGTCCTTCCCCAGAGCGTAGGGTCAGACTCACACCCCCAAAAAGCAGGAGCGCCGTACCGCCCGCTTCCACGCTCGCACTCACGTGCGTGGAAGAAGCATTAAGAAAGCAAATGATTCTTGTTCAGGTTCCAGGTGTCCTCAGCGTCAACATCCTGTCATAATAATCATTACAAAAATAAACAAAAATCCATTAAAGATTTGTCAAGCAGTAGTTCCACCCCCCCACTCCTGTCACACTGGCGGTAAGGGGGCGTGTCAGGCTCGCCTTAAATGTACTCGGAATCTTAATGATTACGGAATGTGGAGCGATGGATGTGTCGAGACCCACGGCAGCAGCAGCTGCTCCCCCCGCCCTCCGATTTCCTTTTACACGGAAGTCCTTACGTTTGTCCTTCATATTTATTAAATTTACCAATCATTATTAACAAGAATTCATAGTGGATGAAACAAAAGTGATATAGGATGTAGCTACAAACTGAAGCAATCGCCACATTAAAAGCCCAGACTTCCCCAGAATCTACCAATAATCTGCAAAACACCTACAGCACACAGGACTTTGGGTCCACCTCTCTTCCGTTGTTTTGCATATGAAAGGATCCGCCTTCAAAGCCAAAGGGTGCCACATATCTTCTCCTCCCCATAATCCCCGGTCTGCTCAGCCTGCAGGCTGCTTCTGCGTTTGTCCACGTCAGGACTGAGGAGACCTAAGCTTGAATTGTGCAAATCAGTACCAAACATAGCTGGGGATCTCCAGCAGGATCTGAAAGGAAAAGACCACTCACCCCTCACCCCCCAACACTCTGACCACAAAAGGGCGTCATGTAATGTTGCTTACAAACTGTTTGTGCTCAACCGTGGGCAAAGCAGCTGACACTGTGGAACGTGGTGAGAACTAGCTGAGCTAACGAGAGCTGAACCTCGGCTAGCTGTGGTAGCGAGAGCTGAACCTCGGCTAGTTTGCTCTGGTGGAAAGCAGGAGATATCAGCAAGATGGAAATGGGAGTTTTATGAAAGTTTCTTTAGAAATGTCCCGTCAGGAGGACAGAGAGGCTCCTGCTTCAGGCCTCCCTTCTCCTGGGGGACATGCTGACCTTGACCACTTCAGGTTTTCATCCACAACTATACAATCATCTCCAGGTCACAGAAAAGGTACCCCCCCCCCCCACTCCCAGCCTGCCTTGCCGTCCCCCCACAAAAGTAAAATTCGAAGGACAAAGCTATATTTACAATATTTTACAAGCAGAGGAAAACATTGTTTAAAACCAAATACATAAAATATGTTCTTGATTATCTTCACCACTGTGATCATTATAACAAATGTTGTTCTTTTGCTTTAAAACTAACCAAAATATACATTCTTGTTTATCCTTTTCGCACACCTTTTTGTAAAAAAGATTTCGATTAGATCATTTCAACTTGTTAAAATCCATTAAGAACCTAAGAGAGAGGCGTCAAACCTCCACACAAGCAGAATCAGTACCCCCCAACAAGTACCATTCACCTAGAGAACAGTTATTCTTATGCTAATTCAGGCTAATTTTGGTTCACTCTCCCTCTGTATCATTACAGTGATGGTTTCAGGCTCTGACAAAACGTTCAGTTAACCAATATTAGATGGTCAAATAACAATAAATTAAAATGCCATAAAGAATAGGCAAAGAAACATTAACACCTTTTCTAATTTTTTGTACATTTTGTTCTTTAACGTTTTCTTTTAAGATGCTATGCAGTTAATTAAAAAAATATCAGTTATGCTGAATCTATTAAACCTATAAAAAGGGGACTCTACTGGAGCGTAATGACAGAAGGGAAAAATCAGACAGGAAGTCGGACAGGAAGTAGAGGGAACAGAACAGGAAGTGAACAGTCTTCAGTGTGTGGGAGGAGTTGGTGGCAGCGGCAGTTGCATGTTGTCCGGCCGGGGTAGCAGGATTGGGGGCCCGGCCCTCCTGCCTGCTCATCCAGTGCCCCCTCCTGATCACACAAAACATCAATCATGTTTTACCATCAAAGAACAGAATAGTGGTATTTCACTCACCCCATCCTGCCATCCACGAGAGACAAAAAACACGTATGATATACAGATGAGAGGTAGTTTTGGGATCAGAGTGCAGGGCCAGCCAGCGTCCTGCACCCCTGAGGCAGTGGGGCCCTTAATCAAGGGCCCAGGACTTACACAGAAACTCTGCCCAGCTATGGGATTCAAACCTACAACCTTCCAGTCACGGGCACAAACCCCTAATCCATGCTGCCCCCTTCAGATATTTCACAGAAATTACAGAAATGTAGAATTGTAGACGTTGCTGGCTTGCGTTACCAATGAGGAGGAGCAGCTCTTCACCTTTTCAGTGGTAGCCGTTTGTGAATGCTGTGGCGATCAGTGGCCCCTGGGGAGACAGCAGAAACAGGCGTCAGTAGGGGGCGCTCCAGGCCTGCAGGCGCACAGCCAGGGCCTGGGACCTGCTCGCCGCGCCAAAAGCCAAAGCATGCATCTCATAGCAGCCGGGACTCTGAAGAAGACAAGCGCTTAGATGCCTGATGGGTCACTGAGGATTAATTACTACAAATGGCTCTGCAACGCAAAATGCTCAAAAACAGTGGAGCTAAATAAATAATGAATCCATCCAGTCAGCGAACTGCTGGAGCACATTAGCATAGTATGTCGGAGGAGTGGTGGAGCTCTCTCACCCGAGGCTGTGGCCAAAGCCGGCGCTGGGTGCCGGGGCTGGCGGCGCTGATGTAACTGCTGACACCGGAGTCCTGATTGGCTGCGCCGTACAAGTCGGCCATAGGCCCCGGGCTGCTGGCACCCAGGAAGCCGGCTGAGCGAGATGGAGCAGAGCCTTATGGGAAGGAAGGAAGGGGAAAGGTGGGATTGCATGCATGTGCAGGTAGAGAGCTGATCGCCAAAGTGAGGCCTACATTGCACAGGGCATGGTCTAGTGCGCACAGGTCAAGGCTGCAGTGTAAAGAATGAGGCCTAAAGTGTGAGGTATACAGTGCACAGAGTGAGGCCTACAATACACACAGCAAAGCCTACATTGCACAGGGCAGGGCCTAAACTCCAAAGAGTGAGACCTAAATTGCACAGAGCGAGACCTACACTGCGCAGAGATAGGCCTATACTGCATAGAGCATGCCCTAGATCACAGATCAAGGCCTACAGTGCACAGAATGAGGCCTACAGTGTGAGGTGAACAGTGTACAGAGTGAGGCCTACATTGCACAGAGCAAAGCCTGCACTGCAGAGAGCGAGACCTAAACTGCACAGAGCGCGACGTAAACTGCACAATGCAAGACTTAAACTTCAGAGAGTGAGACCTAAGCTGCACAGAGCGAGGCCTACACTGCACAGGATGAAGCCTACTCTGCACAGGACCAGGCCTAAACTCCACAGAATGAGACCTAAACTGCACAGAGCGAAGCCCCACACTGCACAGAGGAAGGCCTACATTGCACAGAGTGAGGATTAAACTGTACAGAGCTGGTCCTACACTGCACAGAGCATGAGAGCAAGCTTTACACCAGGGGTGGGGAACCTGTTCCATGGATTGCCAGGGTGGGTGTGGGTTTTTTGGGATGACCTTTCAATCAGCCAATAATAAGTCAGTGGTTCAGGCCTGGGGAGTGTGTTTATGGGAATTTTTGACCATTCTTCCAGGAAGCATTTCGGACGTCAGGCACTGATGTTGGACGAGAAGGCCTGGCTCGCAGTCTGCGCTCTAATCCATCCCAAAGATGTTCCATTGGGTTGAGGTCAGGGCTCTGTGCAGGCCAGTCAAGTTCCTCCACACCAGACTTGCTCATCCATGTCCTTATGGACCTTGCTTTGTGCACTTGTGTGCAGTCATGTTGGAACAGAAAGGGGCCAAGGGACCAAGGCCAACCCCTGAAAAACAATCTCACACCATAACCCCCCTCCACCAAACTTTACACTTAGCACAATGCAGTCAGGCAAGTACCGTTCTCCTGGCAACAGCCAAACCCAGACTCATCTGTCAGATTGCCAGACAGAGAAGCGTGATTCGTCACTCCAGAGAACATGTCTCCACTGCTCTGGAGTCCAGTGGCAGTGTGCTTTATACCACTGCATCCGATGTGTTGCATTGCACTTGGTGATGTAAGGCTTGGATACAGCTGTTTGGCCATGGAAACCCATTCCATGAAGTTCTCTACGCACTATTCTTCAGTTAATCTGAAGGCCACACGAAGTTTGGAGGTCTGTACCTACTGACTCTGCAGACAGTTGGTGACTTCTGCACACTGTGCACCTCAGCATGCGTTGTCCCCAGTCTGTAATTTTACGTGACCTGTCACTTCGTGGCTGAGTTGCTGTTGTTCCCAGTTGCTTCCACTTTGTTATAATACCACTAACTGTTGACTGTGGAGTATTTAGTAGTGAGGAAATTTCACTTATGGACTTATTGCACAGGTGGCATCCAATCACAGTACCACGCTTGAATTCACTGGGCTCCTGAGAGCGACCCATTCTTTAGGTGTAGAAGCAGTCTGCATGCCTAGGTGCTTGATTTTATACACCTGTGGCTGTGGAAGTAATTGGAACACCAGAGCTCAATGATTTGGAGGGGTGTCCCAATACTTTTGGCAATATAGTGTATTGTCGCTACCCCAGTGAGACCTTCTGCAGGCCAAACCCTTTCCTGTCCTCCCTCTCATCCATCGTCCTGCTCTTGACCTCTCAATGTTTCCTGTCTGCGTTTTCAGACGGACCTCCCTGACGCCTGGACGTTCTGCCCCTGTTCTCCCGACGATGACTCTGCCCCTGTGCTTGTTTACCTCTGTCTCAAAATAAAGCTCAGCCTGACTGCTGGTGCTTTAGTAGTTACCCGCTATGGTGAAGTTAATTAGCAGCAAATTCTTTTGGGGCAGACAAGTATAACTAAGGCAGTAACTGGTCAAATATTACATGTTAAATTTTATTGTATTTGCGCATCTTTAATGTGCATTGAGAGCTTTCATTTGTGACTGTAAGCTGTGCAGAAAAGCAAGTGCTCTTTTTTATCTGTCTAAGACGAACAAAGCATTGCCAACGTGTACTTATGTTTACTGCAAAGTGAGGCAGAATCTATGATACAGTGTAAAATTTCGTTGTTTCTTTTCTAATTTTTAAGTAAAGACATATCTGTGAGATAGTAGTAAGTTTTTAGTTTTATTTTGCTGTTTAAGTCATATTTACCTACAGACTCTATTCACCACCACCCACCTCTCCTATCATTACACTCCCCGCCGGGTCAGAACACCTGAAGCCAGACTGTCACCGCAGTCGCTGCCGGTGTGTCGCACCTGGGACTGGACCTTCCTCACATCACCAACATACCAGAACACAGCGCAGAGTTGTCAGGATGGGAGGGTCCTGGGCCTGACCTGGCTTGCACCTCCCTCACCACTCCATGTCACATCACCAACATACCAGAACACAGCGCAGAGTGTCAGGATGGGAGGGTCCTGGGCCTGACCTGGCTTGCACATCCCTCACCACTCCACGTCACATACCCAACATACCAGAACACAGCACAGAGTGTCAGGATGGGAGGGTTCTGGGCCTGACCTGGCTTGCACATCCCTCACCACTCCATGTCACATCACCAACATACCAGAACACAGCGCAGAGTGTCAGGATGGGAGGGTTCTGGGCCTGACCTGGCTTGCACATCCCTCACCACTCCATGTCACATCACCAACATACCAGAACACAGCGCAGAGTGTCAGGATGGGAGGGTCCTGGGCCTGACCTGGCTTGCACCTCCCTCACCACTCCACATCACATCACCAACATACCAGAACACAGCGCAGTGTGTCAGGATGGGAGGGTCCTGGGCCTGACCTGGCTTGCACCTCCCTCACCACTCCACATCACATCACCAACATACCAGAACACAGCGCAGAGTGTCAGGATGGGAGGGTCCTGGGCCTGACCTGGCTTGCACCTCCCTCACCACTCCACATCACCAACATACCAGAACACAGCGCAGTGTCAGGATGGGAGGGTTCTGGGCCTGACCTGGCTTGCACCGGCTTGCACATCCCTCACCACTCCATGTCACATCACCAACATACCAGAACACAGCACAGAGTGTCACGACGGGAAGGTCTTGGGCCTGACATGTCCTGTCAATGGAGTTAATGAGTGGGAAGCAGCACACGGCCAGGGTTACAAAAATATATCATCATAAGCAGAGGCCCTATGCCTTCACTATATTTAGAAATGTGACCAATCATTTTATACTTAGATTGACTCCCCCTCTCTAGACTTTTTCTCAAGGTGTAACCAATGATGCATCTCAGTAGGGGTGAATAGTATCATATTGCATTAGTAGTTGCTTCATACGTATCTTATGTGTTGGATCGTTGGCAGTGCATGACATCGGCCACAGTCACGGAGATGCACATCTCCGCTACACAATGTACACATGGACACACTACTACCAGGTCATATGTATCACATTAAAATGCAGGATGCTAAGTGTCAGAAAAAACCGAACACTCTGGCCAGAATTTAGATACACTAGTTCACCTCATTTCATGTTTACATTACGGTTACATGTTTAGCAAAGTGGGGGCAGCCAGTGCCTGAAGCAAACAGGGGTTAGGGGCCGTCTTCTAGGGCCCAAGCGTGAAAACACTTTGTCAGCCACAGGATTTGAACCGGTAACTTTCTGACCACAAGCACAGTATCCTGACCTGCGGAGCCACACCCCCCCCCCACACACACACAAAAATAGACAAGCAAACCACCCTGGGTGCACCGCAGTGTTACCCAATGAGCCACTGCTCAGTCCTTACTGTACGACATTCAATGTCAGAAAACCAAACCGTAAAATAGTCAGAGTAATGAAGTGGAGCAGCAGTGCCCCCTACCTGTACCTCTAACCACAGCCGCTGCCGCCGCTGCTGCTGCCATTGGTCCATACGCTGTCAGAGGAATGGCTGTAAAGATAGGCGGGAAAAAGAGAGGAGCCAATGAGAATGGCAGAGAGCCTACGAAGTATACAATCAGGCGGTGAGCACAACTACGCTCTGGAAACACGGATCTGAAATACGCTCCGTGTGATTATCACTAGCGGCTAGAAATGTTTTTTTCCAAAAGGCCAGTATTATAATATATGCATGTTTTTAACTGAATTAGCAAATCAAATTGCAAACTGTTCAACATTATATTGCCCTAACTGAAAAGCAGCACACCATTTTGTGCTCTGAGGTGAGACATATTAGTTTGTACCCAGAATGTTTAAAATCCCGAGGTCAGAAGTGTTTGCTCTCCCTAGATGTGCCCCGCAAGGGATTGTGGGTATTGGAGCATAGAATAAAATCAGAGAACTTGACCTCGGTGTCCTCAGTGGTAGGTAAGGGCATGTTTGTATTTAAAGTAGCTTACAGAGTTAGGCAGAAACAATCTGTTGCAGGACACAAAATGGAGAAGGATAAGTAATTATGTTTGGTGCCACTGGGTGGCAGCATCACGCTAACTGCCAGGCTTAGCTGCCTGCGAATGGCAGCTCAGGTGACTGACCTGTGATCTCAGGAGGGTGGGGTGATGTCAGAAGTGGGGTCCTCTCTAAATGGAATTCTAGGACAGAAATATGACAGTTTCTACATTTACACACTGCAAGTGACAGACACAGTCAGACATATAAAACTCTGTTCCTTTTTCCTTGACGGCCGGGACCATGTGATGTGTGGAGTTTACACTGAGCAGCTGCGTACTGGGAGTGCTGGGGACTTACCAGGGAACTGGTAGGTGTATCCGGGGGTGATGCCAGCATAAGTGCGACTGGCATAAGTGGCAGCCTGGAACCCTGGGTAGCCTGTAAAGGCAGAGAAAGCCCAGCTTATATCACGGCTCAGTGACTCCCCATCACCCTTCAACAATTCACTCACAGAGAAATATTATTTTTATAACATTTCCACGACTGGATGGCACATAAGGAAACAGGTCATGATATCTACACCAAAATGAAGCACATGGGCGTAAAAAAGAGACGCCTGACCTTCACCACGGTGGTTACATGTAGTACAGGAGCCTGACCTTCACCTCGGTGGTTACATGTAGTACAGGAGCCTGACCTTCACCTCAGTGGTTACATGTAGTACAGGAGCCTGACCTTCACCTCGGTGGTTACATGTAGTACAGGAGCCTGACCTACACCTCGGTGGTTACATGTGGTACAGGAGCCTGACCTTCGCCTCCGTGGTTACATGTAGTACAGGAGCCTGACCTTCGCCTCCGTGGTTACATGTAGTACAGGAGCCTGACCTTCGCCTCCGTGGTTACACGTGGTACAGGAGCCTGACATTCACCTTGGTGGTTACACGTGGTACAGGAGCCTGACTTTCGCCTTGGTGGTTACACGAGGTACAGGAGGCTGACCTTCACCTCGGTGGTTACACCTGGTACAGGAGCCTGACCTTCGCCGCGGTGGTTACATGTAGTACAGGAGCCTGACCGTCACCTCGGTGGTTACATGTACTACAGGAGCCTGACCTTCGCCTCGGTGGTTACATGTAGTACAGGAGCCTGACCTTCACTACGGTGGTTACATGTGGTACAGGAGCCTGACCTTAGCCTCAGTGGTTACATGTGGTACAGGAGCCTGACCTTCACCTTGGTGGTTACACGTGGTACAGGAGGCTGACCTTCACCTTGGTGGTTACACGTGGTACAGGAGCCTGACTTTCGCCTTGGTGGTTACACGTGGTACAGGAGGCTGACCTTCACCTCGGTAGTTACACGTAGTACAGGAACCTGACCTTCGCCGTGATGGTTGCACGTGGGACAGGAGCCTGACCATCGCCGCGGTGGTTACACGTGGTACACGAGCCTGACCTTCACCTCGGTGGCTACACGTAGTACAGGAACCTGACCTTCGCTACGGTGGTTACATGTGGTACAGGAGGCTGACCATCGCCGCGGTGGCTACACGTAGTACAGGAACCTGACCTTCGCTACGGTGGTTACACGTGGTACAGGAGCCTGACCTTCACCTCGGTGGTTACACGTAGTACAGGAACCTGACCTTCGCCGCGGTGGTTACACGTGGTACAGGAGGCTGACCATCGGCGCGGTAGCTACACGTAGTACAGGAACCTGACCTTCGCTACGGTGGTTACACGTGGTACAGGAGCCTGACCTTCACCTCGCTGGTTACACGTAGTACAGGAACCTGACCTTCGCCGCGGTGGTTACACGTAGTACAGGAACCTGACATTCGCCGCGGTGGTCACACGTGGTACAGGAGCCTGACCTTCGCCGCGGTGGTTACACGTGGTACAGGAGCATGACCTTCACCTCGGTGGCTACACGTAGTACAGGAACCTGACCTTCGCTACGGTGGTTACATGTAGTACAGGAGCCTGACCTTCACTACGGTGGTTACATGTGGTACAGGAGCCTGACCTTCGCCTCGGTGGTTACACGTGGTACAGGAGCCTGACCTTCACCTCGGTTGTTACACATGGTACAGGAGCCTGACCTTCACCTTGGTGTTACACGTGGTACAGGAGCCTGACCTTCGCCGCGGTGGTTACACGTGGTACAGGAGTCTGAACTTCTCCTTGGTGTTACACGTGGTACAGGAGTCTGACCTTCGCCGCGGTGTTACACGTGGTACAGGAGCCTGACCTTCGGCGGTTACACGTGGTACAGGAGCCTGACCTTCGCCTCGGTGGTTACACGTGGTACAGGAGCCTGACCTTCGCCGCGGTGTTACACGTGGTACAGGAGTCTGAACTTCGCCGCGGTGGTTACACGTGGTACAGGAGCCTGACCTTCGCCGCGGTGGTTACACGTGGTGCAGGAGTCTGACCTTCGCCTCGGTGGTTACACGTGGTACAGGAGCCTGACCTTCACCTCGGTGGTTACACGTGGTACAGGAACCTGACCTTCGCCGCGGTGATTACATGTGGTACAGGAGCCTGACCTTCACCTCGGTGGTTACACGTGGTACAGGAACCTGACCTTCGCCGCGGTGTTACACGTGGTACAGGAGTCTGACCTTCGCCGCGGTGGTTACACGTGGTACAGGAGCCTGACCTTCGCCTCGGTGGTTACACATGGTACAGGAGCCTGACCTTCGCCGCGGTGGTTTCACGTGGTACAGGAGCCTGACCTTCGGCGCAGTGGTTACACGTGGTACAGGAGCCTGACCTTCGCCGCGGTGGTTACACGTGGTACAGGAGTCTGACCTTCGGCGCGGTGGTTACACGTGGTACAGGAGTCTGACCTTCACCTCGGTCGTTACACGTGGTACAGGAGTCTGACCTTCACCTCGGTGGTTACACGTGGTACAGGAGTCTGACCTTCGCCGCGGTGGTTACACGTGGTCAGGAGCCTGACCTTCGCCGCGGTGGTTACACGTGGTACAGGAGCCTGACCTTCGCCGCGGTGGTTACACGAGGTACAGGACGCTGACCTTCACCTCGGTGGTTACACGTGGTACAGGAGCCTGACCTTCTCCTCGGTGGTTACACGTGGTACAGGAGCCTGACCTTCTCCTCGGTGGTTACACGTGGTACAGGAGCCTGACCTTCACCTCGGTGGTTACACGTGGTGCAGGAGCCTGACCTTCGCCGCGGTGGTTACACGTGGTGCAGGAGCCTGACCTTCGCCGTGATGGTTGCATGTGGGACAGGAGCCTGACCATCGCCGCGGTGGTTACACGTGGTACACGAGCCTGACCTTCACCTCGGTGGCTACACGTAGTACAGGAACCTGACCTTCGCTACGGTGGTTACATGTGGTACAGGAGGCTGACCATCGCCGCGGTGGCTACACGTAGTACAGGAACCTGACCTTCGCTACGGTGGTTACACGTGGTACAGGAGCCTGACCTTCACCTCGGTGGTTACACGTAGTACAGGAACCTGACCTTCGCCGCGGTGGTTACACGTGGTACAGGAGGCTGACCATCGGCGCGGTAGCTACACGTAGTACAGGAACCTGACCTTCGCTACGGTGGTTACACGTGGTACAGGAGCCTGACCTTCACCTCGGCGGTTACACGTAGTACAGGAACCTGACCTTCGCCGCGGTGGTTACACGTAGTACAGGAACCTGACCTTCGCCGCGGTGGTCACACGTGGTACAGGAGCCTGACCTTCGCCGCGGTGGTTACACGTGGTACAGGAGCATGACCTTCACCTCCGTGGCTACACGTAGTACAGGAACCTGACCTTCGCTACGGTGGTTACATGTAGTACAGGAGCCTGACCTTCACTACGGTGGTTACATGTGGTACAGGAGCCTGACCTTCGCCTCGGTGGTTACACGTGGTAAAGGAGCCTGACCTTCACCTCGGTTGTTACACGTGGTACAGGAGCCTGACCTTCGCCGCGGTGGTTACACGTGGTACAGGAGCCTGACCTTCACCTTGGTGTTACACGTGGTACAGGAGCCTGACCTTCGCCGCGGTGGTTACACGTGGTACAGGAGTCTGAACTTCTCCTTGGTGTTACACGTGGTACAGGAGTCTGACCTTCGCCGCGGTGTTACACGTGGTACAGGAGCCTGACCTTCGCCGCGGTGTTACACATGGTACAGGAGTCTGAACTTCGCCGCGGTGGTTACACGTGGTACAGGAGCCTGACCTTCGCCGCGGTGGTTACACGTGGTGCAGGAGTCTGACCTTCGCCTCGGTGGTTACACGTGGTACAGGAGCCTGACCTTCACCTCGGTGGTTACACGTGGTACAGGAACCTGACCTTCGCCGCGGTGATTACATGTGGTACAGGAGCCTGACCTTCACCTCGGTGGTTACACGTGGTACAGGAACCTGACCTTCGCCGCGGTGTTACACGTGGTACAGGAGTCTGACCTTCGCCGCGGTGGTTACACGTGGTACAGGAGCCTGACCTTCGCCTCGGTGGTTACACGTGGTACAGGAGCCTGACCTTCGCCGCGGTGGTTACACGTGGTACAGGAGCCTGACCTTCGCCGCGGTGGTTACACGTGGTACAGGAGGCTGACCATCGCCGCGGTAGCTACACGTAGTACAGGAACCTGACCTTCGCTACGGTGGTTACACGTGGTACAGGAGCCTGACCTTCACCTCGGTGGTTACACGTAGTACAGGAACCTGACCTTCGCCGCGGTGGTTACACGTAGTACAGGAACCTGAACTTCGCCGCGGTGGTCACACGTGGTACAGGAGCCTGACCTTCGCCGCGGTGGTTACACGTGGTACAGGAGCATGACCTTCGCCTCGGTGGCTACACGTAGTACAGGAACCTGACCTTCGCCACGGTGGTTACATGTAGTACAGGAGCCTGACCTTCACTACGGTGGTTACACGTGGTACAGGAGCCTGACCTTCGGCGGTTACACGTGGTACAGGAGCCTGACCTTCGCCTCGGTGGTTACACGTGGTACAGGAGCCTGACCTTCGCCGCGGTGTTACACGTGGTACAGGAGTCTGAACTTCGCCGCGGTGGTTACACGTGGTACAGGAGCCTGACCTTCGCCGCGGTGGTTACACGTGGTGCAGGAGTCTGACCTTCGCCTCGGTGGTTACACGTGGTACAGGAGCCTGACCTTCACCTCGGTGGTTACACGTGGTACAGGAACCTGACCTTCGCCGCGGTGATTACATGTGGTACAGGAGCCTGACCTTCACCTCGGTGGTTACACGTGGTACAGGAACCTGACCTTCGCCGCGGTGTTACACGTGGTACAGGAGTCTGACCTTCGCCGCGGTGGTTACACGTGGTACAGGAACCTGAACTTCGCCGCGGTGGTCACACGTGGTACAGGAGCCTGACCTTCGCCGCGGTGGTTACACGTGGTACAGGAGCATGACCTTCGCCTCGGTGGCTACACGTAGTACAGGAACCTGACCTTCGCCACGGTGGTTACATGTAGTACAGGAGCCTGACCTTCACTACGGTGGTTACACGTGGTACAGGAGCCTGACCTTCGGCGGTTACACGTGGTACAGGAGCCTGACCTTCGCCTCGGTGGTTACACGTGGTACAGGAGCCTGACCTTCGCCGCGGTGTTACACGTGGTACAGGAGTCTGAACTTCGCCGCGGTGGTTACACGTGGTACAGGAGCCTGACCTTCGCCGCGGTGGTTACACGTGGTGCAGGAGTCTGACCTTCGCCTCGGTGGTTACACGTGGTACAGGAGCCTGACCTTCACCTCGGTGGTTACACGTGGTACAGGAACCTGACCTTCGCCGCGGTGATTACATGTGGTACAGGAGCCTGACCTTCACCTCGGTGGTTACACGTGGTACAGGAACCTGACCTTCGCCGCGGTGTTACACGTGGTACAGGAGTCTGACCTTCGCCGCGGTGGTTACACGTGGTACAGGAGCCTGACCTTCGCCTCGGTGGTTACACGTGGTACAGGAGCCTGACCTTCGCCGCGGTGGTTACATGTAGTACAGGAGCCTGACCTTCGCCTCCATGGTTACATGTAGTACAGGACTCTGACCTTCGCCGCGGTGGTTACATGTGGTACAGGAGTCTGACCTTCACCTCGGTGGTTACACGAGGTACAGGACGCTGACCTTCACCTCGGTGGTTACACGTGGTACAGGAGCCTGACCTTCTCCTCGGTGGTTACACGTGGTACAGGAGCCTGACCTTCACCTCGGTGGTTACATGTAGTACAGGAGCCTGACCTACACCTCGGTAGTTACATGTGGTACAGGAGCCTGATCTTCGCCTCCGTGGTTACATGTAGTACAGGAGCCTGACCTTCGCCTCCATGGTTACATGTAGTACAGGAGCCTGACCTTCGCCTCAGTGGTTACACGTGGTACAGGAGCCTGACCTTCGCCTCGGTGGTTACACGTGGTACAGGAGCCTGACCTTCGCCGCGGCGTTACACGTGGTACAGGAGTCTGAACTTCGCCGCGGTGGTTACACGTGGTACAGGAGCCTGACCTTCGCCGCGGTGGTTACACGTGGTGCAGGAGTCTGACCTTTGCCTCGGTGGTTACACGTGGTACAGGAGTCTGACCTTCACCTCGGTGGTTACACGTGGTACAGGAACCTGACCTTCGCCGTGGTGATTACATGTGGTACAGGAGCCTGACCTTCACCTCGGTGGTTACACGTGGTACAGGAACCTGACCTTCGCCGCGGTGTTACACGTGGTACAGGAGTCTGACCTTCGCCGCGGTGGTTACACGTGGTACAGGAGCCTGACCTTCGCCTCGGTGGTTACACGTGGTACAGGAGCCTGACCTTCGCCGCGGTGGTTACACGTGGTACAGGAGCCTGACCTTCGCCGCGGTGGTTACACGTGGTACAGGACTCTGACCTTCGCCGCGGTGGTTACACGTGGTACAGGAGTCTGACCTTCGCCTCGGTGGTTACACGTGGTACAGGAGTCTGATCTTCGCCGCGGTGGTTTCACGTGGTACAGGAGTCTGACCTTCGGCGCAGTGGTTACACGTGGTACAGGAGCCTGACCTTCGCCGCGGTGGTTACACGTGGTACAGGAGTCTGACCTTCGGCGCGGTGGTTACACGTGGTACAGGAGTCTGACCTTCACCTCGGTGGTTACACGTGGTACAGGAGTCTGACCTTCACCTCGGTGGTTACACGTGGTACAGGAGTCTGACCTTCGCCGCGGTGGTTACACGTGGTCAGGAGCCTGACCTTCGCCGCGGTGGTTACACGTGGTACAGGAGCCTGACCTTCGCCGCCGTGGTTACACGTGGTACAGGAGCCTGACCTTCGCCGCGGTGGTTACACGTGGTACAGGAGCCTGACCTTCGCCGCGGTGGTTACACGTGGTACAGGAGCCTGACCTTCGCCGCGGTGGTTACACGTGGTACAGGAGTCTGACCTTCGGCGCGGTGGTTACACGTGGTACAGGAGCCTGACCTTCACCTCGGTGGTTACATGTAGTACAGGAGCCTGACCTTCACCTCGGTGGTTACATGTAGTACAGGAGCCTGACCTACACCTCGGTAGTTACATGTGGTACAGGAGCCTGATCTTCGCCTCCGTGGTTACATGTAGTACAGGAGCCTGACCTTCGCCTCCATGGTTACATGTAGTACAGGAGCCTGACCTTCGCCTCGGTGGTTACATGTGGTACAGGAGCCTGACCTTCACCTCGGTGGTTACACGAGGTACAGGACGCTGACCTTCACCTCGGTGGTTACACGTGGTACAGGAGCCTGACCTTCACCTCGGTGGTTACACGTGGTGCAGGAGCCTGACTTTCGCCGCGGTGGTTACACGTGGTGCAGGAGCCTGACCTTCGCCGCGGTGGTTACACGTGGTACAGGAGGCTGACCTTCACCTCGGTAGTTACACGTAGTACAGGAACCTGACCCTCGCCGTGATGGTTGCACGTGGGACAGGAGCCTGACCATCGCCGCGGTGGTTACACGTGGTACACGAGCCTGACCTTCACCTCGGTGGCTACACGTAGTACAGGAACCTGACCTTCGCTACGGTGGTTACATGTGGTACAGGAGGCTGACCATCGCCGCGGTGGCTACACGTAGTACAGGAACCTGACCTTCGCTACGGTGGTTACACGTGGTACAGGAGCCTGACCTACACCTCGGTAGTTACATGTGGTACAGGAGCCTGATCTTCGCCTCCGTGGTTACATGTAGTACAGGAGCCTGACCTTCGCCTCCATGGTTACATGTAGTACAGGAGCCTGACCTTCGCCTCGGTGGTTACATGTGGTACAGGAGCCTGACCTTCACCTCGGTGGTTACACGAGGTACAGGACGCTGACCTTCACCTCGGTGGTTACACGTGGTACAGGAGCCTGACCTTCTCCTCGGTGGTTACACGTGGTACAGGAGTCTGACCTTCGCCGCGGTGTTACACGTGGTACAGGAGCCTGACCTTCGGCGGTTACACGTGGTACAGGAGCCTGACCTTCGCCTCGGTGGTTACACGTGGTACAGGAGCCTGACCTTCGCCGCGGCGTTACACGTGGTACAGGAGTCTGAACTTCGCCGCGGTGGTTACACGTGGTACAGGAGCCTGACCTTCGCCGCGGTGGTTACACGTGGTGCAGGAGTCTGACCTTTGCCTCGGTGGTTACACGTGGTACAGGAGTCTGACCTTCACCTCGGTGGTTACACGTGGTACAGGAACCTGACCTTCGCCGTGGTGATTACATGTGGTACAGGAGCCTGACCTTCACCTCGGTGGTTACACGTGGTACAGGAACCTGACCTTCGCCGCGGTGTTACACGTGGTACAGGAGTCTGACCTTCGCCGCGGTGGTTACACGTGGTACAGGAGCCTGACCTTCGCCTCGGTGGTTACACGTGGTACAGGAGCCTGACCTTCGCCGCGGTGGTTACACGTGGTACAGGAGCCTGACCTTCGCCGCGGTGGTTACACGTGGTACAGGACTCTGACCTTCGCCGCGGTGGTTACACGTGGTACAGGAGTCTGACCTTCGCCTCGGTGGTTACACGTGGTACAGGAGTCTGATCTTCGCCGCGGTGGTTTCACGTGGTACAGGAGTCTGACCTTCGGCGCAGTGGTTACACGTGGTACAGGAGCCTGACCTTCGCCGCGGTGGTTACACGTGGTACAGGAGTCTGACCTTCGGCGCGGTGGTTACACGTGGTACAGGAGTCTGACCTTCACCTCGGTGGTTACACGTGGTACAGGAGTCTGACCTTCACCTCGGTGGTTACACGTGGTACAGGAGTCTGACCTTCGCCGCGGTGGTTACACGTGGTCAGGAGCCTGACCTTCGCCGCGGTGGTTACACGTGGTACAGGAGCCTGACCTTCGCCGCCGTGGTTACACGTGGTACAGGAGCCTGACCTTCGCCGCGGTGGTTACACGTGGTACAGGAGCCTGACCTTCGCCGCGGTGGTTACACGTGGTACAGGAGCCTGACCTTCGCCGCGGTGGTTACACGTGGTACAGGAGTCTGACCTTCGGCGCGGTGGTTACACGTGGTACAGGAGCCTGACCTTCACCTCGGTGGTTACATGTAGTACAGGAGCCTGACCTTCACCTCGGTGGTTACATGTAGTACAGGAGCCTGACCTACACCTCGGTAGTTACATGTGGTACAGGAGCCTGATCTTCGTCTCCGTGGTTACATGTAGTACAGGAGCCTGACCTTCGCCTCCATGGTTACATGTAGTACAGGAGCCTGACCTTCGCCTCGGTGGTTACATGTGGTACAGGAGCCTGACCTTCACCTCGGTGGTTACACGAGGTACAGGACGCTGACCTTCACCTCGGTGGTTACACGTGGTACAGGAGCCTGACCTTCACCTCGGTGGTTACACGTGGTGCAGGAGCCTGACTTTCGCCGCGGTGGTTACACGTGGTGCAGGAGCCTGACCTTCGCCGCGGTGGTTACACGTGGTACAGGAGGCTGACCTTCACCTCGGTAGTTACACGTAGTACAGGAACCTGACCCTCGCCGTGATGGTTGCACGTGGGACAGGAGCCTGACCATCGCCGCGGTGGTTACACGTGGTACACGAGCCTGACCTTCACCTCGGTGGCTACACGTAGTACAGGAACCTGACCTTCGCTACGGTGGTTACATGTGGTACAGGAGGCTGACCATCGCCGCGGTGGCTACACGTAGTACAGGAACCTGACCTTCGCTACGGTGGTTACACGTGGTACAGGAGCCTGACCTTCACCTCGGTGGTTACACGTAGTACAGGAACCTGACCTTCGCCTCGGTGGTTACACGTGGTACAGGAGCCTGACCTTCGCCGCGGTGTTACACGTGGTACAGGAGTCTGAACTTCGCCGCGGTGGTTACACGTGGTACAGGAGCCTGACCTTCGCCGCGGTGGTTACACGTGGTGCAGGAGTCTGACCTTCGCCTCGGTGGTTACACGTGGTACAGGAGCCTGACCTTCACCTCGGTGGTTACACGTGGTACAGGAACCTGACCTTCGCCGCGGTGATTACATGTGGTACAGGAGCCTGACCTTCACCTCGGTGGTTACACGTGGTACAGGAACCTGACCTTCGCCGCGGTGTTACACGTGGTACAGGAGTCTGACCTTCGCCGCGGTGGTTACACGTGGTACAGGAGCCTGACCTTCGCCTCGGTGGTTACACGTGGTACAGGAGCCTGACCTTCGCCGCGGTGGTTACACGTGGTACAGGAGCCTGACCTTCGCCGCGGTGGTTACACGTGGTACAGGAGGCTGACCATCGCCGCGGTAGCTACACGTAGTACAGGAACCTGACCTTCGCTACGGTGGTTACACGTGGTACAGGAGCCTGACCTTCACCTCGGTGGTTACACGTAGTACAGGAACCTGACCATCGCCGCGGTAGCTACACGTAGTACAGGAACCTGACCTTCGCTACGGTGGTTACACGTGGTACAGGAGCCTGACCTTCACCTTGGTGTTACACGTGGTACAGGAACCTGACCTTCGCCGCGGTGGTTACACGTAGTACAGGAACCTGACCTTCACCTCGGTGGCTACACGTAGTACAGGAGTCTGACCTTCGCCGCGGTGTTACACGTGGTACAGGAGCCTGACCTTCGGCAGTTACACGTGGTACAGGAGCCTGACCTTCGCCTCGGTGGTTACACGTGGTACAGGAGCCTGACCTTCGCCGCGGCGTTACACGTGGTACAGGAGTCTGAACTTCGCCGCGGTGGTTACACGTGGTACAGGAGCCTGACCTTCGCCGCGGTGGTTACACGTGGTGCAGGAGTCTGACCTTTGCCTCGGTGGTTACACGTGGTACAGGAGCCTGACCTTCACCTCGGTGGTTACACGTGGTACAGGAACCTGACCTTCGCCGCGGTGATTACATGTGGTACAGGAGCCTGACCTTCACCTCGGTGGTTACACGTGGTACAGGAACCTGACCTTCGCCGCGGTGGTACACGTGGTACAGGAGTCTGACCTTCACCTCGGTGGTTACACGTGGTGCAGGAGCCTGACCTTCGCCTCGGTGGTTACACGTGGTACAGGAGCCTGACCTTCGCCGCGGTGGTTACACGTGGTACAGGAGCCTGACCTTCGCCTCGGTGGTTACACGTGGTACAGGAGCCTGACCTTCACCTCGGTGGTTACACGTGGTACAGGAGCCTGACCTTCACCTCGGTGGTTACACGTGGTACAGGAGCCTGACCTTCGCCTCGGTGGTTACACGTGGTACAGGAGCCTGACCTTCGCCGCGGCGTTACACGTGGTACAGGAGTCTGAACTTCGCCGCGGTGGTTACACGTGGTACAGGAGCCTGACCTTCGCCGCGGTGGTTACACGTGGTGCAGGAGTCTGACCTTTGCCTCGGTGGTTACACGTGGTACAGGAGCCTGACCTTCACCTCGGTGGTTACACGTGGTACAGGAACCTGACCTTCACCGCGGTGATTACATGTGGTACAGGAGCCTGACCTTCACCTCGGTGGTTACACGTGGTACAGGAACCTGACCTTCGCCGCGGTGGTACACGTGGTACAGGAGTCTGACCTTCACCTCGGTGGTTACACGTGGTGCAGGAGCCTGACCTTCGCCTCGGTGGTTACACGTGGTACAGGAGCCTGACCTTCGCCGCGGTGGTTACACGTGGTACAGGAGCCTGACCTTCGCCTCGGTGGTTACACGTGGTACAGGAGCCTGACCTTCACCTCGGTGGTTACACGTGGTACAGGAGCCTGACCTTCACCTCGGTGGTTACACGTGGTACAGGAGCCTGACCTTCACCTTGGTGGTTACACGTGGTACAGGAGCCTGACCTTCACCTCGGTGGTTACACGTGGTACAGGAGCCTGACCTTCGGCGCGGTGGTTATACGTGGTACCGGTGTCTGCTTTATACTGCTGCAAATCCTGAATTCATATTTAAGCTGCTTCTTTTTCTACTTTTATCGCTTTGAAAAGAAATCGTTTAGAAAACAAATGCTCATGAATAAAAGGCAATGTGGCTTGTGCAGAGAGGATGGGGTGTTGTATGCGATGGTGAGTTTGAGGGCAGGGTACTAGCCTTGTGGCCTTGGCACTGTAAGATGGGACACTGGCGCTGCCATCTTACCCAGCATGCCAATCCCCAGCATGAAGGCATCCATGCCATAGGGGACTACCCGGGAGCGCCCTCTGGTGGACCCTGTGGGTGACATTACTTCCTTTGGCTGAGCTTTCTTGCACTCGACCTTTTGAAGAGACAGGAGAGACCGTTATCCTCCACAGACACACGAGGAGACACAGAGACACACACACACATACAAAGACAAGTACACACACACATAGATAGACACAGACAAATATATACAAACACGCCCACACACAGGACACGACAGACAAACACACAAACAAATTTTAATTGGGTGGGGGGGGGGAGATGTCGCACCATCTTGTTGTTGATTTCATGGAAGTGGATCTCGCAGACCTTCTCTACCACGTCTTCGTTCTCGAAGGTCACAAAGCCGAACCCTGTGGAGGAAACGGAGGCAACAAAGCTCATTTTCCATTTGACTATTTTCAAACTGGAGTCTTGATTCAGAGCATCATGGGAAGCCATGGAGGAAGACCAGGAAGTGCTGTGAGCGCGGACATGAGGTCGTGTCCCATCGGGGGGGGTGCTCTGTCCCTCCATGACTGTTGGCTCTCACCTTAGGGAACCCCCAGAAAGCTGCGGTCAAGCTGCAATTTGCTGACATCACCGCATGTTCGAGGAGGGAAAACGAGCATGTATACAAAGCAGGATGCAGAAAAGCCCACTGCTAGATGCACGGGTATTTCAGTCCGTCGCACAGATGAATGTGGAGGTCAGGAATGCTTGTGGTTCAGCTGTGAAGCTCATTCAGACAGGACATGTGAGAGAGTCAGGTCTGCTCCCCTGTGAGGGAGCCAGATCTCCTCCCCTGTGAGGGAGCCAGGTCTCCTCACATGAGGCGCTCGTCTGGGTCACTTTGGGCCACAGTGCGCATTGGATCCTCCCACACAGCTTACAAACATCCAAAAGGCCAAAATTGGAGCGATGGCAAATGGAAACAGTCTTTATAAGCCCCCTGCACCAATGGACAGCTTTTCTTGCTGCCTGTGTCTCAAATGGCTGCAGCCATTTCTGACTTACACTTTTCTGTAAGTCAGGACATCGATAACTATCCTCTTTGCCCAAACCGAGGCAACCAGACAAGTGAAGCTCACATAAATGTGATGCCTAAATGCACCCAAAGAGGGCGCTGACACGAAACAGACGTTTACACCATAGAAATGGGGCCAAGAGTCACAACACAACCAACTCACATTTAGGTGTTGGCAGGATGGGATCTTACTCAACCCAGGAGGGTGGGGTGGGCGTCAGCCCAGGAGGGTGGGGTGAGGGTTAGGCTGTGGAGGCTGTGACCCTGTCGGGGGTGGAGTGGGGCGTCAGCCCAGGAGGGTGGGGTTAGAGTTAGGCTGTGGAGGGTGGGGTGGGCGTCAGCCCAGGAGGGTGGGGGTAGGGTTAGGCTGTGGAGGGTGGGGTTAGGCTAAGGAGGGTGGGGTGGGCGTCAGCCCAGGAGGGTGGGGTTAGGGTTAGGCTGTGGAGGGTGGGGTGGGTGTCAGCCCAGGAGGGTGGGGTGGGCGTCAGCCCAGGAGGGTGGGGTTAGAGTTAGGCTGTGGAGGGTGGGGTGGGTGTCAGCCCAGGAGGGTGGGGTGGGCGTCAGCCCAGGAGGGTGGGGGTAGGGTTAGGCTGTGTGGAGGGTGGGGATAGGGTTAGGCTGTGACCCTGTCGGGGGTGGAGTGGGCGTCTCCTGTGTCGTGTCTGATGCCATGACCTGCCACCCAGGCTCAGCATCAGCGTGTGTCGGCCTGGTTAATTAGAGGATAAATCACCTGTCCCCTCAGACATTCTCCTTTGTTGGGCCTCCCCTTCTACCTCCACCCTAGCCCTCACCCCCCCCCCCCCCCCCGTGATACTACCCCCACCACAAGAGCCAAGCAGGATGGTGCGCAGCACCACCGGGATGAGTCTGGGGCCCTGAATCCAGCCCCGATTAACAAAACAAACAAATGACGCCTCATTGGGATTGACACTGAGAACACAGGCCTGCAAGGCGATTCCTGCTGGCATAAGAAAGCCCCCCCCCAATCCTGCTCCTTACCTGAGTGCTCAGTGCCCCCCCACCCCCGACGGGGTCACAGCCTCCACAGCCAGGCCCCAAACAGCCAAGCCGTAGCTGTTAAATGTCCACATAGGCTCGGATGAAAACAGCTGCACGGGCCGGACATGAGAGCCGCATTGTGGCGCAGTCCCTCCGAGGGGCAGTGCGGAGCGGGACACACACTCCCCGTCACTCAGGGACAGTGCAGCTCCACACGCGGAGCGGGGACACACACTCCCCGTCGCTCAGGGACAGTGCAGCTCCACACGTGGAGCGGGGACACACACTCCCCATCGCTCAGGGACAGTGCAGCTCCACACGCGGAGCGGGAATCACACTCCCCGTCGCTCAGGGATAGTGCCGCTCCACATGCGCAGCGGGGACACACTCCCCATCGCTCAGGGACAGTGCAGCTCCACACGCGGAGCGGGGACACACACTCCCCGTGGCTCAGGGACAGTGCAGCTCCACATGTGGAGCGGGGACACACACTGCCCGTCGCTCAGGGACAGTGCAGTTCCACACGCGGAGCGGGGACACACACTCCCCGTCGCTCAGGGACAGTGCAGCTCCACACGCGGAGCGGGGACACACACTGCCCGTCGCTCAGGGATAGTGCCGCTCCACATGCGCAGCGGGGACACACTCCCCATCGCTCAGGGACAGTGCAGCTCCACACGCGGAGCGGGGACACACACTCCCCGTGGCTCAGGGACAGTGCAGCTCCACATGTGGAGCGGGGGACACACACTGCCCGTCGCTCAGGGACAGTGCAGTTCCACACGCGGAGCGGGGACACACACTCCCCGTCGCTCAGGGACAGTGCAGCTCCACACGCGGAGCGGGGACACACACTGCCCGTCGCTCAGGGACAGTGCAGCTCCACACGCGGAGCGGGGACACACACTCCCCATCGCTCAGGGACAGTGCAGTTCCACACGCGGAGCGGGGACACACACTCCCCGTGGCTCAGGGACAGTGCAGCTCCACATGTGTAGCGGGGACACACACTGCCCGTCGCTCAGGGACAGTGCAGTTCCACACGCGGAGCGGGGACACACACTGCCCGTCGCTCAGGGACAGTGCAGTTCCACACGCGGAGCGGGGACACACACTGCCCATCGCTCAGGGACAGTGCAGCTCCACACACGGAGCGGGGACACACACTCCCCGTCGCTCAGGGACAGTGCAGCTCCACACGCGGAGCGGGGACACACACTCCCCGTCGCTCAGGGACAGTGCAGCTCCACACGCGGAGCGGGGACACACACTCCCCGTCGCTCAGGGACAGTGCAGCTCCACACGCGGAGCGGGGACACACACTCCCCGTCGCTCAGGGACAGTGCAGCTCCACACGCGGAGCGGGGACACACACTGCCCGTCGCTCAGGGACAGTGCAGCTCCACACGCGGAGCGGGGACACACACTGCCCGTCGCTCAGGGACAGTGCAGCTCCACACGCGGAGCGGGGACACACACTGCCCGTCGCTCAGGGACAGTGCAGCTCCACACGCGGCTGTTAAGCTGAATGGGCCCCTCCTTCTTAGGTGGGGGCAGGGAATTGGAGGGTGGGGATTCAGGGGGTGACTGACCAATTGTTCTGCCTCACCTCTGTGCCGGTTGGTTGTCTTGTCGAACATGAGCATGGCGTCGTCCACCTGTAGGAGAATGGGAAGGGAGGGAATGTGAGACTAAACGTGTGGTCAACCTCCCTTGTTAGATAGAGAGAGGGCAGCTAGTGACAGATGGGGAAGGCGGGCGGATCTGGGGGGGGGGATTGGGGGGTACAGGTGACAGAGGAGACGGAAGACAGAAGTGAGGAAAAGTGGAACGGAGAAGGGGGGCTCTCTGGACTTGTTTACCAGAAAGTTCCACAGTACTGAATGCATCTCTCTCTCACTCGTGACCCCCACTGTGGTGGTGTGGCGGAGTTAATCTCTTTATAAACTGGCCCCCCCCAATACCCTCCGCCTTTCACTTTCCACAAAGTTTGCTATTCCCATGGAGACTGAGCAAGGAATTACCCCGAACCTTCCAAAGAGGAAGAGAGAGGAGGAGAAGAAAGGAAGAAAAGGGGGGGTAATAGAAGATAAAAACACAGTGAGTGCGAGGATGGTGCAGGCTGAGCCGTGGAGGAGGAGCTGAACTCCTGAATGTATCCAGCCAAACAGGGTTAGATCAAGATTGGGGGGAGTCCTGAATGAGTCCTGTACATTAGTTTGTTAGTTATCATATATCATATCATATGCGTGTCATTCACAGGTTAGTCTTCCTCTAGCAGAGTCTACATAGTAACTGAAGTTTGGGCAGCAGTACGGTAGGTGAAATAAATAAGTATAGAAACATGTGACAAAAATCAAGGCGTTATGTTGGAATATTTCATCCAGCCGAGAAATGAATGCTTGGTCTGAACACACTATAAGGAAAAAAGGTTATAGGAGGTGGAGCTGGGGGGGGGACCGGCATCCGTCTGTATTTAAAGCCCGCAGCCCTGCAACACTGGACTTCACAGGTCACTGAGGAGGCCCAGAGGAGAGGAGACCTTGGGCAGGAGGTATGGGGTGGGGGGGGCAGTAGGGGGGCTGCGACAGATGCTGAGTAGAAGTGGAGACCTTGTTGAGGGCGGAGGGGAGCGAGCAGGGGACACCGTGGAGTGAGAGAGTGAGGGGGCACGAGAAGGAGGGAGAGAGAGAGGGAACAAAGAGGAGAAAGGGGCTTTGTTGTTTGTCACTTCAGGGGCCTGTCATCCCCCCCCCCCCCATCCCATCTCCCCCTCTATCTTCCCCATGGGAAATCGCGTATGCCTTTCCCATGCCCAGCCTGAGAACACGCTGTCATTTACCAGGGGGGTTGGCGGGCAGGGGGGTGGACTTAGAGCTGGACTTCCACATGGATTTTGAACTGCTTAAGTCATGCCAATGTGCCAGGATGCGGATGGCGTGAGCGGGACCCCTCCCCCGTCATGACGAGCACACAGTCACCTGGCATGCCGTGGCAGCGAACCCCGAGGGTCAAAGGTCACCAGGTGGAAGGAGGGAGTACTAATATGGCTGACACAAACCACACCCCCACACCCCCCCAGCTCCAGAAACACAGCAATGTTAGGCTGTGAAAAATAAAGAGTTCAGGTGGGCCCCAGGACTGGGGGGTAGCATTTCCCTCTCAGGTACTGGCTTATGGATGGGTTGCTGTCCAAGGCAGGGACACGTTTCTTTAGCTCAGTGTAGGAGGGTTAGGAGCACACACACACACACACACACACACACACACACACACACACACACACACACACACACACACACAGACACACACACACACACACACACACACACACACACACACACACACACACACACACACACACACACACACACAGACACACACACACACACACACACACACACGTTCACTGGGGCAGACCTTCCTCTGTCTCTCTCTCTCTTTCTCTCTCCCCCTTTCCCCACATCTCTCTCTCCTTCATGTATTTCTGAGTAAAAAAGTTTCTTGGGGGGTACAGCACAAATCTTCTCTGATTCCCCTGAATAATTCTATACCCTCCCCCCCCATCGAAATTCATTTTCATCACTTAGGGGGAAGAGGAAGAGCTTTGGCCTCATGCTGAGTAACACAAACAGCAGACTATTCAGTGGGGAGGGGGGCTTGGGGGTGTTTTTATTTCTATATTTCTATAGCTCTGCTGCCCCCCCCCCACACACACACACACACACACATTAAAGTGGCAGAGGGCTGCTGGGATCACGGGATGCAATATGGTGTCCTGATGGGGGGGGTGAATGTGGGCTTTTTTTCAAAGTTATGCCTCCTTGAATTTCCCCATAATTCCCAGTGGACATGAGGATGGCACTGAGGGGGTGGGGGGTGGCCCCCCAGTGGAGGACAGGTAGCTGAACCTGCACATGGTGTCAAGAAGGTTTGGAGAAGTTTAAGGCGTCCATCCCTGCCAGCTCCAGTGTAACAACTCAGGCCAGGATCTGTGACTGCGCAAGATGACAAAGGTCAAAGATCGGGGGAACCGGATGACCGGAGAGGATCCTAGGAAAAGACTGCAGCCCGGCAAGCGGAAAAAGCCAGTGGAAGTCAAAAACAGGGACCAGGAAAAGGGCAGTTAACGGCACTCAGAACAGGCCGGGGAAATGAAGGAGGAGTGACGTAGAAATCAAGAGACACCGAGAGGGCGAGCAGCATCTCCAGGGAGGTGCACACAGGAGCGAAGCAGCACAGATGGTGTGCAGGCCACTCAGGAGCCTGGAGTCACACCCCGCTTTACTGGATCAAGATGCAGTAAACTGCAGCTATAGGAGCGGGCTGAACTCGAAGCCCCCCAGGATTAAAAGGGAGGTGGCGAGAGGGTACGGCTGAACCGGAAGGCCCCCAGGATTAAAGGGGAGGGGGCGAGAGGGTACGGCTGAACTCGAAGCCCCCCAGGATTAAAGGGGAGGTGGCGAGAGGGTACGGCTGAACTCGAAGCCCCCCAGGATTAAAAGGGAGGTGGCGAGAGGGTACGGCTGAACCGGAAGGCCCCCAGGATTAAAGGGGAGGGGGCGAGAGGGTACGGCTGAACTCGAAGCCCCCCAGGATTAAAGGGGAGGTGGCGAGAGGGTACGGCTGAACTCGAAGCCCCCCAGGATTAAAGGGGAGGTGGCGAGAGGGTACGGCTGAACTCGAAACCCCCCAGGATTAAATGGGAGGTGGCGAGAGGGTACGGCTGAACTCGAAGCCCCCCCAGGATTAAAGGGGAGGTGGCGAGAGGGTACGGCTGAACCGGAAGGCCCCCAGGATTAAAGGGGAGGGGGCGAGAGGGTACGGCTGAACCGGAAGGCCCCCAGGATTAAAGGGGAGGTGGCGAGAGGGTACAGCTGAACTCGAAACCCCCCCCAGGATTAAAGGGGAGGTGGCGAGAGGGTACGGCTGAACTCGAAGCCCCCCAGGATTAAAGGGGAGGTGGCGAGAGGGTACGGCCTAACCCGAAGCCCCCCAGGATTAAAGGGGAGGTGGCGAGAGGGTACGGCCGAACTCGAAGCCCCCCAGGATTAAAGGGGAGGTGGGGAGAGGGTACGGCTGAACTCGAAGCCCCCCAGGATTAAAGGGGAGGTGGCGAGAGGGTACGGCTGAACTCGAAGCCCCCCAGGATTAAAGGGGAGGTGGCGAGAGGGTACGGCTGAACTCGAAGCCCCCCAGGATTAAAGGGGAGGTGGCGAGAGGGTACGGCCGAACTCGAAGCCCCCCAGGATTAAAGGGGAGGTGGGGAGAGGGTACGGCCTAACCCGAAGCCCCCCAGGATTAAAGGGGAGGTGGGGAGAGGGTACATTGAAAATCTTATTGATGGGAAGAGAATCAGAAGTTGACCGCTGAGTCAGACACGCTCGTCAGGTATTGATGAGGTCATGGTGACATCATGGCCATCGCGTCACTTGGGGTCACCTGGGTGGGCATTTCCCAAGACAGGGAGTCTTTCCAAAGCAAACACAGCCAACTTTATCCCAGGTTGAATGATCCATCACAACACTCCTCTCCTACGGACAGAGAGCTGATGTCCAAAATTCACACATATACCAGTGTCAGGACACAGAGGAGTGTGGCTGAGCGGAACTGCAGCCTGGACAGCCTCAGTAAAGGAGCTCGGTGCTGTGCCTCTTAAGTTGCACAACACACCAGGCACCACAAGAACATTCCGGTAGGATGGGACCAATGCAACTTTCCCCAAACAGCCAAGCAAAGTCCTTAATAAAACAGTCAAGCGCTAAAATCTGCCCTAATAGTTGGCACCGTGTGAACGGGCACCGAATGCAAACACCTACCCAGCCCACGCTTTCCCAACCTCTCCATCCTGCTTCCCTGCTCCACATCCATCAGGCCCACTCCTATCCGCCCCGCCCCCTCCCGCCTTCCGTCTTTGTTCCGCTAATCCCCCCCCATCAGATGGGGGCAGAAGTGACTCTAAAAGTAACATTCTGAAGAAAAGGGTCGAGAGCCCATCTGGGCTGGCAGAAGAGCGTGGACGTGGAGGATCCGGCGAGGAGCATGGAGACCCGTCCTGCTGGGGCCCATGGCCGCTGTGACCGTTATTCGCTTGGTGTTATTGTTACACAAACCCTCCAACCCGGCCGCCCCCCGAAACAAAAAGCCTCGTCTGGTGAATTACCAAAGCACAATGGACAAGCAGGGTCACCACGGCAACTGGCTGTGTGTGGGGGGGGGGGGGGGGGCGGGGGGTGCAGGGGCTGGAAAGGGGGGGCAGAGGGTAGCAGCAGCTGTTATATCAGATTAGTTCAAATTCTTACCCCCCCTCCAAGCACTTTCCTTACTGCACTCCCGCCCCTCGCTTAGTTCAGCTGCCTAGGCAGGAACTATTTTCTCCTCCCTCAAAGTTGTCCATAAACTTGCCCCCTGCCATCCTCATCCTGTCTGATCTCTCTCTCCTTCAGCACTTCTGACTTGCCTCCTCAGCTCCTCTTTCCCTTTATTTTATCAGCCTTGATGACCTTCAGGACAGTTGAGGAGACTTGAGCTCTTTCAGTCCACCCCCACATCCCTTCATCATATCAGTCCAACCTGCCATCCCTCCATCCTATCAATCCATCCCTCCATCAATCCACCCCCACATCCCTTCATCCTATCAGTCCAACCCGCCATCCCTCCATCCTATCAGTCCACCCTTCATCCCTCTATCCTATAAATCCAACCTTCCATCCTTCTGCCCTATCACTCCACCTCGCCATCCCTCCATCATACCAGTCCTCCCTTCCATCCCTCTTTCCTATAAATCCACCCCTCCATCTCTCCATCCTATCAATCCACCCGTCCATCCCTCCATCCTATCACTCAATCCTGGCATCCCTCCATCTTATCAATCCACCCTGTCATCCCTCCATCCTATCAATCCACCCCACCATCCCTCCATCCTATCAATGCGGTGGAATTACCTTCCCAAACTGGTCAAAATACTGCTTCACGTCTTCGATGGTGGTATTGACTGACAGGCCTCCGACGAAGATCTTCTTAGTTCGAGTGACCGGCTGTGAGAGTAGAGAGGAGCAGCCTTTCAGTTCACAGAGCAGCCCATGCTACACCTGCGCGCCTGCTGCTTCTTCAGGCACGTCTTCACTGACCTACCACAAGCCACTGGACAACATGAGTGATGAAACAGCATAGAGACATTGTGGTTTGTGATGGGGAACAGTAACAGGAAACAAGGGGAGAGAAGTCAATCCAGCAGCACATCTTCAGAAAAAAACCCAGAACAACGACTTTAAAGGTGATCTGGAGCGAAATCCCACCAGATTGTGGTAGAAATATCAAGCCTCAAACTAGCAAATACTTTTTCATTTCTGTTCAGAACTATTCTGCTCTGATTTCTTTAATTATGCCATGTGATGTTTTGTGAGAAAACTCAAACCAGATGAACATTGGGGGGGGGGGGGGCTAAATCATGCTGCTGTTTCAGTTGCTGGGGAGTCATATCTAAGGTAATGCCCCCCCACACATAAACACCCCTGATCCCCACTGGAAATAATGCTGCCAGGAATAATGGCAGGAATGATGTCAGAGCAAAGGGCATGTGAGTCGCCAGTCCCCAGGCACCAAGTCCGACGGAGGACGAGCACTAGGCCTGGTCTGGGGGGTCTGAACAGCACAGACCAGCGCCAAGGCTCATGCCGGTCTCCGCACAGCTTGGGGTCGGAGGTCAGGGACACTGGAGTGGTCTAGGCCAGTTACCTTGGGCTGAGCCCTTCGTGGGAACGCCACTTTCGGGTCGATCTGAAAAAGAGAGAGAACCTTTTAGAGAACTTTTGGGTCGAACAGAACCAATAGGAAGCCCTGCCCCTGCATCCTTCACTTGGGGGGGGGGGGGAGTGCCCATTTGTTGAGTGTCTAGTCTGGCCCTCCCCGGATGCAGGGGGGACACCTTCCCTGTGCCTCCTGTGTGTGATCTGACCACAGCCCCACAAGTCAGACCCCCAATCATTAAACTACCCACTGCAGGTGTGTGACATCGGGGTCTCGCATCACACTCCAGGCTCTCCCCCCGAGGCTGAAAATTCAGCCGTGCCTGAAATAAATGGTCCTGGCCACTTGGGCAGAAGGAACCCCCCCGTCTCCTAGAGGAGGCCCTTAACACAGCCCCTTGTGGCTCCGCATGACTCAGCATCTCGCCGGCATGAATCAGCATGAGGGCTCGTCACGAGGCTGAGGATGAGGAATGTGGAGGGAAGGAACAGGGAGGAGGCAGCCAAAGGTAGTGGGGAGGTACAATAAGGAGCTGTCAGAGCAGGAGGGGCAGCAGGAGGAGGAGTATGAGGGCTTTCGCAGCACCTACACCATCTTCAGGTGCAGCTTCCAGAGCAGATATTACCTACTACCTTACAGGCAGCTGATGACATTAAATTTGGCTTTGAAGGATCGTCCGGAGAGGTGGACAGGCCTATTAGCACCAATGAGAAGATGGGGAGATATCAGCTGGAGTTCCTCTGCATTAGATCCTCTTCAGGTTAATGATCAGACTGGAGCTTTGAGTCACATTGCAAAGTCTATCAGAGCTTACGGCTCATGCTGACGCATGCCCTGAAATGCAGGGTGATGGAGCATTTATGGTGTTCCTGAAAGTGTGTACAGCAAAGCCAGCTGAGGGGGGTGAGGGGGCCGTCTGCAGCTGGCCTTCAAGGACGAACACATCCTTGATTAGTGCCCACGGTACTTTTTCCCACCGTGGCCCCCTCCCACCCGGCCCTCCGTGCTGTCACCCCAGTGACATGTCATGGGATCCCTTGGAATGTCACACAGGCACTTCAATCACAAGCCTTGCTCACCTCCAAAAGAACAGAGCGAGAGAGAGGAGGAGAAAGTGAAAGAGAGGGGCCCAGAGGAGGCGTTTGCTTTGATTGTGCTCGCTTGTTCTTCCCAGGCCTCCCCACTGCAGAAGGAGGATCATTTTACGGCAACAAAAGAGAAGCCACGCTTGGCGGCTGAATTCCCTGCTCCGGACAGGCACTTGAGAAGGTTCCGTGACGCTCCAGCCCCTCTGTGTCTGACACTGTAACTGCACATGTGCAGCCACGCAAGCCGGCATGTAAATCCACTGGGAGGCCTCTCCAGAACTTTCCATTCACCTTCCCTGACTGTAACCTGAATTCCCTACCCGGAGATGTGTCAGAAGGACGAGCATGACAGGTCGGGGCTAGAGAACAAGACTAACATCTCTATATTAGTCTATGCTGATCTAACAGAACTACAGTACAGTGCTAGACTATGCCATGCTGTACTGTTGTTACACTAGGTGGTGAAACAGTGAGACAGCACAGCTCTAAGAGGGCTATATTAGTCCATAACCAAGACAAAGCAGAAACAGAACTACAGCAGAAGACTACTAAGGCAAGCTGTCCTGTTGTACAAGGACAGGCACTGAGTCAATACGTGTCCAGCTTTTCTGCAGACTCTAAGGTACAGTCAGCTAAACTAGACTCTGCGGAATCAGACACTGCAGCTATAGTTTAGTGGTATGGTCTGTACACTACTCTGATAGTCACCTCTGGTCTCCAAACCTTCTGTCGTCCAACCCTCCTGTACACAGTTAAAAACAGACACACACACAAACAAACAAACAGCATCAGCCGACGGCAGCCAGCAAACCAGAGGCATGTTAGACAGATGAGCTCGTTACGTTTGGTACCATCAAGCTAAGACTTAAGTCTCAGCCACACTCACACGGAGCCCTGATCGATGACATCGCTTTCATCTTGACGGCCTATCGTGGGATGGACCAGCACAACTGTCGTCCGAAAGCGAGCGGGATTTGTGGGGTGGGGGGGGGGGGCAGCCACTCGTCTCGTTAATTAAGGAGAGAGAAACGACACAGGCAGACGATGCCGCTAGACACACAGCAGCCGTGGGGTGCGAGTCCATGTGCATCAAGGTGCCACTTTCGGCCGTCTAATGCGCCCGTGTGTCGCAAATGGCAACAGGAGAACCCAAAAACAACCAAATGCGCATGAATCCAAATGATAAAGGACTAAACCAAGAAGCAGTGACTGTCCACAGGGTTCGGACAAGATCCAGTGCTAAGGTCGAATTTGGAGGCAAGTCGAACAATAAAAACAAAGTACATACAATAATGACAGTAATGATAATGACAATGACACAGTGATCGTTACCTACGTTACTGTGCCGTACCTGAGGCTGACGGACCGCTGTGGTCACAATGTTTTCATGACCGTCACCAAGCACTGCATGACTTTCTTATTATCAGCCATTGTACGTTTTTAACCCAAATGTTTTATATAATAGGCTCTACGGCAGTCCGTTTGTAAGACTCCTAAACCCAGGGAGTGCCTGTACGTATCTTAGCGACTCTCAGAAAGTACCCAGCGTTAGCTCTGCCTGCCCCACGGAGGCACTGGCCTGTGTTTCCTTTGAGCCTCACGTAGCGTTAGCTCTGCCTGTCCCACGGGGGCACTGGCCTGTGTTTCCTTTGAGCCTCACGTAGCGTTAGCTCTGCCTGCCCCACGGAGGCACTGGCCTGTGTTTCCTTTGAGCCTCACGTAGCGTTAGCTCTGCCTGCCCCACGGAGGCACTGGCCTGTGTTTCCTTTGAGCCTCACGTAGCGTTAGCTCTGCCTGCCCCATGGGGGCACTGGCCTGTGTTTCCTTTGAGCCTCACGTAGCGTTAGCTCTGCCTGCCCCACAGGGGCACTGGCCTGTGTTTCCTTTGAGCCTCACGTAGCGTTAGCTCTGCCTGCCCCACTGGGGCACTGGCCTGTGTTTCCTTTGAGCCTCACGTAGCGTTAGCTCTGCCTGCCCCACTGGGGCACTGGCCTGTGTTTCCTTTGAGCCTCACGTAGCGTTAGCTCTGCCTGCCCCACGGAGGCACTGGCCTGTGTTTCCTTTGAGCCTCACGTAGCGTTAGCTCTGCCTGCCCCACGGGGGCACTGGCCTGTGTTTCCTTTGAGCCTCACGTAGCGTTAGCTCTGCCTGCCCCACGGGGGCACTGGCCTGTGTTTCCTTTGAGCCTTCAGCTGAACATTGGCTTGGGGTGGCTGCGCTAAAGCACAAATGGGCCGAGCTGAGAGGGCCTGAGAGTGTCCGCTTCCACCCAGCCCCACAGGAGGCTGTGTGTCCCTGCTGCCTTCCTCATCGCCTCGCTTCCATGTAAAGAGATCAATATACAAGAATGCTGCGCAGGGGTCATGCACTGAGGTATATGGTGTGAAGGAAAACACAGTGACCCAACACTCACAGCCACACACGCCACAGGGGGGCGCCCTCACGGACACCAGCAGAGGGGGTCTTCTGCTTCATGCCAGCTCCATTTACAAGCTTACTTGTGAGAAGAACAACCACAGAACAATCGCACTCATGGGCCCATTTATTAGGCACAGTCAACTGGTACTGGCCAGACCCACTTTCAGGGCAGGCAAACTGCAAGGCCAGAGACAACTATCTACACACAACCATGTTCCTTAGCTGTCATTTGTGGTTTTCCAATTAGCTTTAATGAGTCTGGCAATTCTCCACTAATGTCTATCGTTAACAAAGTGTTTTCAGCCACAGAAATACTAAGGCAGAATATTTCTTTCATCGTTCTCCAGAAATTCTAGACACGGCAGTGTGCGAAAATCTCAGGCTGACGTCAGTTTCTAAGGTGATGGAACCACCGCATCTGACCTCTACCATGAACCTATGTGCAAAACCACCTTCCATCAGGCTCCTGGGCCATTCTAATGCGCAGCCACACAGAAAGTGAGCTGCTTGAAGACATACCTGTGTATAACATATAACATATGACATATAACATATAACACATGGCATATAACATATAACATATGAAATATAACATATAACATATAACACATGACATATAACATATGACATATGACATAAATCACATGACATATAACATATAACACATGACATATGACATATAACACATGACATATAACATATAACACATGGCATATAACATATAACACATAACATATAACATATGAAATATAACATATAACATATGACATATAACACATGACATATAACATATGACATATAACACATGACATATAACATATAACACATGACATATAACATATAACATATGACATATAACACATGACATATAACATATAACATATAACATATGACATATAACACATGACATATAACATATGACATATAACATATAACACATGACATATAACACATGACATATAACACATGACATATAACATATAACATATAACATATGACATATAACACATGACATATAACATATGACAAAATCTAGGTGTCACTTTGAGGCCTTGTTGGTTCTGGCTTCACTGAATCGCCCCCCCCCCCCCCCCCCCGCCCACTGCTGGCATCTAAATTGACCCCCATGTTGGGGGCTTCGTGTGACACCATTACATACCACACGTTTGCCATACAGCTATCCCAAAAGTAACATCCATTCCTGTGAAAACTCCCAGGAATGTCAAAGAACATCTGGGAAGAGGCTGTTTGTGAATGAGGACACACCTGTAACACATTTCACAGGGCTACAACTCACAGGCTACAGTTCACAGGATATAGCTCACAGGATACAGCTCATAGGATTACAGGCTACAGTTCACAGACTACAGCTCACAGGGCTACAGCTCATGGGCTATAGGCTACAATTCATAGGGCTGCAGCTTAAAGTCTACAGCTCACAGGATACAGCTCACATGGTTATAGGCTACAGGCTATAGCTCACAGGGCTACAGCTCACTGCAGCTTACATGCTACTGGCTACGGCTCACAGGACTGTAGCTCACAGGGTTACAGGCTACAGCTCACAGTGCTACAGTTCACAGGGCTACAGCTCACAGGATACAGGCTATAGCTCACAGGCAACAGGCTATAGCTCACAGGCAACATCTCTAAGGACTGCAGCTAGCAGGCTACAGCTCACAGGGTTACAGGCTACAGCTCACAGTGCTATACCCCACAGGGCTACAGTTCACAGAGATATAGCTCAGAGGCTACAGGCTTTAGCTCACAGAGCTACAACTCACAGCCTAGAGACTACAGTTCACAGAGCTATAGCTCATATGCTACAGGTCGAAGGGCTACAGCTCACAGTCTACAGCCCTGATCTCAGATATCTTCAAACTCCACCGCAACTCATCACTGCCTAATGCTTGATGCCGCCTCACTGAGGCAGGCCTGAATCTCCCACTTTCTTCTTTTCTCCTGGACACTTCCTCACCCTCGCAGCGTGGTCAGTCTCAGCACGCCACATTCTTTCTGTTGCCACAGGAGAGGCATTCTCTCCCCCCTTCTACCCCTTTCTCTCTCGCTCTCTCTCTCTCTCGCTCCTCAAGGCAGATTCCCCACTTGAAGAGGCAAACAGGCACTCTCTCCACATCGCCAGTGAGCTGCTGTTCAATTGGCCCACAGCATGGCGAGCAAGCCCTGTGGTACAGACTGCACATGCTGCGAAGCCAACCCCCCCCCCCCCCCCATCAGAGGCAGGCAGGGGCCAGTCTGGCAGATGGAGCCACATGCACCGGATTGGGGGGTATTCACAGACATGTGTGCATTGGACAGAAGGGGAACCCTCTTATTTAACACCACTCTGAAAAACTGATGTCTTGCCACTATCTCTCCGTAAGACACGGGTCATGTGACACAGGAGGGGCAGCCACACGTTACTCAGCACAACTACAGAGCATCGTTATTGGAGAATGAGTCTGATGAGGCTTTAAAAGGGATAAAAACACACACTGCTACAAATGATCAGTGTAAGACTGCAGAGATTTGATTTAAAATGAAATTGATCTGCTTGCAGTGATCTTAGGCAGTACTGATCTGTGTCGTTCAAACCTGTATCCTGGGAAATGTGCTGACCACCACCAAACGTAATGTTGTCAGAGAAGGGGAGCTGGGACCCCCAGGATAAACCCGAAAGTCAGCATCCTGATACATGGGCATCGCAAGCACCCACCCTGCAAAAGGCATCAGCTGCACGCCATGCTTCTGCCCTCCTGGCTTGGCGCTACGCTTCCATCACCATGGAGACCATGATCCCGTGGAAACGAGACCACAAGGGCGTCCCCGGCTGGCAGCTTCTCCTCAGTGATTCCCCGCGCAGGTGACGCGCACACTGCCCCCAAGGGCCACGCCGCATACTATTTATACCCTCCCTCTTTTCCTCGCACGTCACCCCCCCACCCCCCCCCATTGCAGACTAATCTCAGCCTCGCCGCCTCACACTTGTCTAAGCAGCCCCCCCTCGCACTCCTGCACTTTAACAGCATGTTTACTTGTATCCAGGGTTACTTCCCAGGATGCTCTTTATCTCTATCTCCTCCCCCCTCAAAATTCAAACTTCCATTGTGCCCCCATCTTCATCTTTCTAGGCCCTCTGACTCTCCCTGACAACGTGCTGCCTCCATCCTCTGCATTTCCATCCTGGCGGTGTCACAGGACAGAGGAAGGGAGCCAGCTACACAGCACAAAAGGGACAGGCAGAAGAAAATCACAGAATGCTGACCTCCTCTCTAGCGACAACACCCCCTGACCCCCTGGAGGGAAACTCGCCCATCCCCATGGCGACGAACAGCCTGCATTGTCCCCAGACCCGCCCACATTCATTACTGACAAAGACACACACACACACACACACACACACACACACAACAGAAAAGAGTTTCACATGACATTGCTGGTGAACTGCCGCAACACGGATCATGGTGACTTTTACCAAACTTTTCCAAAATAATCCAGGTAACATGAGACATATTTATCACGCCTGACCCTGAGAACAATATCCTGCACTGATCAGAATTCCAGCCTCCTTTGGTGTGAGCTTCACACAGTACACTCAGTACACATCCAGCGGGGAACCACAGCTGCGTTACAAGTGCCCTGTTTCACTTTCAAAGTGCTCCTGAACTGGCTATAGCAACTGGCAGAAGTTCAGCACAACTCTTCCCAACATGCTGGTACTGCCTGTTTGAAAGCAGTTCCTGAAGATGTTGCTGTTACCAACCAGAAAAATGCTCTCCGTTTCTCGTAGTGTATCATTGTAATAAATTTCCTCCCAAAATTTAATCTCCACATAAACACAACAAAAAATACTTGTGCATGCTGTGCTATGGATTCTGGCTGAGCACGAATGAAAAGCTTAGCCAGGGCCACTTGTAGCCTTCAGAGATTCTTGTCCTACTGCTTCTGTCGCCATGACGATGCACATCAAGTCAGAAAATGTTCCTGACAACCTCGCTTAGTAGGAACGAGGAAAGAAAGCTTATTATTCTGTATGCATTTTACTTCAATATTTTGTCCCCATCGGAGAACGGGAAATTGGGGCACAGAAAGAATCTTAAAAAGCCTAAACAGTCCCATGGAAGGAGTCCGCGCGCCGCGCTGACCTGCAAATGCGCTGTTAAATTCATTTGCATCGCTTAAGAATTTACATTTGTATCGTCGGTCGTTGTGCCATATCCTTACACATGAAAAGTATCCCCGTAAAAGTCACCGCTGCGTCGGACAATTAGACGCTTTAGACGTCTTTAGTCTTAACTGCATATTGAATAGTTAAACTGCTCCTTTGGTAAAAACTTGCTCTCCACCGTGAATAACTAAACTCACTTCGGTTTATAGGAGAGAAGTTTAGTAAACAACGTAGTTTTCAGAGTGAGGGTGATGCAATTATCTACTAAAAGACTACGTAAAACACTGATATATTCTTACATGCAAGCTATTAATGAAACAGCTTATTATTCCGGGTACGTTCAGAAATAGCAGAATAGCCTACGTGTACAGCAGCTGACTGAAACCTAGGTTTCCTTTAAGTAGTGCATCTGAGCCACTTAAAATGACACAATCTAACGTATAGTGTCACGTCTTTTTTAAAATATAAAATAAAAACAAGGATGCTACTAACGAAAACAACATGATGAAGCCCTTGTTGAAACTCACAGTTTTAGAGTCCAGTTCGTGTCTGGTTTGTGCCAAAACTTTATCCACTCCAGGCTGGTCCACAAAGGTGACAAATCCGAAGCCCCTGTACACAAATATTTGGACAAACGACTTCGATCAATAATTTATAAAAGAAAATTGGCATGCCAAGAGATAATCACAGGTGATCACGTGGAAGCAACAATACATCACAAACAATAAAGAGAAATTATTGTGGTCAGTGTGACAGTAAATAAAATGAGAACAGCGCGTGTTTCAGGGGCTGCTTGGGCGCGCGCCTGCCTCACCTCGAGCGCTTGGTAACCGGATCCCGCATCACCATGCACTCCTTCACTTCGCCGAACTTGCTGAAATACTCCTTCAGCCCATCTGGGAGTGGAAGAGAAGAGCAGCTAAACATAATGCACAACGAATCGCTCGTCCCACGTTAACATTTACTGAGCAGATACACGTAACTTAATATGACACGACAAAAGCACTGAATGACAGCATTCTGTTCCTAAACCGGCTGGCTTACAGATGTTCAGTTATATTCTGTGACAGCTATTGTTATTTAACCACTTTGTTATTATATATGCTGGAAACTTCGCCTTTAACATTGGGCGTTTGTTATCACTCACAGCAGGGTATGTGGCATTTGTGCGCGAAGAAGCGCAGCATTTCTTCTACAGGTAATAGGCTCTGACTAGATTTACGCAAGTACATGAATATTGTAGATATCGATCAATGAAATAAAATCCGAGTTAACACGGTTATAGATGAGCCAGTGTGATTTAAAACGGAAGTCATGGGGACCTGCGGCACAGCGTGATGTGACATAAGATGGGGGGGGGGGGGGGGTACAGTGAGCACCAGAACTAGCGGACACTTTCGGGGGGGGGGGGAGGGTGGTCAGTCAGCACCAGGACTAGCGGACACTCTCAGCGCGTCAGAAAGACTGATCTAAACCCCCGGGGATTTTTGTTTTAAGCCCTAATGCGCAGGTCACGGCGATTTCAGTAGTACATCACCTTCCTCCTAATCCGTCTCCCACTTTGAGATTGTTTCAATGCCACATACTCGAAAAGCCTTGCCTACTGATCCCCAGTAAATGAACTCCTTGATTTCGGCAATAGAAACTGGACTATCTTTATTTTCACATCACCGCGGGAGTTTTCTCCCTAGCGGAACAAGTAAATGTACATCAAGACGGAAAATAGCCTAGGTATTTATTAAAATGCATTTTTCCACAAAGATTCAATACAACAATATATACCCAGACTTCTTGAAAGTTTTGTTTTTATAAAACTCATGACTTACCTTGGGTTGTCTGCCAGCTGAGACCACCAATGAACATTTTGCTAAATAAGAAAAAAGACAGAGTGTAAACAACGTTGATATGATTTACTCATCGCCCCATATAAATTAATAAAAATAGACAATGAAGTTTAAATTAAATCATGACTGTCTGATTTATGAATAGCCTGACCATAGCATTAAAATGTACTTGCCAGACTGACTTGACGCCCCTAGTATAAAAGTTTCAATGAAATCTCACTCGCGGAGGACAGAAAGCATGATGAGAAAGTGCTATATGGTGGCTGTATAGTGAAATAGTGCACTGAGCGCAACCACGCTGGCTGTCTTTGTCTAAACTCTGATCGTCTTCCTCAACTCCCGGCTCTCCTTCGGAACAGCGCACGAAGTTGAGGGGCAGGCGAGATCGTGGGGAGGCTTACCAGGGGTCGTGGGGGGAGTCCGCAGAGGACAGGCTGCTCTGGCTCCCTTCCGCGTCCATTCCGTTCCTGTGTTCCCGAGCGTGCGGCGTGAGAAAGCAGCAGAAGCGGACTGAGGGGCGGGGGTTTGGCCGAGGGGATTGGGGGTGGCAGGGTGTGTGGGGAGTGGACTGTCTCGGAGAGGGGGGACGAAGGAGGGCTAAACACACAAAAAGCTCGCAGGCCCCACCTACTTCATCGGCCTCCTCTTGTCTCGCCTGCCGCCGCTCTTACCCTCCCCTACACGCCCCCCCCGTCTCATTCAGGTTTCTTGTAGGATAATTCAACTTGGATATTATTTCCGTTTCTATCTGACTGTTTCACAAACACTTTTGTACTAATTTCAGTACGTAAGCATCGAAGGAAAAAAAGTCGTATAATGCAATTAATTATCAATTTTATATTCCAAACTCTTAAGTGATTTTTAGCCAGGTGTCATGTCAAGGAAAATGCAGCGATGTTTGTACCGATATGTTTTTGATAGATTAAGCGATTCAGTTCTAATTTTCCCTACTTGTTCTATGCAGCTCACCTAAACACAGGAAGTACATGGATTCGCTGGATTCGCAACATAACTTGTCAACGACAATACAACATCAACACACACACACACACACACACACACATATATATATATAGTATATAAGTTTACTAGTGTGCTTTGGTTCCGCACCTGCGGCTGTCTGACGAGCCATTCTATCTGGAAAAGGCTCATCAGGTACGATTTAAGGAAAGGGACAAACGAGCTGTTGTGAAGTTTTTCAGAGTAGTCTGAAAGATTATTTGACTAATTTAAAGAGCCGTGGTGCTGACGATGGCGCGGATTACAGCAGTAAGAGGATTGCAAAAGTGTGGCGCAAGTCTGCGCGAATACAAGCGACCAGTGCGCGTGAGCGCTACAGGCCAGGCCACAGATGCTCCAGATCGGCTTTGACATTCTGCGCTAACGAGCACTGGACATAACTAATTACGGGGCGCAAAACATATGGCGCCGTTATATGTTGTCTAATCCCTTGGATATACCATACTGATTTGCCCCTGACATGCGTAAAATACGATTGGTGGTTCTGTCAGGCGTGGTCTGTGTTGTATACTGTCTGGTTTCAGGTGCTTCTGGCGTGGGGGCCAAACATCACAGCTCGTTATGGACACAGTACCACCAGGAGTGACCGCGTGCAGGACATCCACCTACCGGCCAGCTTTTTCCCAGCCTACAGCTGAGTTATTAACTGACGTGCATACACTATCAGAAAATGTACCGTTTTCACTGGGGCTGCACCCTCAAGGGTCTGCCAGTTTTACCCTAGCTGTAGGTAAAGGTACCTTTTAGTCGAACTTAAGGTACAGAAATGGACTCTGAAGAAACCCCCCAAGGTACAAACAATATTAATGTACCCTCAAGGGTACAAAAATGTTCCTCAGAGTCCATTTCTGTATCTTAAAAGGTACATTTACCTACAGCTAAGGGTACAACTGGCTGACCCTTAGGGTACAGCCCAGTGACAAAAAGGTACAAATTGATACTCTTTTTTGTGACAGTGTATGTAAGCTAAAACAACTTTCAGCTTTTTTAAGAAACACAGTTTTGCACTTCAGCATCTTTATATTGGTGAATTAAGGACGTGAGCAGCATCACCTACATGCTGACAAACCGTCAGAGAACTCTCTAGTAGCTGTTTTTGAAAAAATGTAGGTCTATATTGCACGTAGCACTGGTTTCTGTTCGCCAGTGGAACAGAATAGAATTTAGATGGATGATGTCAGGGTTATGTAAACATTTGGTTTGTTTACGTTGATGTGGAAATAGTGTGTTGCTACCTTTATGAAGGGTACTGGTGTCTAAAAAGATGTTTCCGGACAACCTACTCTCGCTGATGTATTATCTGAACTATGGACATTTCAGTTACAGTCATAGCTAAAAGCAGCTAGTCTAATGCTATCAACCACTGTAGTGTTAATGTCAGTAGATGCAGTGTATTCCGCAGGAGTCTCAGAGCCGATCATTTTAGCATGTATACCGATGTGCTCCAGTTGTTAGTGCGGGAGTATATTTATTAGTGTGATTATTGGAAAATAACGGCCCTAGTGATTGTGTGGCGTCTGTCTTTCTGATGCTATTAGATGTCTGGGTGTTTAGCTGCTCCAATCTACAATCCACCCCCAAGCTGAGGACATCCGTCGTAAACCTCGTTAACAACTTTGACTCTTATTCGAGGCAACAGGTTGCAAGGACGAGCTCATTGCCAGGTCTTAAGAATTTAATTAGTGAGCAGACGTCCCCGACCCCCAGCTCTTCCCACCTTGCGACTTAACACATGACCCATGGCAGATTATCTGATTCTCAAAGCCTCCTTTCAAAACTGACCGAGGTTCACCATGGCCTTTTAAACCATACTTCAGTTCAGCAATAACCTTGTTTTATTGCGCACGACCCTCAGCCTTATTCAGCATAATATGTTAAAATACGCCTCACATGGGTGTAATAAACACATTAACAGTAACGGTAATTATGTGGCTTTGAGAGATTTTCAACACACCTGTGTGTCATGCTTATAGTACCTAATTCTAGTGGTCCAGGTGTTATTGTGGTATGTTAGCAAATCAACCGATGCGAAATCATTATTATTACGCGATATTGGGATATCATAGGGGGCACATTAATCGCTCTAGCGAGTTCTGTCAGATCAGTCCTGCCACGGATTGGTGTTCCATGCGGTGTACAACCCGCCTTGCCCTGGCGTTCCATGCGGTGTACAGCCCGCCTTGCCCCGGCGTTCCATGCGGTGTACAGCACGCCTTGCCCCGGCGTTCCATGCGGTGTACAGCCCGCCTTGCCCCGGCGTTCCATGCGGTGTACAGCCCGCCTTGCCCCGGCGTTCCATGCGGTGTACAGCCCGCCTTGCCCCGGCGTTCCATGCGGTGTACAGCACGCCTTGCCCCGGCGTTCCATGCGGTGTACAGCCCGCCTTGCCCCGGCGTTCCATGCGGTGTACAGCCCGCCTTGCCCCGGCGTTCCATGCAGTGTACAGCACGCCTTGCCCCGGCGTTCCATGCGGTGTACAGCCCGCCTTGCCCCGGCGTTCCATGCGGTGTACAGCCCGCCTTGCCCCGGCGTTCCATACGGTGTATAACCCACCTTGTCCTGGTATTCCATGCAGTGTACAGCCTGACTCGGGAGGGCTTAGTCTGGGCCCCCTGACAGGCCTTTGTAGCCTGAGATGAGTCAGGTGTAGGAATTGATGAAGTTGTCAGAATAAAGGCCAGCTTCAATGGAGCCTCCCTAGAAGCAACATTCCTTATAAATGTCTTTTTGTCCTTTTCAGCTTAATGCACCTTCTGAAATCACTCAGAGGGAAGCCTGGATTTACCTCAGTGAAAAATACGCTATAATTCTGTAGCTTTGCAAGTGCGTGTATATAGCCCCTGCTCGTATTTCTAAGTGTATGTATTAGTATTGTGTATCTGCTTGTCGCGTGTGCCTTTAACTGTGGTTGTACTCGGTTCTTGGAAATAGGCTAAATGTCATCGAAGTGGAGCATGGTGCAGGTAGGACAAGGAGGCGACAATCTACTAGCGGCACTGAGGCACGAAGGGGGTTTATTGCAGAAATTAACTACACTGGGTAAAACTATAAAGGACAGGGCCATGAGGGGTCAAAAAAGCAAAATAGGGAAAACGACTAACTATAAGAAATAAGGTCCAGGAAAAAGAAGAGGCAAGCGACCGTAGCACGACCACAACAAAGCAGAGAGTAACATTAAACATTCTGATATAATAAAAACATAAGAAACATAAGAAATTTACAAAGGAGAGGAGGCCATTCGGCCCATCAAGCTCGTTTGGGGAGAACTAAACTAATAGCTCAGAGTTGTTAAAATCTTATCTATCTCCGATTTAAAGGAACCCAGGATTTTAGCTTGCGCTACACTAGTAGGAAGACTATTCCATACTCTAACTACACGCTGTGTAAAGAAGTGCTTCCTCAAATTCATTTTAAAATGTCCTCCCGCTAATTTCCACTTATGGCCATGAGTTCTACTTTTTAAACTAATATTAAAGTATCCATTTGGCTGAACAGCATCCAGACCTGTTAGAATCTTATACACCTGGATCATGTCCCCCCTTAGTCTCCTTTGCTCGAGGCTGAACAGATTCAGCTCAGCTAACCTCTCTTCATAAGACATTCCTCTAAGACCAGGAATCATTCTCGTAGCCCTATGTTGCACCTTTTCCAAGGCAGCAATGTCCTTCTTAAGGTATGGTGACCAAATCTGCACACAATATTCTAGGTTGGGTCTTACCAAGGAATTATATAATCGTAGCATCACCTCCCTTGACTTAAACTCCACACACCTAGAGATGTAACCCAACATCCTATTGGCCTTTTTAATCGCTTCCCTGCACTGGTGAGAGTGGGACACGGAAGCATCAACATACACACCAAGGTCCTTCTCGTAGTCCTTTATTTCAGTGGAACCCATAAAATAGCTGTACTTTATATTTCTGCTCCCTGCATGGATTACCTTACATTTCTCTACTTTAAATTTCATCTGCCAGGTATCAGCCCAGTCAGTAATTAAATCCAGATCCCGGTGTAGCCTCTCCGCTGTAGTATCTGCTGCACCACCCAGCTTGGTGTCGTCCGCCAATTTAACCAGTTTATTATACATATTGGTGTCAATATCATTAATGTAAATTAGGAACAATAGTGGTCCTAAAATTGAACCCTGCGGTACCCCACTATGAACGCAGGCCCACTGTGGCATTGTGCCTATAATAACTACCTGCTGCCTCCTGTCTGTTAACCAGTTTTCAATCTAGGGGAAACACACTAAGGACACAGGGAGGACAGTATGACCAGCAACACCTGCTGGCCAAATGGGGGGGGGGGACAACATGAAAGGTTGAGGAGGATGGGTGCTGACCATGACACTAAAACAATTATATAATATTTACCTTATAATCAAGCAAATATAGTTACTCAGTAGTATACATTTAAGGTCAATATATACATCTACCATCTTCGAAGTAAATTTGTTACGTAATTATGTTTTGCTAGATTAAATGACATTAATGTGTTGTATGATTGCATTGAATTGAAATGAATTAAATTCTTCTTGCTGTCATTTCAACATCTTAGAGGGGGTGACCAAGGTGGGCAGTGTGTGGCTCAGTGGGCTGACCCCCCAGGGTGGGCAGTGTGTGGCTCAGTGGGCTGACCCCCCCAGGGTGGGCAGTGTGTGGCTCAGTGGGCAGACCCCCCCAGGGTGGGCAGTGTGTGGCTCAGTGGGCTGAACCCCCAGGGTGGGCAGTGTGTGGCTCAGTGGGCAGACCCCCCCAGGGTGGGCAGTGTGTGGCTCAGTGGGCTGAACCCCCAGGGTGGGCAGTGTGTGGCTCAGTGGGCAGACCCCCCCAGGGTGGGCAGTGTGTGGCTCAGTGGGCTGAACCCCCAGGGTGGGCAGTGTGTGGCTCAGTGGGCTGACCCCCCAGGGTGGGCAGTGTGTGGCTCAGTGGGCTGACCCCCCCAGGGTGGGCAGTGTGTGGCTCAGTGGGCTGACCCCCCAGGGTGGGCAGTGTGTGGCTCAGTGGGCAGACCCCCCCAGCGTGGGCAGTGTGTGGCTCAGTGGGCTGAACCCCCAGGGTGGGCAGTGTGTGGCTCAGTGGGTTGACCCCCCCAGGGTGGGCAGTGTGTGGCTCAGTGGGCTGACCCCCCCAGGGTGGGCAGTGTGTGGCTCAGTGGGCTGACCCCCCAGGGTGGGCAGTGTTTGGCTCAGTGGGTTGACCCCCAGCTCCCTGGGTGCTACTACAAGTAGCTGCCCTTCGCAAACAACTTACTCTATGAAAAAGAAAAAGTTGAGGGAGGCGTAAAGACAATTTTCCCAAGGGGATCAATAAAGTATCAATAATTATAAATAATAATAATAATAATAATAAATTCAAAATCCAATTATTAAATTCTGAGCAACGCTGTTAGGCTACATAATGAGCAAACTGATCAAACTTGCTATGTTTTCAGTCACGTCTTTTGAATTGAGAAGGTGAATCACCCGTCACGAGCAACAATGGCAGAGAATTGTGCAAGTCAAGAGAAGACAGCATTTCAGACGGCACTGTCCAAGGAGCCAAGTTGCTTTTGCAGTTGGTCATGAAGCCCTTTAACCATCTCAGTATGATCAGGCCTTCACAAACTGAAATGCTCAGGCCTTCACAAACTGAAATGCTCAGGTTTTCATGAACCGAAATGCTCAGGCCCCCAATAACTGAAATGCTCAGGTTTTCGTGAATTGAAATGTTCAGTCCTTCATAAACTGAAATTCTCAGCCCCAACCAGCAGATTCTGTGCTTCACATGATACTTTTCCTAAGTGTGCTCAGGCTGTAGCTCATATGGACGGTAATTACAGCCACCATATCCAGTGCTTTCAATCCATCGCACTGGAAACACTGGGAAAAAGGCCATGTCGAAGGAATAAAATTACATCAGGAGGAAAAGCATTTGAAAAATTAAGAGGAAATGCCAGGAGAATCACAAGTGAACTGGGTGAAAAAATAGCACATCGATACTACAGGTCTTGCAGTGCCAGAGATGGGCAGGAAAACATCACAATGTACTTCGATACAAATGACAAATGCTTGTAAGTGTATCAAAATAAACTACGAAATACAAAAGTATCAAAATAAAGTTCATTACTTTGTATTTTAAGAACACAAAATTACATTTTACATACTTTTATTCTTTATCGGCCTGCTCTTTCATAAGCACACTGACACAAATGGCCAAGCCAAAGCGTAACATTTTGTTAATTGCTTAACAAGACTCAATATAAATGTGAAACCAAACAAAAGATCAAATATTCTGAAGCACTTACAATATATCCCAGCTATTCATGTGAACACTCCGATAAACTGTCAATCAGTTATAAAAGTAATAATAACAAGCTGAAAAAGATTTGCTTACTTGTAATTTAATTGGCAGAACTGCTTGCTTTTTGCACCACATGTCCTGCTTTAAAATGTCCCGGCCAATCGGATCAGAGACAGACAGCTGGGACGCATCGCCGTCTGTGTCCGTCATGCGTTTCCATGGTGTCCAGCTGACCACTCGTCTTGAGAATTCATTACTGCCCCGCCCACCCTTATTTTGACATCCTTGTAGGTGACACATCCGGATGCTTTACCATTTCCTTAGGCTGCACAATGTAACATCGCAATATAACTGCGATTATGTGGTGCACGTGCAATAATCACCAGGGTTTTACATGACAGATGTAAACATTTGTTCGAACATTGGCTTTTCGTTTAACATAAGAGATAGAGACAGAAAGCTAACATAGAGCAAAAACCGATGAAGTGGCACCACTGTAAAATACAGAAGTACATCCATCCATCCATTTTCCAAACCGCTTATCCTACTGGGTCGCGGGGGGTCCGGAGCCTATCCCGGAAGCAACGGGCACGAGGCAGGGAACAACCCAGGATGGGGGGCCAGCCCATCGCAGGGTACACTCACACACCATTCACTCACACACCATTCACTCACGCATGCACTCCTATGGGCAATTTATCAACTTACAGAAGTACAATCTCCTAAATTTAGACAATTTTATAAATGTCTTTTTTTATAAAACTGACATTTAAATGCCTCGATGGCCTTGTCCCTGACTTGGTGAGCAGAATGACTGTAAAAGCCAGCAGCACAGGAGCCCCAACAAGAGGAGCAGCTAATGGAGACTGTAAACCAGCAAAATACAAACCATCCTTTGGTCAAACCTCGTTGTCATTTAGAGGACCTCAGATTTGGAATAAGTTACCATCAGAAATAAAACTGTTACCAAATGTTAGGGTCTTTAGCTCCCAGGTGAAGAAATGGCTGAAACAAAAACAAACCTGTGAACACTGATGTTTTATATTAGCTATATTAATTAATTTACATTCATTTATTGAGTGTGTGTGTGTATGTATGTGCGTGTCTGTCTGAAACGATAGTTGGTGTTATTGTCTGTTTTTAAAAGTCCAACCAAGGACTAGGTTTGCAAATTAGCCTCTGGCTAGAAAACCTCTGTACAGATCCAGCGACCCGCGGTCCCTGACCTTTTGCAAAGACAAGGAACATGGAGCCATTTTCACCCTGGTCTCCAGACCCATGGGGACCAACACAATCTTCATGGCCAGTCGTGTCAGTGCCAGTGGTCACATCAAAGTCACCCGTGACCAGAGGAGAGTCACCTCGTGGGCATCCATCAACCACCTAGCGAAGTTACGAGTTAAATGTCTCCCTCACCGAGACATTACTCTCCGTAGTCAGAACATACAGTGAGACAACAGACAAGGTGTTCAATGTGAGCCTTAGCCTGAGCCTCATAATGCGCTTGTTGAAAGAAAGGACATCAGACACCATTGGGAGGAGCCGATCCGCTACAGCAACAGCTACTCCCTGAGTGTGGCAACCATCAAACTGAGCAGACCAATAGTAGGTACACCCACCTACAGAGATCTGCGGTCTGCGTACCTCAGGGAGTGCCACCACTGAAATGCGGACTTCATGAAGTTCCCCTAAAAGCAAATGAAGATGGTCATCTTGCCGGAGAGACAAGTCGTTCCACACGCCGACCCCGATGGGCTACGTCAAACGCCTCAGCACCACACCAGTCCCAATCCCCAACAGGCCTGACCCTATTAGCGGTCCAAGGGATTCAACTCTTCCAGGGATGAGGCCCCAAAGGCTTTCCCCCATTACCATCAGCCTTCCTTGTGGGCGGCTGCAGTAGACCAACTCCTGCAGAGAGCAGATGGATATCGTGCCTGTGTATATGTGAGCATATGTGAGTATATGTGAGTATATGTGAGCATATGTGAGTATATGTGAGTAGGAGAGAAACAAACAGATGTAAGGGCTTACTCCATCTGACACTAGGCGAAGTGCGAAAACAATGACATGATGGTGCCAATATGCTAATTAGTGATATTTAGCGACTGTTCAAGCAGCTTTCATACACTTTAACTTTATAAAAATGATGGCTCAACAACACAAGCACTTCTATCTCTGTCCACTAGGTGGCAAGTCATGTGCTGATTGCAAGCTGTGAAGCAACTGCTGGTAAAAATGAAAGGATTGGTGGGAGTGGGTGGTACCTAAATGGATGCATTTGGAGCCATTTTGCATGCCACTTTGTGGTCTGGGTTGTGACTTCGTAAAGAGGCAGTCTACGCGTGTCTGTCCATCCAGCTGTCAGTGAGCAGCAAAAGGTCGTGTGCGAAACCCAGGTCCTTCGCTCTGGAGCCGTAGCTGTGCTGATTCTTCTGCATGCTTGGTCAATAGGGCTGAAAGTTGTCCAGTATGGTGTGGGGCGGAGGGGGGGGGGGGGGCAACAGCCATGGTGGTACTGGGGCACGCCAAGAGAGCATATGCACAAAGACACCGACTTTTGAAAGTAAGAATGTCATTGTGATGCAGAAATAACCCGGCATTAAGAGCAACAGATACTGAGGGTTACAGAGCACATAGACACACACAGGCGAGTGTTACTGCCTGGGTGCTTTGGGCCCCATCCCAAGCTTAGTATATTATGCAGAGAAGCAGGGGTAGGGGGCTCCCTCTTCCACACTGTCACAGACTGAGACACAGGCGTCAGTTTGTCCATTCAAAGGCTTGTCGCTCTTCGTTTTCCCGGCCGCCGCCAACCTCCCAGTCGAGGGGCCTTTGGTCACATGACCTTTAGCCTTTTAAGGTCCTGGGACCAAATCCTAAAGCCTTAGTTCTCTCTCTCCCTCTTTTTCCTCAGACAGCTGAACTGTTTATGCCAGTGTTCAGAGAGGCAGGCAAGAAATAGGGCATTTGGCAAATGTTTGTGTGTGTTTGTGTGGGTGTGTGTGTGTGTGTTTGTATGTGTGTGTGTGTGTGTGAGAGAGAGAGAGATTTATCTGTCTGGATGTGGAAAGCTTTCATTCTGAGGTAGATTACACACAGACTAAGGAGCCATATGCTGATATCCTTAAATAAATGGAGATCCTCCCTCCCCCCAAACCGGCGTAAATGATCAATAGCTTAAGAATGTAGAAATGAAGGAAAGAAAGAAAGAAAAAAAGAAAGAAAGGAAACAAATATTGGTGCTATTCCAGTCAGAAGAAACCATCAAAAGTCTTTGGATGTCACTCATGCTTCGATGGAGGACAGTCGTCCTCGGGCCCCAACAGGAGGCAGAGTGGGAATACGGTGACAGGGGACAGCGGTGAGGGTCCCTGGCTGACAGCCGTCCTCGGGCCCCGACAGGAGGCAGAGTGGGAATACGGTGACAGGGGACAGCGGTGAGGGTCCCTGGCTGACAGCCGCCCTCGGGCCCCGACAGGAGGCAGAGTGGGAATACGGTGACAGGGGACAGCGGTGAGGGTCCCTGGCTGACAGCCGTCCTCGGGCCCCGACAGGAGGCAGAGTGGGAATACAGTGACAGGGGACAGCGGTGAGGGTCCCTGGCTGACAGCCGTCCTCGGGCCCCGACAGGAGGCAGAGTGGGAATACGGTGACAGGGGACAGCGGTGAGGGTCCCTGGCTGACAGCCGTCCTCGGGCCCCGACAGGAGGCAGAGTGGGAATACGGTGACAGGGGACAGCGGTGAGGGTCCCTGGCTGACAGTCGTCCTCGGGCCCCAGCAGGAGGCAGAGTGGGAATACGGTGACAGGGGACAGCGGTGAGGGTCCCTGGCTGACAGTCGTCCTCGGGCCCCGACAGGAGGCAGAGTGGGAATACAGTGACAGGGGACAGCGGTGAGGGTCCCTGGCTGACAGCCGTCCTCGGGCCCCGACAGGAGGCAGAGTGGGAATACGGTGACAGGGGACAGCGGTGAGGGTCCCTGGCTGACAGTCGTCCTCGGGCCCCGGCAGGAGGCAGAGTGGGAATACGGTGACAGGGGACAGCGGTGAGGGTCCCTGGCTGACAGCCGTCCTCGGGCCCCGACAGGAGGCAGAGTGGGAATACAGTGACAGGGGACAGCGGTGAGGGTCCCTGGCTGACAGTCGTCCTCGGGCCCCGGCAGGAGACAGAGTGGGAATACGGTGACAGGGGACAGCGGTGAGGGTCCCTGGATGACAGCTGCCCTCGGGCCCCGGCAGGAGGCAGAGTGGGAATACGGTGACAGGGGACAGCGGTGAGGGTCCCTGGATGACAGCCGTCCTCGGGCCCCGGCTGGAGGCAGAGTGGGAATACGGTGACAGGGGTCAGCAGTGAGGGTCCCTGGCTGACAGCCGTCCTCGGGCATGGATTAGGCGTGTGTGATTAGGCATGGGTTTGGGTGTGTGTGATTAGGCATGGGTTTGGGTGTGTGTGATTAGGCATGGATTAGGTGTGTGTGATTAGGCATGGATTAGGTGTGTGTGATTAGGCATGGGTTAGGTGTGTGTGCTTAGGCATGGATTAGGTGTGTGTGATTAGGCATGGGTTAAGTGTGTGTGATTAGGCATGGGTTAGGTGTGTGTGCTTAGGCATGGATTAGGTGTGTGTGATTAGGCATGGGTTAAGTGTGTGTGATTAGGCATGGGTTAAGTGTGTGTGATTAGGCATGGGTTAAGTGTGTGTGATTAGGCATGGGTTAAGTGTGTGTGATTAGGCATGGGTTAGGTGTGTGTGATTAGGCATGGGTTAGGTGTGTGTGATCAGGCATGGATTAGGTGTGTGTGATCAGGCATGGATTAGGTGCTTGCTAAATAAATAAATGAAAAGTCGAAGTAATGAACAGGGCACATTCAGACTCCTTGCCGGATTTGCTGGAAGTACCTACATTTGCCCCTGACAGGTCTGTCCGGCACCTTCTCTCACCATCTGACCCAACTCACCACAGGTGGTGATCAGGTGACAACTCAGCTCCTCTCTTCACCTGAGTGTCCAAAACATGCAGGTGTAGATCCGATGATGCAATTATAAAAATCGATCATATAACTAGGGTGCTCTGGTGCCAAGTGTCCTTATTAACAGCCTTATGTTCGAACATGGAGTTCGTTATGGATAAACCGCGTTTAGTTCAGAAGTTCAATAACTGCTCGGATTCTGATCGGGCAGGACATTCCTCCCAATCACACCCTTCAGGGTTTCACTGTCATTACCAACACGAGTGTTATAGTCCCCCAAGAGGAAAATGGAGTCCCCAGAAGGGGCTCCTTCCACAACCCCCTCCAAGTTCTCCAAGAAGAGCGGATACCCTGGACTGCTGCTCGGCACAGACAAACAGACAAGAGTCAGAGCCTGTCCCCTGACTCAAAGATGAAGGACGGCATCCTTCTTGTCCACACTGGCAAGAAACGGGGGGGCTCTATGCAGACCCACCCCTGCCTGGCATCTTTCCACTTTGGGCAACTCCAGAGTGGAATAGAGTCCACTCCCTCACCAGGAGCTTAGTTCCAGAGTCCGAGTCGTGCGGTGAGGTGAGCCTGACTATATCCAGTTGGTACCAAGCAGCTCAGACTCCTTTCCCACCAGAGAGGTTACGTTCCATCTGCCTAAAGCCAGTTTTGGTAGCCGACAATCGGTCCATCAAGGCCCCTGCCTTCAACCGCCACCGGATCTACATCGCACCCGACCCCCACGGCTCCCTCTGCAGGTGGTGGGCCCACAGGAGGGTGGACCCAGGTCACCCTTTTGGGCTAGACCCTGCTGAGCCCCATGGGTAGAGACCCAGTCACCAGGCACTCACCTGCAAGCTCCTCCTCCACCGATGCCTGGGTCCAGGGCGGGGCTGTGGTCTGCCCTCTATGTTATATATGTCAAATTTTGATTCTGCAATGTCTTCTTTTAACAAAAATGAACAGCTACCTCACATTGGGTAGGGAGCAAATATGATATTATTAATAAACTTGTCACACTGGAAAAACCATACTGTGCTTTCTGATCAATGAATGCTAGTCGTGTTTAAATGTATCACTGTTTGCTAGATGCTAGACCTATAATGTTAACTTATTTATTTTGCTTTTACCAGCTTTGTCGTGTTTGGCCTTGCAGAGCAAGAATTGCCCCCTTCTGGATAAGAAGGGTATTGCAGACTGACCTCATGAGGGAATCTCAGAGTGAAACGTGTTGTATCAGGTGGGAGATGTGAAATATCGCAATATTGGAAACTACACATTATAGTCAGCTACAGGAATGATGAAAGCTTCAGTTGATTCGGGAAAAGTATAATTACAGAACAATTAATGGTCACCCACACTGCTGAGCAATGTTCCGAAAGAGCGGGCGTGATAGCCTTTTAGTTGACATGGGAGTGCTCATATAACGTTAAATTACCATAACAGATAAAATCAGGGAAAGGGTAGGCAGAGTACGGGAGAGAAGCGGGGGGCGGCGGGAGGCGGCGGTTCAGTGAGCCTGAGATTGTCTCGCTCTCTGGGAACGTGGAAACTCAAGCTGCCCCCCGCAGGTCCGATTACCAAGCGATCGCAGAGAAGAAAGCCGTCCGGGGTGGGGAAGTGAAGTGAGAGATCAGCCGGGAGGAGGGTGCGGAGAGAGAAGGAGACGGAGAATGAGAAAGGCTGGCACGGAAGACGGAGGGCAGGGGCAGGAAAGATGGAGCGAGATGGGGAAAATAGAGAGAGGGCACTGTGTGTGTGTGTGTGTGTGTATGCGCGCGCGCGTGTGTGGGAACGAGAGAAAGAAGCAGATGAGTGAACCTGATGAATGAATGAAAAGGTTTTCTACAGCGCAGGCAGGAAGGAAGAGTATCACTTTCAGCGGGCACGCATGGTCTCAGGCTGCCAACAATGGAGGGTGGGTTTCTGTCACTCTTACGGATATCATTATTATAGGTAGCGTTATAAGTTAAATCTTTTACTTACAAGCAGTTGGGACCTTAACTCGTAACCCTATTATAAATAATCATGTATGTCAATTAATGGAGACAGATAGGACTGCAGAACCAAGAAAATTTCCGAAAAATACAAAATAATTCTAAAATGAAATGTAGAAATTAAGTAGGTCTACAGCTGCAATAAATCATCAGTAAGCTGGTTTGGTTAAAAATCCACTCTGTCTATTATTATTAAGGCTGTAGCAGAATTCACTCTCATTGACTTCAATCTGCACTGACACTATGCTGATCTACAGCATGCTTATAGCTGCAGCCGGAGGTGCCAACCCGAGGACTCCTAACGATCCGTCCAACTTAGTCTGGTCACAATCACAGCACACATAACACACGCACATTTTTTTTTTAATAAAATTAGTAACTTTTTGGCCAACTTACGGACTTCGCAGACTTTACTGATCTCTTTTTTTGTTGGGGGCTCTGACGGCATTTTGTAGGATAATGAATCCCCATAACTTGATCTCCATCTAGCGGTCGCGTGGAGTAACACCATGTCGCCGCAGATTGTTCAGGTGTTTGTGGTCGGTGGTTTTCACTATTAACCCATTTCATTAATTAGCGGCAAACAAATGCGATCGTGTATAAAGGTAAGATCTTAATGAAAATGTAATGGAGATGTGGTACAGAAGATGAATGAATGTGAATGAATGAACGAACGAGAACACTATTTAAACTAATTATACTACATTTATTGGGGGGGGCGCCAGCCCTAGCGCTGGCCCCAGTTTAGCATGTGGTTATATTACAATATGGTCAAATTAGAATATGGCTGTCACGCTGCTGGACACTTCACACCGCTTACAGCGATAGTAATTCATCAGGCAGCATAGAAAACCTGGATACCGGCACTCTGGGATCAGGGCTGCTTACCCCTGGTTTGCTCATTGTGTCAGCACCGCTGATTTTGTTTACTCTCCATACCATCTGCTAAAACTGTTTATTTATTTGGTTTTTCATACTGTACAGGTTTTGATCGAACTTTCATAATTTACTACATAATGCCATTTTTATCTTTCAACTTTAATTTAATATCAGTAATAGCATGGAGTACAGAACCTGTACCTGTGCAGTGACAACAGAAGGATTCTGTTCACATCTATAGTATCCTACTGCTGTGCCTATATCCTATATCTGACCATATTTTATTATATTTGGCTTTGTCTCTGTTTCTGCAGTGAGGGCAGTGAGGGCCGTTTGGGTCCTATGGGAGGTACGTTTTTTCCTCAAAAATTTTATCCAGTTAATATTTTTGAAAACATGCAAACTATTCTAAAACCAGTAAAAAGAAGAATGTTAGTTAGTTAACAGAAGTGTGTGTGTTTGTGTGCATGTAAATGGAGCATGACATTTATTTTGATTTTACTGGCCTGCTCAGACGGTGCACTTTGTCCAAGGGCAAAGTTCAATGACAGAAAGAGAGAGCAAGGCACTCGTCTAGCAGAGCAGGAGAGCAGGGTGGGAAATAACCAGCTCGCAGAGTGAAGCGGCAGGAAGGCGAGGGCTGTTACGCTGGCGCGGGGAAAACGAGCAGATGGAGAGCAAAGAGAGCTGCGTCGTCGTGTCGGCATTACGCAGCGAGAGCCGCCAGCCTCGGGCAGCGCCTGCGGGGGGGGGGCTCTCTTTCTGATCCGTGTTTGCACCAAGTGAGAGAGCAAGTGCGTGTAGAGTGCGTGTAGAGGGTGCGTGTGCGCCGCTCATCTGCTTCCCGCAGCGTTAGCGGCGTGGGGGTGGGGCGCAGGGGAGGAGCAGCGATGGATGGCCAGGAGCGCCGGGCTCCCACTGCCCCGCGCCGCCTCTCAGCCCTGCAGGAGCAGCTGGTCTGGGCCCTGCTGGGCTCCGGCTTGTCCCGGGAGCTCCTGCTCCAGGCGCTGGGGGACCTGGAACGCGACAGGGCGGCCGCGGGCGGGGGCGGGGGCGACGGCTCGGCCGACAGGGGTGGTGCGGAGAGCTCCGAGGAGGGGGATGAGGAGTTCCTACCGCCCATCTTCAGGGAGCTGGAGAGACTGCCCCCGGAGGAGGCGGCCAGACAACGCGCCCAGGTGGACCAGCTGCTGCAGTAAGTCTCCTGACCCTGGATCAGGTTCATCTGGTGGAGGTTGAGCTCAGAGCTCATGAAGGGTGAACTGAAGACAGCTTCCTGCTTATCACAGGCCTGTCTTTGTCTGCGTTTCTGACTTTTAAATATTAAGCTAAAAACCTCCAAAAGTCCATCTTATGCTCGCTCTCCGCCTCCTGCCTGAGTCTGAGGAGATGTAGACCTTCAGGAGCTAGTCCTCCATACCTCTTCTGTCCCGATCTTGCGGCGCCTGCCCCCCCCCCCCCCTTTTTTCTCTTTCCCTCTCTTCTCCACGACTCCCGGATCCCTCTGTCCATGGGGTGCATATAAAGGATAGAGTTCCTCCTTTTCTGGTTACTAATTACCCATCCAGTAGTTATTCTGTGGCCATTTCTGGTCCAGTAATTAATGAGCTACACGCATGGCTTAAGATTAACAGAGTAGGTCGCCCCTCCGTGGCTCAGAGATTCTCTACAGCACTAAAGTTGAGGAACGGCTTTTCTGCCTAATGCTTCCCAAACTCACTTTGTGGTGCCAGATTGATTATGAATCAGTTGTAACGTAAAACTGGCTACAAGTATCTGCTATTTACTGGGAACCTTGTGGGGTTCAGGTGTTACACTTAATGTGGAACGTAAATGTTGAGCCTGACTGTGAATTGCCCTTTAAGCCTGTAGGTATGAGGGTGTCACACCGAGCACATCAGTGTGGGACATCGAAACGTAAAAGAATAAATGTGTTTTGTGTGATTGTGTTCTGGTGAACGTGTATAAATCGGTGTGTGTGTGTCTGTGCATCAGGTGTGTCCATGTTTATTTGCTGTTTATGAGCAGAACTGAGCCCTTAAAGCCGGACTTTGCACTGCAGTCTCCCTCCTTATCTCTGTGTCAACAAGACTCTCTCTCTCTGCCTCAGTCTCTCCTTCTCACTCAGATTCAAACATTCTTCAAATGCCAAAAAAAATCCCTAAACCGGGCAGCACAGAGATAGAGAAATGGTAGTGTTAGAGTTAGGTAGCGTTAGGGTTAGGTAGCGTTAGGGTTAGGTAGCGTTAGGGTTAGGTAGCGTTAGGGTTAGGTAGTGTTAAAACCAGATCCTTACAGTTATTAATAAGTTATAGCAGTTTGCCAGTTCACAGTGGATCTATAGTCATAATTAGTCCACACATGTGACAATGTGATGCCTTTGCAGAGGTTTTAACTCTTGTACTTTGGTCAATAAATTTGTCTGCTAATTTTCAAGACAGTATTCATACCAAAAGTCTAACTTGTACTAACCACTGGGGTTTTCATACATTCTCAAAAGACAAGAACAAGTGAGTGAGAGTATGAATAGATGAATGAAAGGAAGGATGGATTCATTATTTCACCCTTTATTTATAAGGGTAAATACATGATTTTACATACTCTTTACATACACGGTCATAAGACTTTGTCTTTGTGTGTGAAATCATTTAAACTGGAACCGTCTCGCAGATATAATTTGGTAACTGATGAGTAAATTTAAACCCTGCAGCCAGCGGAGGCTGGAGAGCATCCATGCAGTGTAACATAGAGAGTTTAAAGGCTTTTCTTTAACACTTTTTAGCACTTTACTGAAGCACTTCAGGTTAAGTAGCCTCTTCTAGAGCTCAACAGCGCAGCCCCCCCCAGTCCCGTCCTGCCACTCAGTGTCACGCATGAATGTTACAGGGAAGATCCATGGCGTGTAGCCAAGCTGGTGAAGAGCTACATGCAGCAGCACAACCTCCCCCAGAGAGAGGTGGTGGAGTCCACCGGGCTGAACCAGTCACACCTCTCCCAGCACCTGAACAAGGGCACTCCCATGAAGAACCAGAAGAGGGCATCGCTGTACAGCTGGTATGTGCGGAGGCAGGCGGAGATCACTCAGCGTGAGTACTGTGCTACTCTGATGCTCAGCCTGTGTGCCTGTCTCTCTGTTTGTACATCACATGTGAAAGCGGTGACTGGGGGCTCTATGGGGGCACTTTCAGCACTGACTGAAAAAACAGCTCAGCCAAATATAATACAGGCAATGATGCAGTGAAGGTTCATAATAGTCTCGCTGAAATCAATAGTGACACTGAGCAGGATTGGCTGGACGCTTCCCTTCCGCACGGCAGAGTTCAGCAAGGCCAGCCAGGGGATTTCCCTGGGGGAGGAGCCCGGCGATGATGTAAGGAAGGGCCGCAGGAACAGGTTCAAGTGGGGGCCTGCGTCCCAGCAGATCCTGTTCCAGGCCTACGAGAGGCAGAAGAACCCCAGCAAGGAGGAGAGGGAGGGGCTGGTGGAGGAGTGCAACAGGTAAAGGAGAGGATGGAGGGATGTGGCTGAAAAAAAGGAGCGAGAGAGTGGAAAATATAAAAGTGGGGTGTTTCATGAGACCCTTTAGATGTTCCTGCTCCAGAGAAAGTTTCCCGTTTTTAAGGCTTCATTTCTGTCTCCCTTTGTGTCAGTGTCACTGCTCCAGTGTTAATACGCCCTGGTTTTTTTCCGCGGTGTCAGTCTTAGTTCTGCACTCTCTGAGGGTGAGTATTCCACCCGCAGGGCAGAGTGTCTGCAGCGAGGCGTGTCCCCTTCCCAGCTCGCAGGCCTGGGCTCTAACCTCGTGACAGAAGTGCGAGTTTATAACTGGTTTGCCAACCGTCGCAAGGAGGAAGCCTTTCGCCACAAGCTTGCGCTTGACGTGCCATTCAGCAGCCAATCAGCAAGCTCCTCCACCAACACCCTCTCTACAAGCCCCACGCACGGTAACTGACTGACACTGAAGTAATCATGGAAGCTTCCGTTAACCCACAGGCGGCATCCTCTCTCAGACATCCTCTCATTTTGCTTCTTTCTCTTGTCAATTTCTTCAAGACATGAAATACAGCCAGCAGGTGGCAGGTGAGGGTCACCATGGAGACAGGAGCACGGGGCCACGCCCAGTGCTCAGCCCTGTCCAATTGGAGCCAAGCCACACCCTCCTGGAGACGCATCACAAACCAGTGAGGCCCCAAGCCACCGCCTCATGACGCTTCATTCCTCATTTTCACTTCTTCATGCTATATAATGGATAAGAGACACATGCAGGGAAAACAGAGAAATGATTTATAAAGCATTTCTGGGTGAAGAATGATGAAGCATTTAAGTCCAGTTATAGTTGTTTGTGGTACAATTATTTGAATTAATTTCATTTAATCTTTAGACTGATGAATCATAATGTAAATTACTTGAAAAACATTTTGACTTGGTGCTTGTAAACGAATGAGCTCCGAGGTCAAACTGTAAATCAGCTGGTAATTAAAAGTTTTCCATAAAGATGTGCTGACATTCTACCCCCCCTTTTCTACCCCAGGTGTCAGGGGGTGGGCCGCTCCCCCCAGTCAGCACTTTAACAGCCCTACACAGCCTTTCAACATCCCCTGCCCCCCCACAGGGCCTGATCATGGCCTCCCTGCCCAGCGTCATGAGCCTGGGAGAACCCTCGCTTCTAATTGGTAATCTGCCCTGATGGTGTGACCTCTCCCAGATGGTGATCTGATGCTGTGATTGACTGCGTGTAACAGCTGAATAGGCTGTCGATAACAGAGATGTTTTGGCATGCATTTTGACTAAGAACTGAATTAATTTAAGTAGATCCCTTTATGTCTATGTCATGCAAGCTTAAATTTACTCTATTATTGCATGTTAATGTCAGTGCAATGTGGTCATTCCAACCAGGATTCCTAAAATCTCCCTCATACTTGTTCAAAGGTTTAACATCAGCTCAGCCTCAGACTGTCCCAGTCATTAACAACGTGGGAGGCGGCTTCACCACCCTCCAGCCAATCTCTTTTCAGCAGCAGCTCCACGCGCCTCACCAGCAGCCAATCACGCAGCAGTTCCCCAGTCACATGGGTCCAAGCTCCTTCATGGCAACAATGGCACCGCTCCCATGTCACAGTAAGAATGCCAAGATGGAGAGGCATTTCTGTAGGTGGGAAGGCAGGGGTGTAGGGAGGAGCGGGATTAAAACCAACCAGTGACACATCTCCCCTGCTGCATTTCCAGTGTACAGTAAGTCTGAGCTGTCCTCGTACACCCCCTCCAGCCTGCTGTCGCAGGCTATGGTAATCGCCGACAGCAACAGCATCGGGACCCTCACCAGCCTCACTGCTGTAAGACAGGTAGCGGCCCGCCCACCACAACCAGATACCCAATCAGAAACAGGGGTGAAATAACAGCTGCAAGCCAATCAGAAATGGGTAAAATAATGGTTCCAATCAGGAACATGGATGAAATAATGGCCACAAGACAATCAAAAATCAGAATTCAATAAGGTCTGCAAGCCAATCAGAAACGGGTGACAGCAGGCACGGGAGGGAGACAGACCTCTCATGCCCCGACAGCAAAATGGGAATCTTACTTTTAAATCTTTGTTGATTGTTTCTGGAGTTTGCATCATGTTTTGATAATTTGAGAAAAGTGTCACTCCGTCTGTCAGATTCTGGCCACAGACCCAGAGGACCAGTCAGACCCCCCAATCCAGGACTCTCTCCACCTGGCATCAAACTCCCCAGCACCAGGTAATGTTCATGCGTGACCAACATGCGATACCACACCAGCACACTTGGAACACACACAGGCTGCTTCCTACTTCACGCTGACAAAGATGGAACCGCGGGACCACAATTCATGATGAGAAAGGGCAGAAATTTCAGCTAACCTCCAAATACACTCCATTCCCTAAAACTTCCAAAGCCCAGAATAAATCCTATGAGCTTCTGTCTTCCACTCTTTCGGCAGTGACTTCTGGAGGCTTGGAGCTGTATCCAACTTCCCAGCCAGGAGAAGAGCACACCCCACACCTCCTCACATCCCCATCGGCAGACATCGATCCCTATATCCCCACAGAGATGGTTTCTTCCGCACAATAGCAGCAGTGTATCAACAGGGTGGAACCACATTACAGGATGGAGGGAGCTCAACTAACCACACTAGACAATGGACGGCAGTGGAGAGCCTCAGTATTAAGGCCAAACCGCCATGCCAAAGTGCCAAGTTCACAGTAACTTCTCCCTGCGTGGCAGACATTACCATCCCAGCAAGCATGTGATGGCCACATTAGCCCACTGTCACTGTCTAACACAGCTGCAATGCGACAGTAACACATGTAGAGATGATCAGTGTTTGTAAAGGAAATTAAAGCAATCACACACACGTCGTGGGAGCGCATCCTTTATTGCTGATGCCGGCGTGAGCCGGTGTCTGGCTGCTCTCTCCCATCCACACAGCGTCTTTAAGAGACTCTCCGCACTGCCTCCATGCTGGCCGACGGAGGTCCACCTTCACCCCTCTACCTCAGATCTCATCTTTTTCTTCTTTTTCTTTTTCTTCACTGGGATCTCATCCTGCAGCAGTGTGGACTCGGAGTTCAAGGCGGCCTTGAGCGCCCCTTGTGTATCTGCAGTGTTCCTGCCATGATCGTGGGTCTGGGCCTCTCCCTCCCTGTCCACATGGATTCCCATTCGGACGTGCACACTGCTCTCCTCCACAAAGGCCTCACGCCCATTCTTTGCTTTCCTCTTCTTTTTCCTCTTCTTCGTCCTACTCTGATTTTCAGTGGGGATGGGGGGTGAGGAGGATGGCTGAGGCATGCTGGGAAGGGCCGGAGCGGGCAGGAAGTCCAACGCAGACACCACAGCCTCTCGCAGTCGTATTTCCATCTCGCTGTCGCTGTCACTGCAGGAAGAGGAAGTTTGATTAAAAACAGGAAGTGTGACGCCTGGCCCCATGTTTAGCTGGGGATAAGGTTTCACTAACACGTGTCCCAAAGCCACTTCCACTAAGTGAGAGTATTACATCTTATTATTATTTCCTTTCAAATCTAATTTGCAGAGCCTCAGGATATTAGACTCTAGAAATGCAGAGAAACAGACATTTCAAGTGAAACAGGAACACTGTCCTAAAAGGTACAAGAGCAGGAGCCCTCAGGTGTCAGCATCCGTAAACACTTGACCGTGCTGCTCCAAGAGGACCCCATTCACTCCAAAACGCGCCTCCCTGGAGGCTGGCTGTCAGACACCCATAACAAAAGGTCCGTATGGGACCTGCGAGCTGATCGTGCTCCTGCAGACCCAGCCTGCATGCAGCAGGGGAGATGCTGACCTGGAGCTGGGAACAGGGCGTCTCAGAGCCAGAGGCTTCAGGTTCTCCTCGCCTGGGACAGAGGTGGAGAACAACCGGAATCCTGGAGAAGAATGGAAAGATTCTATTATTTTTTCCACATGGGTAACATGGCTGCTGGATAATTTTGTTAAATAATTATAATGTATCAGAATAAATTAGAATACTTTTTCACAGCAGTATATTTCATATGTATGTCTACTTATACGTGTGTATATTCATACATATATACACAAGCACCGTGCAGCAGATACTGTCACATGAAGCCACATTCAGTAACTTACTCACTGATACCACAGCTTGAGTTACGAGTTCATCTGAATCAGTCTGCATCCTAACCCCCCCCCATTCTAAATTCCCCCGATTACCATCATCATCATCCTCTTCCTCAGGGTCCAGCCTTGGAGTCCTCTGGAATTCTGCACTGGTACCATCTGAAATGTAACTAGTCATACAAAGGGAGAATAAGACTGACAATTGAAGTCCATCCACCATCCACATTTTAAGCATTTCTCCCAGTCAGGGTCACCTGGAGTCTCACCCAGGAGACATAAGGCTGGGGACACACTTGACGGGATGCTAGTCCATCGCACACACATCCACAAGCCCACACGCCCAATCACACACTGCTGGCAAATCATAGACGCCAGTTATCCTAACTGCATTTTCATGAATTGTGGGAGGAAACTGGACTTAGTGGAAAATCACCATGTGACATGAGGGCATGCGAGTTGTGAACAGGGCAGGCCTGCATGTGTGAGGTGACAGACCCACTGAGCCAATCACCATGTGACATGAGGGCATGCGAGTTGTGAAGAGGGCAGGCCTGCATGTGTGAGGTGACAGACCCACTGAGCCAATCACCATATGACATGAGGGCATGCGAGTTGTGAAGAGGGCAGGCATGCATGTGTGAGGTGACAGACCCACTGAGCCAATCACCATGTGACATGAGGGCATGCGAGTTGTGAAGAGGGCAGGCCTGCATGTGTGAGGTGACAGACCCACTGAGCCAATCACCATGTGACAAATCAATGACCAATCGAACATGTGTGGGATCAGCTCAGCCCAGTCCCAGTGCCACAACAGCTGTGGGCCGACTTGCCGCAGGAGAGAATACAACGGCTGTCTGACTTCCCTCTGCACTGTATCGATTCCATGTATCCAGGCCGGGGGGGGGGGGGGGGGGGGGGGGGGGGGGGGATGTGCCACACTCCACTGACATGGGACCAGCAGTGTACCCATACTGCCAGCTCTTTTGTCCATCAGATCTGACATTATAATCATTGCGATACAGTCAAATGACCTTTCACCAGATGCAGATTCATTTCATATCCACTACGCTGTCTGGGTGCTTAACAATTAACCTTTGTCACTGAGTGTATTAACTGGTCAGCTGCCTGGAGTGAGATTTTCAACTCGAGACAAGTCTACACACATGCACATACATTTACATGTATGTAACACTTTTATTACCTTGTAAATAGTCTGTAGGGTTTACAAACTACCCCAACACTTTTGATGTAGCTAATTTTAGGTTTATAATGAATAATATATATTTGCATAATATATATTTGAATAATATATATATAAGTGTCGTGTGAGCGCGAGTCTGACAGCGTGAGCTGCCAGATGCGTGGGCTGCCAGATGCGTGAGAGTTGGCAACCCTGAAAATTATTTAAAATTGTTTTATTATTTTACCCAAGTTCATTTGTGTAAAACATGACATTACTCTATACACTTAAAATGTAAGCATAAAATCACCAATAAACTATGTCTATTTATCCAATATTTAATAAAATTCTGCATTTGAAAACTTTTCAGCTTTCTGATTTCAGGACTTTTCAGCAACTCTGTTAGGAACATTCCAGCTTTTTCGTGTTAAATGCACTGCTGTTATTAACGCTAACAAAAGGGCTGCATAACACCATGCCACCCAGCGCAATAAGCACTATTAACACTCCTGAACAGATACTACTGCAGGTATAAAGCTAAAGTGCCACCAGGAGCCAAACAAACACTTTATCTCCTTCGCCCTCAGCACGCACCTATCTAGCATGGATCCCAGTTTCTTTGCCACATGTGTGCGGAATTCAGGGGTCGTCTGGAGTTCATTGCCGTCGTGTTCGTGCTGGGACACATTAATCCTGGGCAAAAAAAAATAGTACAGAATTACCACGTGAATTACAAAATTATTCACATGTATGCATTATGTATAAAACGAGTTTCGATTAGAACGGAACTTACCGACGACTTGGCTGGTCTTTACAATCTCCACCTAAACAAATAGTATAATTTTGCGTTACTATATTTTTGTGATCAATAATAGATCAATAGGCTACTAGAGTGAATAAAAGAACAGCAATATAAAATCGAGATGTGACAGAAAAACATCACGGCAGCTCATGGTAATGTCGCCAAGAGTGATGGAGAGCCAAACAAAACAAGGTCTTTACACATCAAGCAGACCTTCAACAGACTGCTACTGAAATGGCGCTGAGTCCTGGTAACAGACCGGCTGCCCCCCGCAGTTTGCATACCAGGCACACGTACGTGTGGACGATGTTCTATCACTATGAGCGTTTATCGAGGAAAAAGCATTCCCTAACGGAGAATTTAAAACTGAAACATAGACTAGTCAGCATTAGCATATGAAATTTAAATTGTTCTAACATTCAAGACTAAGTTATAATGAACAATTTAAGTAATATTATCCCTTATGGCTACTACACTGATTAATTTGGCTGACTACTTATTGCCTTACCTCTGCTTTAACGATAGGTGGACCTTAACTTTTTACCTGGTATAATAGTGTCATGGGACCCGCTGTATTCCGTAAAACTCCATGCAGCCTCTTTTAATCTTTGAATTTCCTTATCATCTTCACTGCTAGAACTGCTGCTCACATGGTCCCTGAAAGCTGCCATATTGAAATAAGCACGTGTCTAGCTACGGTGTATTATGGGTAATGGAGTTTGCGCTGAAAACAAAATGATTATAATAAATTAGAATTCACGTGACAGATTTGTATATGAAATTTATGATCAATTTATGAAATCTATTATTCTTGCCTATTAAAAAAGCAACGTAAACTGAAAATTGCGAAAAAAAAGTTCTGAAGAGGGGTTGGGGACGTTGGATCAACATTAGGACTTTTAATGTAGTTGATTTAAATGAAGACAAACAAAAATGACGCAAGAAGTCAGCGGACAAAGATCTATCACGACTGGAAAGAAGGCAAAACTGTAGGCCTGTTTCTTTTTCTTGTGTTCATTTGTGCTTATTTCTGACTCAAACCCAATACATTTGACAAGATGATGTTTCATTAGATTAATCTCACACGAGTATATTGGTGTCGGTTCCGTCGGCCCCTCGTTAAGTCTTCAAATGCACAGACATGGTACATGTGTACGCAAGTGGTTTTAGATACACGTTACCATAGATAATTGGTGTGATTTATCTGTGTATCAAAATACAGAGTAATTTGCACAGATGTGACAATGGTGCATATGTGGGGCTCGAGATAGTAGGGATAATAGTGTGTATGTTATGATAAAGACGCCTCCAAGACACAATTGTGAAAATCAAACATTATTTATTTTTCTTGTGTAACATTTGGTAGAAACGTCAACAATCCACGAATGCCATCCATAGGCGAAGTGTCAAAAATACAGATATTTTTTAAATCTGTTTCATATAGTAATTCAGTACTTGTCCATTAGACAACTAACATGGTAAATTTACCAGGTTCCCTGATAACACGAGTGAAACACTCTGCCTCTTCTGAGACTTAAAATGACAATTACTGAGATAAAAATCTACGTCCCGAAGATCTAATAAAAGCTAGTTCCCTCTGAAACCCAGATGGTCACGGTACAAACCAAATAAAATGGTCCTCAATAACTAACAATTCCAATTTAGAGAAAAAGAATACAAAACAACATTAGCAGCGTAAGCACAGAACATTTGCGAACGTCATTCATCATAAGGTGCTTGTTCTGTAATTGACTTTACATCTCATATAAAGCCATCTGCTCAAGATCAGTACCACAGCATTCCACCATCACCTGGCTGTGATAAATTGTTAGCTACAATGTTCACGGAAAGTCTTAGGACATTTGCTTAACACTGTAAAAATAGCACAAATTTATTAGTTTCACAAGAAAGACATTGCTTGTCAATGGAGTTAACATATCAGTTTAAGTCAGTTTTTAGACTGTTAAGTTCCTGCCATTTTGATATTAATTGCAGTGGTGGTCACTGGCTCCCAAAGGGATACTAAACACAAATTTGGTGTTTTATGTTATTGTGAAGGTGTTACTAATTAAAACTGATTGTCAATTAACTTTTAAACTCAGAACAGCTCATTTAGAACTACAATTTGGGTTTCAATTTATTACTACTTGAAATTAATGTTTAGCTTAAAACGATTGGTTGTTTCTAATGATTCACATTTTTTGCAAACAAATAAAGTAGCGATATTTGTCATAAAAGTACGTTTGCAAGTTTTTACTGAATCAAACAAGCGGACCAGGACTTTCTGTGAGCACTGTATCTGACAACTCGATGTTTTATTTTCGTATTACTTTCTGATAACCAAACTAATGACGTCTTTGACTTGATCAATCGTGAAGCCTTCAGATAAAATCTGCTTTTTCAGCCTAGTAGTAATATTGGCTGTGTAATATCTTTGCCAGTAGTAAAGCTTATTGTTTTCAGCTGTGGGAAATTTGGTCCTTCCAAAACACATAAAAGGATTTGATAATATTTTTGAGGTATAAATACACATGTTGTGTGCAAGCCATAACTGCATTTAACAATCTCAAGATTTTATTTTATTAGAAATTCCAGGTCTATACAAAGGCCAGCCAGGCTTCCCAGCCCAAGCTCTGAGGGACACCTCCAAAGTCCTGTGTGCTTGGATCTCCATCAGTCTGGCTCAGTCTCCCCATTAATATTATTATTAATGATACTTTATTGATCCCCGTGGGGAAATTGTCTTTACACCTCTTCCAACTTGCTCTTTGTAGAGTAAGCTGCCCGTGAAGGGCAGCCACCTGATGCGGCGCCCAGGGAGCTGGGGGCTAAGGGCCTTGCTGAAGGACCTACGGCTGTGCCGAAGCTGGGTACGAACTGGCGACCTTCTGATTTGTAATCCATTTGTAAATGTTGAGAGTCATGAAAGATTCTTCAGCAATGTGTTTCAACAAGCATAAGTTTTTGTTAAATGATTAAGCACTTTAACTTACTTATTTTGACTTAAGAACACAGGAACCCATTTTAAATGACCTAACCCAAAATAATTCACAATTTAAAAGATAAATCCAAATGGTACTTATGTCAGATTTGTATTTGGTTTCATTGCATAAACAAACAAGAACAAGTTAATGGATCATATTAACTTAAAGCACAGACATCTGCAGCTTTTAAGTGTTAAATATGAACAGGTCTTCCCCGGTGATGCAGAGACAAGCTGAACTAGCACGACTGGCTGAAACGGAATGCAGCTTCTGCCCACGTGGTGCGAGACGCCGGCCCACACATTCCCAGCGTGCTTAGCTGCAGGATTCCTGCTTCACCCTTTCAGGGCTAAGCTTTCCACAGCAGTGACACTTGTGTTTTCTAACCAACCCAAGAAAGGTGCTGTGCTGCGCTTTGTGCAGGTTGCCCCCTATTGCGCCTGCCAGTGTAGCCTCTCTGCATAAGCACGCAAGTGAGACCACCCACTGACCTGCAGCAGCAGTGCATGCTGGGTATCAGTCATGAAATTCTGTGGCCCTAGTACTCTGTCACTCAACAAGTAACTCATTAGCCTTTTCATCACTGCTCCATGGTCACATTCCCATGTCCATAAGTAAGGACTAATAAAGTTCTCATGCTTAATTAAAATTCAGTTGGGTGTCTTCCTGCAGCTTGCATTTGACATCAAATGTATGTGTGTAAATGTATGTTTGATGGAAACGGATGTCCTCAGGACTGATGCCAACAGTTGGACATGACAAAAGGATCCTTGTGCATGACACAGCAAGACGAGCACGCTTGAGGCTCTCCGACTACATCCTGCACAGTGCAATGATCGTGGAAAGTGTGTGTCTGTGATTTTAACTGCGGCGACAACTTTTATGTTATTTGGAATCGGATTTCTTTGTGCAGTGAGAGGCCATGTGCAAGATTAGTGGCTGAGAGATGGATGGATGAATGGATGGAGAGTGATAGGAATTATACACAGCATCAGGTCAGAAAGATGTTAAGTCCCTACAATGATGGATGTCCGTGACAGTTATGAAAACCTAACTGTCCAAGACAAGAAACAAACATCTATACACCAATCTGACAGCATCTGAAGCGGGGGCGACCATTTGGATCCTCTTTCAGCACCACAGTTTCCCCCATTGAAAAGGCTAATTAAAAAAGTTCTCAATTGGCAAGCACCCCCCTACAAAAGCACACAGAGGAATATTATTTACCAGCAGTCTGTGTTCTTAACATCATAAGCAGACAGGAAAGACACGGACATTGTGCTCTTATTAGGTGATAAAAAGGTGTGACCGGCCCAGTGATCTCACTATTGTCGCCACAGTAATATTTCCGCCTGTTGTTGGAAGGATTGGAGTCTTACAAAAACCAGTATAAAAGACTTGAGAGCAATGTATCAGACACAGGAAGCAAGGAGTGCTGAAGTATATTCGCCTGGTAATTCCCATTTCATGGAACTGCAGATTGTAAAGATGCAGGATCGCCAAATTACAGACATCTCAGTTCAATCAGAATGATCGTCTGTGACAGCACTAAGACACGTGGGGCGGCAGCAGGGGATCCTCGAGGTACGCAGACCATGCTGTCGCTCCTGAAGAACAATGTGTTGCCTGTACTCAGCGCGACCCAATCCCTGCGGCAGGGAGCTGCTTTTGCACTATGCTACTGCAATGTCAACAATAAAAAGGGGGCAGCCTTCAGTCAGTTCATTCCCATGTAAACTGTGAACCTGAAGCATGAAGCATGTGCTGACTCTCAGGGCTTCGGACAGAAACATAAATGCCCCCCCGTTCTGGAACCGGTGAGCCCCATCTGAGTACGCAGCCTGGTGCAGAAGCCCAGCCCTCACGTTGAAGAGTGTCATGAGAGCTTCCATCCGGTATAATTACTGAGTGACTGCTCAGGTTGGTCGGGAGGGTGCTGGAACCAGCAGGACCCTGCCCATTGGCTTCAAACCATCTAACCAGAGGAGCAACAAAATGAACTGTAAATGGGGTTACAATGAAAGAGGCTCAACGCCCCTTTCAGGCAGCTGGTGGGCGTCCCAGTGAAATTAAGCCATGTGGGATGAAAAACAACAATGGGACACTTCTGAAGTTCCCCATGACAGCTATAGAGCTGTAGTTTTGTAGTTATAGAGTTGTAGGTTTGTATAAACCAACAAGGATACAAGGAACATGCATTTAAAGAGAGAGACACCATGACCAACCGACATGGGAAGGCTGAAGCCTTACTGGGAGTTATAAGGCATATTGGGGGGGGAGGGGGAGGCTCAGGGCTGATGGAACGCAGTGGCGCGCGCCGAGGGGCCGCGCTGCCAGCTACTGCCCACCGTTATAAGCGTAGTCCGCCTTGTTGTGCATGATGAGCTTGTTGTCCACGAAATAGAAGCTGTCTGACCTGGTCTCGTAAGGGTTCTCCACCATCTGACGAACTGCAGACAGGCAGAGAGGATCATGCTGTAGTTTTATCAGCAAATGACATACAACGGTCCTCGAGTCCTTGAGTCCTCGAAGCAGTGTCACATGCCTGCTGCTAGGGGCCTGCATGAAATCTCAGTATCTACAACATCCCTTCCGGCAAACGTCACTATGACGTTAAAAGATTGTGCCACTTGCTGACCTCATTATTTAACTAGCAGAAATTCCTAATTTTACGAATAACAATTAGCTCCTGATTAAAGGAATGTTAACAGCCCACTGCACTAATAATCTCTACATACAGGCTTGGCGAGAGAAACAAGCCCAGTGCTAGTTTCACTACCTGTCAGATAGCTGCCTTCGGGTGGGTCTGCAGAGCAGATTTGCACGACACTGCTTACTGCGTTAAGTCTGAGTGCTGCTGTCTATATAATATCCTGAGGGAACCCAGCACGTAGCATTGCTGTTAAAAATGCTTCACCTTAGACCAGTATTCACACTCAGCAGAAGGCCCGCTACACTCCTTCACAAAAACTGTCTTCTATTCAGACAGCTGCTTTCTTTCCAGGAGTAATTCACAGCGAGTAATTTTCCGGTAGGTTGGGTTAATCAACACTTCTGCTGAGCAATTAGATGATGTAATGCTTTTCACAAAATACAGGAAATACTGAGCTGAATGACAGACCAGCACCTTTCTCCTCCTATATGTTTAATCCACCTAGACTTATGGCTTCTTCTATAAAAAAAAAGGCACATCCCACACCCACCAACCCAGAACATCGATAACTTGCAGTGCTGTTTTTCCTGTAGGCAAAAAAACAAAACAAGACATTTTGCACACAATATAGAATATAGAAGTGATGGCACCAGTCTTCCACAGCATCTATTATCAGAAATAACAGAATAAAGTGTTTATCTGAGCTATTTCCATCCATCTAGGTTGTAAACACTTATTCTGGTCAGGGTAATGGGGGGGGGGGGGGGGGTCGGAGCCTATCCCAGGCAGCATAGGGCATCTATAAAAAATAGCTTATCTCCTGACAGTCACTCACGCACACACATACTTCATTTATAACATCTCCTATTAGTGAATTTTTATTGGGTCTATTAGAAGACATATTTGCATATTTTTGCAAATGCAAATATATTTAAAAATGTACAAAGTCTGGTTCCACATATCTTACACTTATTCGTTCCAGTGGTATACTTAGAAGTGTTTCAGCTTAGCAAAATAGATCTTATGGTGAACATGTACACTATATCGGAAACACAAGATTTTTGATAGCTCTTATTTAAAGAGTGAAAACTGTAGACCTAGAATCAGGCTAGATAGTGGATTCTTGTCATTCTAGAGGAAGAAAGCAACATATGAGATAAGATATGGCCCATTCCTGTAATTTCTCAGAATCAAACACGTTGGTTATGTGCATGAGATGCTGCAACTTGCACAACAGATAGCACGACATTACAGAAGATTCCCCCTGCAGTGCTTTTCATCAGCCTCAACACAATCCTGCTGCTTCTGATGCTAAAGAAAATTCATCTAAAGACTGAATCAAACTTTTTTTTATCATTTGTATCACACTCAAACATGCACACAGACCCTCTGCTCTTGACAATCACCAATGACATTTTATAAACCCAAATTTCTAAATATGCTAAAATGATTAACTCTGAGTCCTTGTCCAATGACCTCTGAATGATAGTGTCATCACCATGGGAGACCTATCAGCAAGATTAACGAGCACAGCGGCAGCATAAGCCACAGAGCAGCGAGGCCCACCTGGGAGCTATTACCCTAAACGTAGGGCAGACGGAGGAACGTGCGGGAAAAGGCACTCACTGAGCTCGTCTGGGAGCTGCGGGAACTCGTAGATGTGCTCGCAGCTGTTCCGGCTGTTGGGGATACAGAAGCCGAAGTCGAAGTCGAAGCTCTTGAGAAGCTGGTCTCTGAAGTAGTGCCTCTCGATCATGCGGAAGCCGCTGATGGGCCGATCTCCCACAGTGAACTCAACCCTACAACAGACAGATGGAGAGGCTAAAAAGAGAACTACCGAACAAGTGCTGAAGATGAACTAGGGATCATACTACTGCTCATCAAAATATAGTAAGAGTAATACCACGAATATCAACAACACCCTGGCAGCCAGGAGAGTAAACGGTGAAATAAGTGAATCTAAGGAAAGATCGGTTGCAAAAGCCTCCCAGAACACAGATTTACGCCAGGAAGGTGCCAGGGCAGGGTCTAGAAAATGACCTGCAGAAAGACTCTCCTTTCCAAATAAGTTTTATATGGTTGCTTTGAACAAAACTGCTAGGCACGCACTGCAGCGATGAGGATGAGGAAGATAGCAATAGTTTGTTGCGTTCCAAACTCACGTGGCACCCACAGTGCGCAGTCTCAAGAAGGCAGCAGTGAACTGGTATCGGACGAAGCGTCCCGCGTTGGAATCGGATCCCCCGTTCATATCCTCCTCCTCCAGTGGATCTGTGGTGCATCAAGGGAACACATCAAGGCGGACCTCGTCCAGGTACGACTACCCACGGCAAAGGGCAGCAGGCACAGTCGGACATACCGCTGTTCGGTGGTTTGGCTATCTCAAAGAGCACCGTCCCGGTCTCCATGTCTCTTATCTTGAAACGTGTGAAATCGATATTAAACACATTGTCCTCAGGTTTACAGAGGTAATCTGCAAGAAGACACAGGGCGTCAGGTTACAGATTCACCAGGACTTCAGCTGCACTGCATATTTACGGAATATTAATTATTTAAATACATAATATAGGTAGCCTGTTTGTGAAGCGTGTCTGCCAAGCTTGATCCCTTATCTCGCAGGCAGACTCCCTTCGCCTTTGTCCGCTGAGGCGTATGCCCTCATGTGCCCCAGCAAACGCTCTGCGCGTCTTTCCTCCATTATGCTGTCCGAAACGCCAACAGCTCACTGACAAAGGAAAGAGCCCCGCGCCCTCTGCAAGTTCCGCACATTTCGGCTCAGGTTTTGGCCAGCCCGAGTTCGGCTGTCCGGAGCCCCCAGCCCGACAACCCCACCTGCCAACCAGCGTCCGGGGACCCGGCCCCCAACTTAACTTCCAGGACCTCGGGGTCGGCAAACAGTGGTTTCTCTTTCCTCATGCGCCTACCGCGGGTGACGGAGCGCAGACCCAGAACTTCGTCCGGAGTGATGTCTCGCCCCAGCCCCCTCAGCTCGTCCTCCGTAACGGGCCGCCTCTCCGGCTGACTTCGCCGCGGCTTCAGCCTCTTCATGACGCCTCCCCCGGGTCTGCGCTCTCTGCCGCCCGCAGCGGACCCCGGCTCAGCGTCGGGCCCATGGGCGCTGGCAGACGTTTCCGTGCGAGGTTTGCGTTCGCTCATAGCTCCGCCGTCCGCTCAGATTCATGGACGCGATGCCGCTCGCTTCAAGATGGCGTCACGTCTCTATGGTGAAACTACGCCGGAGAGAAGCGCTCGCGATTGGCAGCACACGCTCCGCGGTTGCCATGGTCACGGGCACGCGCGTGCTGTTTATTTTCCCTCCTCCCGCCAAATGATTACCTTGTTTTATGTCATGATGCCACTGGGATCTGTAAGGCGACAGCCCGTGGAGAGAGCGCCACACTTAGCGAAAGATCACCAGTGAAACCGAGTTAAGGAGCACACGGTCAGGCGAGCAGTGTATACAATAAAACATCAGCACAACACAAAACGTTAGATAAAATAGCACATTTATTTAAAAAGAAACAGTGAAGTCACACCAGGCAGCAATTCCCAACTTGTATGCAGCTTGACAAGAGCAGAGGGTGTGTGTGCGCATGTTTCAGTGTGACTCAGTGTTTGAGTTTATGGGGAAGACATCCACGTGTAACCTGTCATTCACGCAAATCTCATTCAATCCTCCAAAGTGGACAGATAATGCAAGAGAACACAAGACATGTACCGTTTATGTTCTTGTGCAGGTAAAGGGAATTAAAGATGTTAACAGCTGATTTGGAAATAAGGAATGTATATGAGGATGAAAACCGCACCTTCCTTAAAAACAATGATATGAACTGAAAGGAAAATCAAGCATCTGCACAAACCATATAAGCACAGTAAATGACATCAGAGGACGGTAAAGCATGTTGGCATGTATTCAAAATCAAGGCAATATGAAATCAAAACAAATTATACATACACACAGATTGCTCTTTAAAATTAACACCAGACAGTGCAAAAATTCACACCCCAAAAATAAAAATCTTTGTAAAAAGTAAAACCAAAGTATGTCCTGAGGGAGCTACCTTGCTGTTCAATTACCAATGTTACGCAGCCTGCACTTTAAGTTATACAATACAAAAAAAGCCAAAAACTAACCCTAACCCCCATTACACAGCCCTAAGACGGCACAGTTGTATTACACTTTCCATTTCACTTCACTCCCTTCACCTCCAACAAAAATAAACCTGTCATAAAAAAATCTAAAGAAGAAAATAGTTTTGGCACACTAAAACGAGTGTGACTCTGTACCATACGTGTGTACACACACACACACACTCTCTCACACACACACACACACACACACACACAATTTTATTTGCCAAAACAGAAAAGCTTCTAACTTTGGTGCAGGTTTTTATTTTGTCAATTTTAAATAAAGATTAAAAAGGTGCTTCTGATTGATTTCTGATTGTTTTTGTAATTCATATCTACTCTGCCCTGAAAAGATAGGTCCAAATCTCTCTCCCTTCACCAAGTTTACACACTTCAGGAGCATAAATAACTAACATGGTATAAATAACTAGTCAAAAGTTACCAAGATCTGATGGATCAATGGCGATGACTTTCTTAAGCAAGACAGATGACAAGCCCTGAAGCAGAGCAGAGATGATTTACGCCCTTCGAGGGCTACGTTTCCACCGTACCCCAGTACAGAAATGGATGCGAGGCCATTACTCAGGTCTATCACTCAGACAAAGACACACACTCATTTCCCACGGGACAAACACACAGCTCAGGGTCACTGACCTAAACGCAAGGCTGCTGGTTTAAATCAATCTACACTGAACCAATTAAGGCAAATCAAAGACGATGTAAGTACAATGGCACGAGGAGACCCAAGGAAGAGCAGTGCTGATATGAGAACAAAGCTGACTGCAACCAAAACGAACAGGAACGGTGGCAGCAGAGATGGGAGTATTAGTGAGGGACAAGTGACAACCTGAGAGAGCAAGAAAATATTCAACTGACAATTCCTTAGCCAGCAACCTAAGCAACAGCTGCAGCCCCCTCTGAAAGCTACTGCAAGAAAATGGAGAGCTTTAGTCTTAACTGAACGTTTACCACGCTACGTTTCATGCCAAGTTGAGTGTAGAGGTATTGATGGTTCTACTGTACAAGTACAGCTAATTGACTGGACAGTTCAGCTTGTGAAATCTGTCGCCCAGCATAACTTCATTGAGAATGTGGTGCACTGCAGCCCAAAAGAACGACTAACCACTGCAGCATCACCTCATCATCTGACTGTAGGGGCATCCTGCATCCTAAATACAAGACAGAGATGTGCTGTCTGCAGGCTGTTTGGCTGATTGGGGGCGGGGGGGGGGGGGGGGGGGGGGGGGGGACTACATCAAGGAAGCATGACATCAGGGATTACAGGTCATGGGTACTGCATTACCCCATACAGGGCAGTCTGAGTCAACTTAAACCCACAGATCATGAAGGGAGAAGCCAGCAGGCCCAGGGAGGGGACCTGGAGAACGACGGAATACAGCTGAACGAATCATCACACCTCTCCTTTACAATAAGCACAGCGGGTTCTGTACCTCTGATTCCACCAACCAAACACTTCCTCCCTAAGCAGCAGCCAGGCTAATGAATACAAAGCAGACCCAGGAAGGCAGGCCGCCTGACACCCGGCCGCCTGACACCCGGCCGCCTGACACCCGGCCGCCTGACACCCGGCCGCCTGACACCCTCATACAGCTGATTCAATGTTTATTAGGTTCAGGACGTCAGCAGCCTCTCGCTCCAGGATAATGAGATCACCAATACTACAAGTTAGCTGGTTACAAAGAAACAGCGCAATGGGTCATGTGGCCACACTTAATGTAAACATGTCCAGGAAGGAACGTGTGAGTCTCAGGCGAGCATCTCATACAGAATTCCTGTTCATATAAAATAAGGAGCACGACAGCCTTTCCCTCCTCTCCGAAGTACAGCAGGGTGGGGGGTCAGGGGGCAGACTGCTGTTTTGGCAGCACTCATCACGGTCGACCCCAAACAACAGGGCCTATAATCCAAGGGAAAACACACACCAGCGGTGGCACTTCTCCCATCTCCTGCAGACTGCACTCTGATCGCCCCCCTGCTGTCTATGTGGATGCTGCAGACACAGCTTTCGATTAATAAAGCAGGACATTTCACACCCAAAAACACACCTGCCTTCACAAAGCTGTGTCCAGCAGAAACGTCAATGCTTAAACTGGTAAAGTCAGGCATGAATAAAACATCTAAAAGTGACATCAATTCCTGTCCCCAGCCCCAGGCCTCATTCCCCTTCGCCTAAATGTCCGCCTAGTCGCCATTTCCCCAATATAAACCTCAGCAAACTAAAGCTGGTGAGAAATAAAGCCGTTTTTTTTCACTCCAAGCTTCTGAGGGGCCAATGAGAGGCCGCTTGGCTTGTCATGAATTGCACAGAAATTCCTGCATACGCACGAACACACACACACACACGCACACACACACACACACTCTCTTTCTCTTGCTCTCCCCCCTCAATGTGCTCTGTGGTCACTGGTTCACTGACAACGCCACCACCCCCCCTCCGGTGTGGTTCTTTGGGAATCCCCTTCTGCTGCTGCCCCTGCTGCCTCCACAGATCTCCACCCCCCACCCCAAGCCCACCCCCCCATCCCTGCTGGCGTCTCCTGGGTCTGCACACCTGTCGTTTTGTCTCAGTCCGTTCCCCGTCTTCTGCCGTGTGCCCAGTGCCCCCCCCCAGGGCCCCCACGTGCTCCATCAGAGCCGGCAAAGGCAGAAGAGGGTAGGGATGAAGACTCCAAACGCCACCAAGATGGGGAACATGAGGCTGCTGTTGTCGGCCGCGTACGGATTGGGCGTCCGGGGCCCCGAGCGGACCCGGTCCTTGGGGACCGCAGAGGGGCCCCGCTTACCCACGTCCTCCTCAGTCTCTCGCTCGTCCTCCTCCTCTTCCTCCTCCTCTTCACGCTTCTCCAGTCCAGGGTGAGGCTGGAGCTTAGGTACATCTGAGAAGCATGAGAGAGAACAAGAGGACGGAGGGAGAGAGGGACAAAGGGAGGAAAGGTGGTGAAGAAAGAGGGAAGAGTGAAACAGAAAAAGAAGGTAGAGATAAGGCAGCAGTTAATGACAGGTGGTATGAATGTAAGGAGAGAAAGGAGGAAAGAAAGGATAGAGAGAGATTAAAAAGGGGAAAGGAAGAGATGGGATTACAGATTAAATAAGAAAAAATACAGGGCAGAGGAGGGCAACGGGCCGGGGGTGGGGGGATGAAGGGTTATTACAGGATTCTGAGCAGCCAACTAGCTGGTCACTACAGCTTAACAGTCACACTAAGAATGGGAGATACAGCAGGGGAGGGGCCTGGTTCAGGGGCCAGCAGAGTCAGGGGTCAGAGGAGGAAGATAAATCATTTCAGTGGAGATCCTGGAAAGGCACAAGACAGCAGCACCTCCTCCACAGAGGCCCCCAGAGGGAGCAGCAGCAGCACCTCCTCCGCAGAGGCCCCCAGAGGGAGCAGCAGCAGCACCTCCTCCGCAGAGGCCCCCAGAGGGAGCAGCAGCAGCACCTCCTCCGCAGAGGCCCCCAGAGGGAGCAGCAGCAGCACCTCCTCCGCAGAGGCCCCCAGAGGGAGCAGCAACACCAGCGACTCTGCCTCCTCACTCACCTTCCAGCGTCCCCTTCATCACGTAGAGCGCGCAGATCTTGGGGTTGTCATAGTAACCCTGCAAACACACAGGCGATGGCTTCAAACTCACAGCAACGCAGCGTCACACTTTAGCCAAACTGCACCAGGCGCCTTAAAAAAGGCTCCCAGCAATGAATACAGGTGCAAAAGCCCCAGGTGCGCCCGCTCCGAGAGGACAAGAAACCAAAGAGCAGACAGAAGCACGGAGACACGCTTCACTGCCGACATCATCGGGCAGTAAGACGCCACGAGGGAGCCCCGGCATCCCCCACCTTCACGAACTCCACGGTCAGCTTGCCGTTGAAGGTGGACACCTCGTCCCGTACACTCAGCTTGCCCCGCCGGATGGAGAAAGACACAAACTCGTCGTGGGCCGTGCTGTGGCCCACGCGGTCGAAGATGTCCAGATCTTTAACCACCATGTGCCCGTTGAGTCTTATGTCGAAAACCTGCGAGGGGGAGGGAGGGAGGTGTCATGGGGGGCCCACAGTTTGCCAGCGATCGGCCTGTTAGCGCCAAGGGCCACGAACTGCATGGGCGCCTATTCAGGAGGCGTTTGAGAGACACGATCATAACTACTACTAGCCAGCTGAGGAACTTGGTACAGCAAGAGGCTCCCTTAAGCTTTGTCTGCTCATTCTGTGAATATGAAATAGACCAGGCTAGGCAGTCCTGATCCTGGAGTGCCGCAATCCAGCAGGTTTTCCATCCTACCTGATGAGCTAGTATCTGCCTGAGGTCAGGTGTGCTTTATCAGAGATGGGGTAGGATAGAAAATGTGCTGGATTGCGGCATTATGGGATCAGGGCGCCCTATTCCTGAAATACAGTCACTCAGGAAATTCCTATGTGTGCATTTTGTCTTCAAAAATAGTCCAAAATGCAGGATATATTTTGGATTTTTATAAAATATTCTCAACGTTTCAATTATTATTATTAATGAAGATAACTTTGCCTGCCTACCCCATCTTGCTCTGTCACACAGACACTTGGGTGCCTAGGGAGTTGGGGGGGGGGATTAAGGGTCTTGTTCAAGGGCCCACAGACATGTGACTATTCTGCAGAGGCTGGGCTCAAACCAGCAGCCTTCTGATCAGACACAGAGGCTCAACCCCCCACAGCACACGTTGCACCCTTTTATTTAATAAAGACAGCCCCCATTTAAAGTCTTGGGTAATTTGGCTACAAGCAATTCTACTCCAACAGCTTTAAGCCAGATACAATAACTGATAAACTGCATCACAAACTTATCCACATTCTTGCTGCTTAATAATACACATACTTTTTCATTAAATTAAGTAATATGCCAAAACCGGCATCCCACTTTCTCAAATTCTCAGTCCTGTAATTCAGATGTCAGTATCTCCAGTGATCTTTTGATAACACCCAGGGGCTGGAACTGGGGGGTGGGACGGACCTTCTGCTGGGACTGGGCAAAGTACACCTCAGCGAACTTCAGCACCAGGATGTAGTCGCCCTCGTCGCGAATGGGCACCTCGTAGCCGAACGTGTCCTCGCTGTACCGCTCTGTCTGGTAGAGGACTTGGTCCTCGGGGGTGGAGCGCAGGATGGGCAGTCGCATGCCGTAGTCAGAGGCTGAGGAGGGGCAGAGCTGAGTGAGACACATGTGGCACACTCACCTGTCTGTACTTACGAGCTCCTTTAAAATACAATGAGCATATTGTTGGTGTCACACGGAAAACAAAGCAGTCCTCGCTCATTCAGCCGTGAAAGACAAGACATCCAGCTGCCCTTGGCCAGGACACGCCCCCGCCTTCCGGTGGCGACACTAAAGTCTGAATGGGTACAATGCATGGCTCAGTGCCTCAGGGTGCTGACCCTTTGATCACAAGGTTGCTGGTTCGAATGCCTGGGCTTCCTTCAGCAAGGCTGGTTGGCCTCTCAGAAACATTATGTGGATTTGGATAAAAACGTCTGCTACAGAAAGTTAGCGCAGCTGAATGGGAGTGGAGGCCGCGGCTTTGGGGAAGCTGCCGTGGTGGCGTATTCAGGCCATTCTCCCTTTAAAAAGCCTAAGGCCTGCGGAGCATCACGTGCTAACCGATCGCAGGAGATGAATATTCCCTGGGGGCTGCCTGAAGCCCCCCCCCCCAACGTGATGAAATACTGTCTGCATTCGTCCAACCGGCCCTGATAACTCGAAACACTGGTCATGCAGGGTGTAATCGGACAGCTCTGTACACGGTTTCTCGATAAACTGCTCCTTCAAACAAACCGGTGCATTTACACATTAAAAAGGCATAAGCCAGGAGCAGCAGTTAATGAATGAGAAAGTGAACTTCCGATAGGCTGAAGCGGGGCACCTGGCGTGTGGCTTCAAAGGCACCATGGTTAACGGGAGAAAATGTCAACGTGAGAGCAGACCAGCTCCTGATAGCCGAGAGTCTCGCCCCCTTACCTTTGCCAAGCTTCCCCTCCAGCGGGTCCTTCCTGAAATGCACGCCGTGCACATCCGTGTGCGCCTCGCCGCCGGCGTTCACCGCCCAGATGACCCTCTCGGCCAGACTCGGGCCCCCGCCGTCCGCCTGGCTCAGCTGGGCCAGCAGCGACAGCGAGGCCGACAGAAGCCCGAGAGCCCAGAGCAACGTGACGCGCCGCATAGCCCTCAGCAGCCGGGTCACTCTCAAGCATACACCCTTCGGCTGGGGAGGCGACGGGGCAGCCAGCGGAGAGCCCAAGCTGGATGCTCGGTTAACAGACCTGCAGAAAGACACGCAGCGGCGCGGGTCACTTTCACTGCCGGGCTCTTTAAGGTGGCAGCAGCCGGCCAGCCGGCGTTCCTCGGACACACGGCGCTGCTCCAGCCGAAGTGCGCGTCTACCTGTCTAAGCCACTTCCTCCTACCCTGTCAGTGAAACCAGCAGCTGCCACCCGCTCGCCGTCTAAACTGCACTGATTCTCTAATACTTCAAATGTTCAGATTCACGTGCTTTCCTGTCGGCTTCCACGTGCTTATTCCTGCGATGCTACACAGAGCGTATAGTTTCCTCTATATCACTGTCTCTACTTTTAATATTACTGCTTATTCCCATTAAGGGCCGTGCAATAGCTTGTGGAGTCGGATCAGGTTCAGAAAGGGAGAGTTGAGCAGTCAAACATGCTGTTTTAGGAGGAAGTAGAGCGACATCTCAGCTGGCCAATCACATAGCAGCCCGGGCCTGACGCGCACCGTAACGTGCTTTTTTTCTCGTGACACATCGCACACCATTCAGGTTTCTAGCGAATCACAGAGCGACATTAACGAGCCACCGATCACAGACCACCGACTCTGACGTCACCACACGGCCGAAACGCCGCCGACAGCGGACACGGTAGAGTCGAGTGATAGTTTGGTTGAGATACGGCGTTCAGTTGGCAGAATGCGGAAAGCAAGTGCAAAACTACACACCAAAGGTTCTTTTTAAAAATGGGTACTATATTAAACTTTTATATATAAAATAACCACACAGTATTCTATGGGTAACTTATATTTGTTAATATTATCATTATAAAATTAATTTTCCCAGGATTATCAACTCTTTTGAGAGAGAAATCATTGTATTTTTTTTTAGCAATCTTCCCCTTTTTGAGAAATGGTTTTAACCGATTCAGTGCCTTTCCGACTGACTACAGAATTTAATCGATTACTGTGGGTTGAATTTGGACAACTGACAGCAGATCGAGTTGTGTAAAGTCCTTAATGCTTTCTATGCGCGTACATCCAAAAATTAAAATTACAAATATTAAAACGATTTGGTTTTTAAAATGCAAAATCAATCAAGCGTTTTATCTATTTTCTAATAAAGATTCAACCCCCCTTAACAGTGGTAATATGGTAGATCTAAATATTGTCCAATCAGATTGGTCCAGCGCAGCGCCCGTGCGGTGCATTCTGGGTTTTAAACAAATGAACTGAGTGTCGAATGAATGACTCGGCGGTTTGTTGTCATAGTTACTGTTACAGCTGTTTGTCCAAAAGACCACATGTCTTAAAGGTAATACCGGGGTAGCCAATTTCCTGACAAAATAAATGAATGAATCAGTCATTTCATCACAGGCCACTTACTGTCCCCCAAGATATCAGCTAAATTTCTGAGTGAGTCTTCAGTGTAAATGAACTAACTTAACGTACTTTTACTGTCAGTCATAACATTGTTCTGTAGAAGTATCCTGCTAACATGGTTCGTGTGTCTCAATGCACAATACAGTTTGCTTTTTTTTAACCTATAATTATTATTACTCATCATCATCATCATCATCAGTGAGCATAAAGGTGATATTTTGTGTCGCAGTCTAGTTACACATCAGGTAGTTACACGGGTGCTCTCTTAGCTCACGCCAATTCAGAGTAACACGTTTAATTTCGGAATTTAATTAGTGGAAACTGCTTAGTTCTGCATTAAAACAGAAATACACGGGAGACGACAGAGCAATTTTTCATTTCACCACAAGATGGAGCGAGAGGTTCACCTGCCGCGTCGTGCGGGGATAGAAAGGACTGTAGGCATGGAAACCGAACCGTCCTTTATCAACAGCCTTTGAAATGTCGCCGAATAACAGTCAATTTGACTAAAACGGGATATGCGAGGTGCTTATTTACAAGAGTATTATTATTATTATTATTTCAAAGGGTTGTTGTATAGTTTAATATCGAAGAAAATATGTATGAGGCATGAGATAGTAATATGCCATAATTGACAATCCTTATATCATAATTTTCATTCTAATAAAAAAAAATTGAATATACAGTCGTGATGTGTTCATTTCTAGCCCTTTTTTCCTGGGTTCACCATCCCAAATTTTATCTTGGCTCTGATATTCTTAATTTATCTCCGTTTGCGCATGAAAGCTTTTACGCAGTGGCTGATGATCGCATCAGGGAAGTGCAAACAAGAACATCAGACTAAACCGTGTTTACTTCTTAAATGTAACCTTTTTTTCAAATTCATATCGAATTTGATAAGAACAGATGTGTTTTCTTGAAAGATTTTTTTGGCATGCATTAAAACAGAGATAATGACACGCAGATATAAACACGTCCTGTAGTCAGCATACAGTAGATAAGGACACGCGCAGTTGTCCAACAGAAATGCACAGATGAGGGTTTGCACGCGCATGCACGTTTTGACACACAGGTTTTTAACAGCAGGGTAGGTCAAGTCAACACTGGTAAGGTGGTCTGTAATGTTTCAACAGGAAGATTCACAACTGGTCCAAGGAAGACACATATGGACTTGTACAGCTTGTCTGTTGTAAGATTTGAGACAAAAATTGTACAGATCCATGACAATGACATCGATATGAAATTCTGGACACAGATGAGATCAGCCAGACTGCCGCCTCCCTCCATGTGATCTGCTCAGTGCCAGCTTCTCACGTTCCTCTCCCTTTTTGTCTACACTGAAGCTCAAGTCCCTTAAAAGGACTCTGTCACTATTAGGTGTCATTAAACAGGACTGACTGTGACAGACATGAGGCTGGTGAGCTCTCCCGTGCAACGGGAGCACATCTCAAGTACAGGTTGATTATGCTCACTAATTTATTCTAGCAAATGCCATCTAAAAGATCCAAACTCCAGTCATCTTATTTTAAATAAGAATGTTGCAGATGTCACATGAACCGTGGCAGAGGAAGCAGAATTTCAGTTCTGTCATCCTGATTCAGAGCTGGTGGGCTGTTGCCTGACACTGTAATAGAATGGTATTGCATTGACTTTAAAACAAAACTCATAATAACAGGAAAAATAAGACAGGACATTCAACAGTGGTGTTCCCGGTTCACTGAGTGCATTTGGGTCACCTTACATAGTGACAACATCAAGCACTATGCATTGTACTCAGTGTAACTGTGTATGTGACATATAAGACTGATTTGATTTTAATGTAATGTTATATTTGGTTGTCTTTGAGTAATAAATGAACTGAATGATTGCAAATAAAATATACAGAATGTCATACAAACATTGTTCTCTTTTCTATAAAAATTGAGCTACACTTTTCTAACTGGGCCCTTTACAATTAACTTTTGTGTGGGACCCGGTCACATCTTGCACAAAACACACAGGCAGATACACAAATACACAGAAATAAATAGACAGAAATGACACCGACTATAAAATGGGCTACAATAATCTCATTTTCAAACAGAGTAAGTGCAAAGACACATGGGAGTGGGGTCAGGGTTTGGGTGAAAGTGCTGAAAACGTCTGTTTGTCTGCCCGCCTGGTGTCCCTGCATCAGGACACTGCTCCAGTTGTTGATCTTGTGAAGATGGGGTGACGCTGTAGGAATGGCTGGGGGGGGGGGGGGGGGGGGGGGGATGGGAGTTGTGGTCCCCCCAGATCATAGCTTGGAGGCTGGAGGGCAGTATGTAAGTTTCCAGTTTGTTCAGGTAGGACAGCGCAGTCGGCGATCGCTGGTCTGGCATTTCTCTGGCACAGCTGGGGGCCACACGCCATGCTGGTACGGATTTCTGCCGCTGATTTATGGCCCCCATCAGCGAGACATCATCCGCACAAACTCTGGGGGGAGAGAGGCATTTTACAGACGGGGTGAAGCAGCTGTGAATGATGGCGGCTTAGTGAGCTAACGGGCGCTGCTGTGAGTAAGACAGCTGACCTGTGGTCAGAAGTTTCCACATACAGATCACTGGCAGAAAGACACTGGAGTCATTTCAAGAAACAGCATAAAGAACATAAGCAAATGACTGCATAAAATAAAATTAAATTAAATTAAATAAAGCCCTCTGCATGGAGCTCCTTGACAGCTATGGCTGCTTTTCTGCAAACAACATGGAAACATAGCAGAATGCTTCTGCAGGTCAGTGGTCCGTGCCTCTGCAGAAGGTTATGTGTTTGAATCCCGAGCGCAAACAGACAAACAGATATAAACCCTTTTTCCTGCTGGCTGAAGTGCCAATCTTACCACCAACCCCTAAATATGCGCTGTAAAATTGTAGATTAATGCAATACCCAAGACAAAGTTATTGCACGTTACGGGCCTTGCTCAAGGGCCCAATTCAGTAGGATCACTCCTGGCACTCCCAGGATTTGAACCAACAACCTTCCAATTGCTGGCACAGATCCTTAGCCTCAGAGCCCCCACTCTGCCCACAAAGGTTAGTAATCTTTGGAAATTCATGAATCCGTCTTTCTCAGATAGGGTCATTGAGACCCCAGGAGAAGTGTGCTGTTAGGACTTCCCTCCTGTCTCACCCTAGAGCAGAATGCTCTTTGTCACAATGTGCAAAGATGAACAGCACAACTGCAAACACGTGCTGCAGAGTAGAACAGCCACTGAGTCTCACCTTCAAAGTCTACGTGGCCATCCCCGTTCAGATCAATGTCCCGCAAGATGTCCTCAAGATCTCTGTGACCAACCTGCCAAGGGGGGGACAGATTTCAGAGCTGGGTGATGGGCAGGTAGGCTGGAGGACCAGAGCTCACTGCTCTCATCTCACCTGCTGTCCCAGCAGCTTCCTCATGGCCTCCCTGAGCTCAGCAGTACTGATCTCACCATCGCCGTTTGTGTCAAACTAGAAGAGGATGAGACAGGAGAGGTTGAAGGACGACTGGGCATACAGAGATAGCAGTTAGGACGTTATGCCTGTGATTTGAAGGTTATGGGTTCAAACCTCAGGGTCAAGAGAATGAGTTCACCTGAACAAGGCCCAGGGAGTGTCTGATCGCGCTCTCCCAAGTGCACAAAAATGAGTGGAAAACCTTAATATCTACCTGATAACTACCGACATTTCTAAGTGCTGTTTTTAGTTTTCTTATTGATTACATTTAACATAGTTTTTTCTGGCACAAATGACAAGTATATGTAACTGTGTATGATTTAGTTGATTTAGTGCAAGGAGCAAAGCCAAGTGGACAAAAACCCACAGCAGGATCAGCCCAGAGAGCTAGAGCGCCTTCAATGCTCACCTCTCTGAATGCATCCCTCAGCTCCTTCACACCAATCATATCTGCCGTTTCTGCCAAGAGTTTGGGCCCCATCAGTTCCACAAAGTCCTCGAAATCCACATGGCCACCCACTGCAGAAGTGCATGGTGGGAAACAGAAAGAGGTTTGGGTGTGTGGGGAGACACAGCAGATAAACAGCCAGCTGCTACACTTCAGCACACAGTGCCCTGCGGCCTGGGAGGTCTGGGCAGTCAAGCCTGGCTGTTGCCCCGCAGCCTGGATGTCACACCTTGGCGTATCATGGAAGTTCGATGGTCAGGCCGGGCTGCTGTCCCGCGGCCTGGACGTCACACCTTGGCGTATCCAGGGGAGCTGGGCGGTCAAGCCCAGCTGCTGCCCTGCAGCCTGGACGTCACACCTTGGTGTATCATGGGAGGTGAGCGGTCAGGCCTGGCTGCTGCCCTGCGGCCTGGACGTCACGCCATGATGTATCCCGGGGGAGCAGAGCAGTCAGGCCCAGCTGTGGCCCTACAGCCTGGACGTAACACCTTGGTGTATCATGGGAGTTGGGCGGTCAGGCCTGGCTGCAGCCTGGATGTCAGCACTCACGGTTCATGTTGATCTGCTGGCTCAGCTCAATTAGCTCCATCTCAGTGGGCATGTAGCCCATGGTCCTCATGCAGTTGCCCAGGTCTTTGCAGCCAATGAAGCCATCTTTGTCCTTGTCGAATTCCTTAAAAGCTTCTCGGAGCTCTGCACAAAAGGAAGGCAGTGTCTCCCTATTACTGGGGTCCACTGCTGGCAAGACCAGCTGTGGGACATCTTTAGGCACAAACCTTTTACGACTACTATATCTATCCATCCATCCATTTGAAATATCCTTCAACAGGCATGGAGACAGACAGCATCTCAGCGACTTACCATCGATCTCCTCCGGTCTGAGTTCCCTGTCCTGTAAAAGAATAAAAGACGAATGAACTGTCACCTGTGAAATTTCAGTCAGTGTCTATTACACGTGGAGCTATGGCGCCCCCTGCAGACAGCTTACAGATTATTACACTCATCTGCTTAGTACCTCTTTGCAGTATGAATTCTGTCCCATTGTGCCGCATGAATCCAAGAAAATCGACAGAGACAGTGGCAGAGAGCAGCAGTATATAGTGGCTTTAATTGCACTTAAATTTAGCAAAAGCATAATCCAGAGAAAACACTGCTGGCAGGTTTTGTGTGGTATTGTCAGTTTCCAGAACAGGCCAGGGTGACATTCCAGCAGTCATCCCCCCTCCCGCCCCCCGGGACAGCAGGCTGTAAAAGGAGATGGCTGAGAGCGGCCAGGGGAGAGACAGAGGCCAGATGCTCCTAGGGCTACCAGCAGCAGGGAGGGTAAACAGGAGGCCTGCACTAACATCAGGCCAACAGAGACGGACTCCGCCAGGGCCACAGGGCAGCCACGCAGCACCCACGCAGCAGCCACGCTGCAGCCACGCAGCACCCACGCTGCAGCCACGCAGCACCTGGTCCTGTCTCCTGCATAGCATTTGCCCGCTCCTGCCCCTGAGTTGAGGGCCAAACTGATTCATGGGTTTTTATTTTCTTCCTCTGAAGCTCTCAGCAGGCTATGTTATGCTAACCATCAGCCGATCTTGGGGTGCCCGGGTGGGGGGGCTATAGGACTCGCAGCAGCAGCCCTGGAGGATGTTCCTTCTGTTATGCCTCCCAGTCAACCGAAGAGCCAGAGTAGAAGTTCTGCAAGGATGCTGCACAGAGTTGCTGGGCACTGAAAAGACTGGAGAAGCTCCGCGTCTGGGAGTTTCCTGGGCGCGCTCAAAGGCCGAGCAAAAACACAGACTAATCATCACAGCAGGGAAGTGGAACAAACTGGGCATGAGGGAAACCATCCATGTCTCATCAATTAAAGCACTAGTATCAGATTAAAAATGCAGTCTATTCCTTCTCCATTTTTCCGATTTAGATTTAAGTAGATTGTTAGAAAGACGCTGACACTGGCAGGAGAATCAGGATACAAAGCACTAGTGACCGTTCCCACTGACATCCTGTTACCAGGGCCGGATTATGGGTTGTGTGGGCCCCTGGGCAAAACGTTTGCGAGGGCCCGGCCCCCCCACCACCACCACCACCACCACAATTCAAGGGCCCTTGGCAGCCAAACGCCCTCCCTAAAGGGTCAGGGGCCCTTGTAGGCAGAGGATCAAAGAATGTAGGCCCTCTAAAATAGACAAACGAAAATACATTGTTGATAAGCGTTGCAAATTGTTTTGGGCTAGGGGCCCCACGGGCCCCCTACACCCCAAGGGCCCCTGGGCAGCGGCCCCGCTGGCACGGTCCGTAATCCGTCCCTGCCTGTTACTGTCTTGTTAATATGGAGAGTTCCAGGTGTTGCTGGCAAACAGGCATTACTAAACACCATATATTCTTCTCTTTGGCTAATTAGTCAGAATATAATAAGCTCAAGCTGTCTGTGACTTCCTCACATTGTTAAGATAGCAACACTTGTGTATTCCTGGTCTTTTCCTATGTGCTCCTGGCTCCCTTGCCAGGGGCCTCGCTTTCGCGTGCGTGTTCCATTTAGAACTGGTGAGTCACCAAAATAAAAGGTGCCGTTTTGTTTGGATCGCTGCTACACTAATCCAATAACAAGCTGTTAGCATCGGAATTGCAGAAGTGATTAGCAGTGCCAGCAGCTGCTGAGCTAACGCGCGGATAGCGAGCGGCAGTGCCGGCAGCGGCTGAGCGAACGCGCGGATAGCGAGCGGCAGTGCCGGCAGCGGCTGAGCGAACGCGCGGATAGCGAGCGGCAGTGCCGGCAGCGGCTGAGCGAACGCGCGGATAGCGAGCGGCAGTGCCGGCAGCGGCTGAGCGAACGCGCCGATAGCGAGCGCAGTGCCGGCAGCGGCTGAGCGAACGCGCCGATAGTGAGCGCCGCACTTGCCAGCCCCATCATTCCTCCAGAACGTCACAACAGGACTGCAGCTCTCCCGGAAGGTGAGCATGTAAACAGTCCAGCAATAAACAATCAGCTGCAAATCGAAACAGAACACTTCTTCGCCTTTTTCCGCGACGCAGCACTGGAACAGGGACCCGCTGCTTCCTAATCAGAGTTGAGTAATTCAGGTCCAGAGAGTAAAAGTCCAGACCAAGATTCTGTTTCAACCAACCAGTAGAGCATAAAGAGTCACAGTCACAGAGTACTCAACTGGTTGGCTGAAACAAAATCACGGTCTGGACTTTTACTCTCTGGACCTGAATTACCCAACTCTGTTCATAATATATACTGAAACCATCACTAAAGATTAAAAATGAACGTCACAGAACAGACAGGGTGGCAGTCCTGCCTGAGTATTTGGAAATGCAAGGTCATTGATCTTCACTGAGGTTGTTCTTTGTGTGAGTGTGTGTGTGGGTCAGGCATACATTACATTGTGGGGACCAAATGTCTGCACAGTGTGATAAAAACCTATTATTATTTTGATGTTTTTTGGTCCCCACAAGGGGAAACTCAATATTATAAAGATGTGTGACTGCAATAAAAAAAAGAAAAATGCCATGTCTTCTATCTTGCGTGTTACTCATGGTTAAGGGTAGGGCTGGGTAAGGGTGAAGGTTGTAATTACTGAGATTATGGTTTTTCCCATAGAAATGAATGGACAGTCCACACAAAGGTATGAATACAAACAGCTGTGTGTGTGTGTGTGTGTGTGTGTGTGTGTGTGTGTGTGTGTGTGCGCGCGTGCGTGTGTGCGTGCGCGTGTGTGCGTGTGCGCGCGTGTGTGCGTGCGTGTGTGCGTGCGCGTGTGTGCGTGTGCGCGCGTGTGTGCGTGCGCGTGTGTGCGTGTGCGCGCGTGTGTGCGTGCGTGCGCGTGTTTACAGAGTTCTTGACAGTGTACAGGTCTGTAGTGTCATTCTGCACAAGCTACCTGGTAAACAGTTATGATGAATTAATGGAAAGTTGGGTGTGTTCCCTATTAATGCATGCACACAAATGTCCTGCTTTGTACACGCCCACCACCCCGCTCTGTGTGCCCCTCCCCCACTCACTTCTCCTTTCTCTCTCTTTAAAACTTAGCACCCCCCCACTGGCAGCGTAACCATCATTCAGTGCCAAAAGGGGGGTGAGCGGTCGCTGAGCAGCCGAGCGTGGCAAAGGGCACGGCTGATGCCAAGGGAGGCCACGGCCGATCACCGTAGCAACAGAGAAGAGTCGTACAAGACACACACGTGTGTTCGCTGCCATCTCCCTAACAGCAGGTGACCTTCATAGGAGGGGGAGGCTATCACATCCTGACCTGAAGTTGGTGCACTGGCCGCCAGTGGCGGGTCTTTTAAGTGTTGTTTGAAGAGTACCACAATAAATCATGTGAAGGGCTTAATGACCAGTAAAAATGACTCCCCAGCGAGGGGCAGAGAGGCATCTCCCCAGATGGGGGCAGAGAGGCATCTCCCCAGCGAGGGGCAGAGAGGAATCTCCCCAGATGGGGGCAGAGAGGAATCTCCCCAGATGGGGGCAGAGAGGAATCTCCCCAGCGAGGGGCAGAGAGGAATCTCCCCAGCGAGGGGCAGAGAGGCATCTCCCCAGCGAGGGGCAGAGAGGCATCTCCCCAGCGAGGGGCAGAGAGGCATCTCCCCAGCGAGGGGCAGAGAGGAATCTCCCCAGCGAGGGGCAGAGAGGCATCTCCCCAGCGAGGGGCAGAGAGGAATCTCCCCAGCGAGGAGCAGAGAGGAATCTCCCCAGATTGGGGCAGAGAGGCATCTCCCCAGATGGGGGCAGAGAGGCATCTCCCCAGATGGGGGCAGAGAGGCATCTCCCCAGATGGGGGCAGAGAGGCATCTCCCCAGATGGGGGCAGAGAGGCATCTCCCCAGATGGGGGCAGAGAGGCATCTCCCCAGCGAGGGGCAGAGAGGCATCTCCCCAGCGAGGGGCAGAGAGGCATCTCCCCAGATTGGGGCAGAGAGGCATCTCCCCAGATTGGGGCAGAGAGGCATCTCCCCAGATTGGGGCAGAGAGGCATCTCCCCAGATGGGGGCAGAGAGGCATCTCCCCAGATGGGGGCAGAGAGGCATCTCCCCAGATGGGGGCAGAGAGGCATCTCCCCAGCGAGGGGCAGAGAGGAATCTCCCCAGCGAGGGGCAGAGAGGCATCTCCCCAGCGAGGGGCAGAGAGGCATCTCCCCAGCGAGGGGCAGAGAGGCATCTCCCCAGCGAGGGGCAGAGAGGCATCTCCCCAGCGAGGGGCAGAGAGGCATCTCCCCAGCGAGGGGCAGAGAGTATCTCTAAAAGGAGCAGAACCTTATCATGAGGTGACCTCTGTGAGACAGCCGGGCCTGAGTGCTCTCCTGTTTCAACTTTTATTTGATGATACCAGTTTAGTTTATTCATTTGCAAGGTCACTGGTGGTTTAAGTAGCACTAGTGACGGTGACTAGTACAGATAGCTGACTGCCAAAGTGATTGATCCTGATTTGTCTGCAGAGTGATGTGTTCATAGCAGCTCACCGCCCCCAAAAGCCCTCTGCTCTGCATCCCCTGTCACCCGAAATATTACCCCCAGTGCCCCAGACCTCCAACCCAATCTCTTGTGCCTCAAAGCTGCACCCTGATCCACTGCACACAGAGGTAAGACAGAATGACACAGATTGACAGACAGACATGGCTGCACTCTCTCTCTCTCTCTCTCTCACACACACACACACACACACACACACACACACACACACACACACACACACACACACACACACACACACACACACAGTTTTGTAATTATATCTTTGTGGGGACTATCCATTCATTTCTATGGGGAAAACTCTAATCCCAACAATGACGACCTTAACCCAGCCCTAACTTTAACCATAAGTAACCAAACACAATATGAGACTTTTGGAATTTTTAGTTTTTTGATTGCAGTCACAGATCTCTGTGAGGACCTTAAAAATTACATAGTGGGGAACATTTGGCCCCCACAATGTAATATAAACATAATCCACACACACACAGACATGCACACACCCTTAAACCATAACCCCTTAAACTTTAGCACTCCCCTCTATCCATCCATCCCTCAGCTTTTCTCACAACACGTGCGTGTGTGTGTGTGCGTGGGTGTGTGTCTGTGTGTGTGTGTGCGTGGGTGGGTCTGTGTGTACGTGTGTGTCTGTGTGTGCGTGTGTGTCTGTGTGTGCGTGTGTGTCTGTGTGTGCGTGCGTGTGTCTGTGTGGGTGTGTCTGTGTGGGTGTGTGTGTGTGTGTGCGTGGGTGGGTCTGTGCGTGCGTGTGTGTGTGCGTGTCTGTGTGTGTGTGCGTGTGTCTGTCTATGTGTCTGTTCTTGATCTCACAGATGTCAGCAGACACACTTGCTTCATTACCTACATAACTGTGAGCTGTCCTGTGCACTATGGGCAGTGTGTAACTCACCAGGGGGGCTCGGTAACTGGCTCATACCCTCCAGCCTCAGAGAGAGAGACACCAGCTGCTCTGAGCAGATCCAGCAGCGGCAGCCTGCAGCTCTGAAACGTCCACAACCAACCAGGAAAGCAGCTCCTGCACACCCTGAAGGTAACATGACATCAATCCTGCCAGTATCCATCTATCCACCCAACAATCCATCCCAGCCCCAGGTCATGCGGCACAAAGCAGGGGACACCCGGAGCGGACGTGCAGTCCCCACACGCACACTCACAGATCACTGGCAGGATTCTAGCCCCCAAACACAACTGTGCTACTCGCAGAGCCTCCTGCAGCTACCTGCCAGAAATCAGTCAAACCTGAGGCTGAGCTCTTATTATTGAAACAAAGGATAAATGTGAGTGTCTGGACAGATTAGCATGATTCTCAGAAAGAGCTTGATGGACTGCAGCCCCGCAGACAAAAACGGAGACCCTGCAGATCATCCCCCAAGGTCAAAGTTCACCCTGGTCAGCTGCCTGCACTTCTCACAGGCGAAGAGAGAAAGTGAGGAGCCTGGTGGTGACAGTGAACGCAGCATCTCCGAGGCCTGCAGGGAAAGATGACAGATGGACAGCCTCCAGGATAAACACTGTGGAGATTTAATCAACACTGCAAAGCGATTCCCTGTGAATACACAGCTTAGAGAGAGTACAGGAGAACTGGAGAGTGAGATCATCACACTGATCATCAAAACGCTGACAGTGACCATAAAGCAGGTCACCAGTGGCGTGTTAGTGTAACAGTAATGCAGATCATCAAAACACTGACACAGTGACCGTAAAGCAGGTCACCAGCGGTATGTTAGTGTAACAGTAATGCAGATCATCAAAACACTGACACAGTGACCATAAAGCAGGTCACCAGTGGCGTGTTAGTGTAACAGTAACGCAGATCATCAAAACACTGACACAGTGACCGTAAAGCAGGTCACCAGCGGCATGTTAGTGTAACAGTAACGCAGATCATCAAAACACTGACACAGTGACCGTAAAGCAGGTCACCAGCGGTATGTTAGTGTAACAGTAACGCAGATCATCAAAACACTGACACAGTGACCGTAAAGCAGGTCACCAGCGGTATGTTAGTGTAACAGTAACGCAGATCATCAAAACACTGACACAGTGACCGTAAAGCAGGTCACCAGCGGTATGTTAGTGTAACAGTAACGCAGATCATCAAAACACTGACACAGTGACCGTAAAGCAGGTCACCAGCGGTATGTTAGTGTAACAGTAACGCAGATCATCAAAACACTGACACAGTGACCGTAAAGCAGGTCACCAGCGGTATGTTAGTGTAACAGTAACGCAGATCATCAAAACACTGACACAGTGACCGTAAAGCAGGTCACTAGCGGTATGTTAGTGTAACAGTAACGCAGATCACCAGTGCTGTACAGCAATGGGACAGTGGGATTTTACACTGGCTCACTAGCCTGCTGACAGCAGAGTCAGCACCACTAGACTGGCACCAGGACAGAACACTCCAGGAGCCAGACTCAAGCTGGCATCATCCCTCACACACTCCTCTATCAGGAGTGGCGCTCCATCTGTTGTTTTGCCACTCGTGGTGCCAGTGAATTTCCAATTACTGAGTGCATCTTCATGTGGTTAGGTCAGGGGTGGCCAATCTTATCCACAGTGGCCAGTGCATATGCAGGTTTTTGGGATAACCTTTAGGTTGGTTGTTCAAACCCAGGTGTGAGGACAATCAGTTCTGAAAACAGTAACCTAACTGGGGAGTTGCAGCGAAAACCTGCACACACAGCGGGCATTTTTGGATATGATTGGCCACCCCTGGGTTAGGTCAACACGTGGACCCACACTCATACACGCAGTTTGCCATGTTTGCACATTCCTAGAACATGCAAACTTCGAAGGAAAGTGGTGGACAGAGAAACAAAGAAGAATATCCCTCACTGCTGCAATTAAGAAATGCCAACAGCTGAAGAACAACAAAAGATGGGGAGCAAATGTCCATTTACACAGACAGAATCTACATACAGATGGACCTTTGGAAGGTTTGTGAGGAAATTTCAAAGCAGATAAGACATGCAAGATCTCGGAATCTGTCAAACTGCTTCACCACTTCGTTTTGGTAATGAGTGTTATGGTTAGAAGTTATGCAAGTGGAACTTTTTGGCTTTGCCATCAAATGAAGGGTCAACATTATGGGGGTGTTATGATGGTACAGGGGGCAGTACGTCTCTCAACACATCAAGGATCTGGGAGTATTCAGTACAGAGGGGCAGTACGCATCTCAACATCATGAAGGATCTGGGAGTATTCAGTACAGAGGGGCAGTACGCATCTCAACATCATGAAGGATCTGGGAGTATTCTGAACAGGGGGCAGTACGTATCTCAACATCAAGGATCCGGCAGTATTCTGTACAGGGGGGCAGTACATCTCTCAACACATCAAGGATCTGGGAGTATTCTGTACAGAGGGGCAATACGTATCTCAACATCATCAAGGATCCGGCAGTATTCTGTACAGAGGGGCAGTATGTATCTCAACATCATCAAGGATCCGGCAGTATTCTGTACAGAGGGGCAGTATGTATCTCAACATCATCAAGGATCCGGCAGTATTCAGTACAGAGGGGCAGTACGCATCTCAACATCATCAAGGATCCGGCAGTATTCTGTACAGAGGGGCAGTACGTATCTCAACATCATCAAGGATCCGGCAGTATTCAGTACAGAGGGGCAGTACGCATCTCAACATCATCAAGGATCCGGCAGTATTCTGTACAGAGGGGCAGTACGCATCTCAACATCATCAAGGATCCAGCAGTATTCTGTACAGAGGGGCAGTACGTATCTCAACATCATCAAGGATCCGGCAGTATTCTGTACAGAGGGGCAGTACGGATCTCAACATCATCAAGGATCCGGCAGTATTCTGTACAGAGGGGCAGTATGTATCTCAACACATCATCAAGGATCTGGGAGTATTCTGTACAGAGAGACAGTACGTATCTCAACATCATCAAGGATCCGGCAGTATTCTGTACAGAGGGGCAGTACGTATCTCAACATCATGAAGGATCTGGGAGTATTCTGTACAGAGGGGCAGTACGTATCTCAACATCATGAAGGATCTGGCAGTATTCTGATGTAAATGATCTAAAGATCTAAATGACTCTTCATGTATACTGAGGCCCAGAGGACCCCCACAATCGGCACAGGTGTCCATTTATCTGCCCAACTGTCCTTCAGAATGAAAGGGAACAAACAAACAACTCCAGAAATACATCAAACACTAAAAACACAACAAACCCTCAGGCTGCAGAAACCAGCAGGTGTTCATTGCTTTTTCTAATTTTGCTTTTTCTGCACTGTTATCATCATGTGGTTGGACAGCTGAGAGCACTTTTCAAATTCAGATTTGAAAAGGCTTCATTAACATGAAAAAAAACATGTAAATATTGCTAGATCATAGAACTGTGAAGACTGAAGTTAAATGGAAATGTTATTAGGCCTCGATACTCTGAAATCCAAAAGTAAATCTAAGCAAGAAGGTTGTTTGCGCTGACAGGTAGCAAAAAGAAAAAACTCACTGCTCTTAGCCATTGAAATAAAATGCAAATTCTGCATTCAATAAACTTATTTTAATCAGAGAGTAGAAGGGTGATGTTTTTATTCCTTGCTACCCCCCCCCCCCCCATCTGCAGACACCTGCTCTCCCACTTACACACGAACATTTATTTAGCAGAACATTTGGTCCAAAGCGACGTACGGCTGAGGAGTAGAGAGCCGGGTCAGCCAGCAGCCCTGCAGCAGTTCAGGTTCAGGGCCTCAGTAATGGACCTAATAGTGGTGAGATTACTTGGAGTTGGCCATGGGACTTGAACTTGCACCCTTCCGGATATGTGTGCAGGCCCTTACACAGCAAAGCACTGCTTCATCTCAGTTAGACGTTGCTGAAGGGAGGCAGAGGCAAGTCACAGGTAAGAGGTACCTGAACATTACCTGCACGTGGATGTGCAGCCAGTTTAAAGGAAAGGTGCATAAACAAAGGCATGATATAAATGCGGATGGTTGGTGGTGTTCATTCCACAGTTCCAGAGGAGACTGCTCTCCCCGAAGTCCAGTTAGTGTACAGAGGATAGGGGAATGGATGCACCATGAGGACATATGAAACGTCCCCTTAAAGGGGTAATAGCCACACAACTTGACTGTACAGACGCAGATTTAGACAGGAGCTGCAGAGTCCCTGGCGGCAGTAAGCGGCTGCACCACTGCTGTAGGAAATATACGTCCAGATGGTATGAATGGGGGTCAGACGTGAGCCTGGCGCCTATTCCAGGAAGCACAGTGCTGGAGACAGACTCAACAAGGTGTCAAGCCGGCACAGGGTACACGCTTACCAAGCAGAGGCAATTTAGAGAAACAAGCTCACACAAACACAGGGTTTTTGGTGGCAAGCTGAAAGCTATTCGTGTGACTTTCACACTGCTGAAAGGTCTCCTGTGACAGTGCGCTGCTCTCCGTGACAAAGCTCAACCTGGGAATGGGGACACGAGCTGCACTCTGCCCTGAGGCAGAGGCCGACTCCTGCTCAGCCGTCTCACCTGAACGTCATCGAGGAGCTTCCACTGTGGCTCAGGGGAGCCCCTTTGCGGCAGCGTCCCCTGAAGCCATGCCTTGCACGGATGAGTGGATGGATGGATGGATGGATGGATGGGGAAAAATCATATAATTCATATTTGGATAGTCATATTTACAAAAAAAATTATAAATTAAAAACTATTAATTAAAAACAGCACTGGTTAACCATCTTGATGATGGTTAACCGAGAATGAAGTGATTCTTGCTGGATGTGGATGCAATTCATCATAGAATGGACCAGAATTTAGCAGGCAAATGCCCGTGGCCAAACAGGAACCAGGGACGGTACCTCAGTGTCGAGTGCAGCCCACTCTAAGAGAGGGCAGCGGGACAAGCACCAACCAGAAAGGACAATGAGCAGGATGCAAAATGCCAGTTTGGTGAAACAGAGAAGTAAAAAGGGAAAAGTAAAATGAAAGGCAAGGCTGTGTGCTGGTGGTGCCTCTCCATCACAGGGAAAAAGGGAGGGAGTCCAGGGAAAAGGCAACGGAGGACAAGAGCAGACAAGCTTTAGCCTCATTACAGAGGGAGACGGGAGCACAGTCATGGCTGTGCGCGTGGACACACACAGGATCACACACACACACAGGATCACACACACACACACACACACAGGATTACACACACACAGGATTACACACACACACACAGGATCACACACACACAGGATCACACACACACAGGATTACACAGGCAGGTGCACGCGTGCTACCGCTCATTATCTAATGTGTATACCTGCTCATTCAGAAAGAGAGGCACCCTAAAACACACACACACAAACCCTGACCACTGGCAAAACACACAAAGTTTCAAAAACCGTTACAAGGAAACATGCCACCTGGTTTTTGGTGACATAGGAAGAAAACTTCCACTGAAGGACAGGACCTACAGGAGTTCACTACAGGAGAGGTAGATAAATCACCATCACGTATGGCTCCCACGGGTCACCAGAGGCGTCCATAACAACGACGAGGAATAACTTCCTATCATCCGGAGTCCCCTCAGCTTTGCAGTGGATCATCTCCACAGTGACTGCATAGCTAGTAACCAGTGATAATCTCCACAGTGACTGTTTACTTAGTAACCAGTGATAATCTCCACAGTGACTGTTTACTTAGTAACCAGTGATCATCTCCGTAGTGACCGTATAGCTAGTAGCCAGTGATCATCTCCAGTGACCATTTAACTAGAACCAGAAGGAGAGTGTATGCAGTAAGTGCAGGACCGCCGTGGGCAGCGGAGGGAGGGCGTCTGCAGTAAGCGCAGGACCGCCCCGGGCAGCAGAGGGAAGGCGTCTGCAGTAAGCGCAGGACCGCCCCGGGCAGCAGAGGGAGGGCGTCTGCAGTAAGCGCAGGACCGCCCCGGGCAGCAGAGGGAGGGCGTCTGCAGTAAGCGCAGGACCGCCCCGGGCAGCAGAGGGAGGGCGTCTGCAGTAAGCGCAGGACCGCCGTGGGCAGCAGAGGGAGGGCGTCTGCAGTAAGCGCAGGACCGCCGTGGGCAGCAGAGGGAGGGCGTCTGCAGTAAGCGCAGGACCGCCCCGGGCAGCGGAGGGAAGGCGTCTGCAGTAAGCGCAGGACCGCCCCGGGCAGCAGAGGGAGGGCGTCTGCAGTAAGCGCAGGACCGCCCCGGGCAGCAGAGGGAGGGCGTCTGCAGTAAGCGCAGGACCGCCCCGGGCAGCAGAGGGAGGGCGTCTGCAGTAAGCGCAGGACCGCCCCGGGCAGCAGAGGGAGGGCGTCTGCAGTAAGCGCAGGACCGCCCCGGGCAGCAGAGGGAGGGCGTCTGCAGTAAGCGCAGGACCGCCCCGGGCAGCAGAGGGAGGGCGTCTGCAGTAAGCGCAGGACCGCCGTGGGCAGCAGAGGGAGGGCGTCTGCAGTAAGCGCAGGACCGCCGTGGGCAGCAGAGGGAGGGCGTCTGCAGTAAGCGCAGGACCGCCGTGGGCAGCAGAGGGAGGGCGTCTGCAGTAAGCGCAGGACCGCCGTGGGCAGCAGAGGGAGGGCGTCTGCAGTAAGCGCAGGACCGCCGTGGGCAGCAGAGGGAGGGCGTCTGCAGTAAGCGCAGGACCGCCGTGGGCAGCAGAGGGAGGGCGTCTGCAGTAAGCGCAGGACCGCCGTGGGCAGCAGAGGGAGGGCGTCTGCAGTAAGCGCAGGACCGCCGTGGGCAGCAGAGGGAGGGCGTCTGCAGTAAGCGCAGGACCGCCGTGGGCAGCAGAGGGAGGGCGTCTGCAGTAAGCGCAGGACCGCCGTGGGCAGCAGAGGGAGGGCGTCTGCAGTAAGCGCAGGACCGCCGTGGGCAGCAGAGGGAGGGCGTCTGCAGTAAGCGCAGGCCTACCTTGGACTGCAAAGGGAGGGCGTCTGCAGTAAGCGCAGGCCTACCTTGGACTGCAAAGGGGGGGTGTCAGCAGTAAGCGCAGGCCTGCCACTCTGGTATGTTCCTCCTGTTCCAGCTCCCTAAATCTTAGAGACTTCAGTCTGTTTTTCCCACTAGTGTTACTTTAAATGTGATTTCCAGGTTGTGAGTACAAAGCAGAGGGAGCAGACCGAGCTCACTGGCAGTGCAGCCATAAAGAAGACTTCTCGTGTTCATTCTCTATCCCCCTCACTCTGTCCTGCCTCCCCATTATTCCTCACGCTCCCAATCCCTCCTCCACCTTCTTTGCATCTCCATATCATTCCTCCTCACTCGCTCCCACTCCCTCCCTCTCCCGAAGAGGCGACGGCAAGGTCACCTTGTGGCAGCGCTGCACACAGACACAGGGGCAGACACAGGGTGATCTGGGCAGATAACGAGAGATGTGGAGAGCGTGTTCATAGAGACTCACCGTTACACAACCTGTCCCAGCATCTTCTGACAAAAGAAACCATCAGAAGATCCGCAGGAAGCAGAACAGCGCGCCCCCCTGCCTTACCCACCTCCCTCGCCACCTCGCGCCTCGCCTGTCTTACATAAGCCCCCTCCCCCGTCAGCAGGCACTTCACCACTCGCTAGCGGCCTCGAGGGGGGGCAGGGCCACCATGGGCGGGCCACCTGAACACATGTGGCATAACCACCCTACACCAGAGGTCCTCGAAAGGGGGCATCTGTGTCAGGGTCCAGGAAACACAGAGAGCTGCGTGTGAGCGCCCCCTAGTGCCGGCTTTTAGTCCTGCCACTGCTGTCTGGCACATTGGCTCTCTGTAGGCACCTCCTCTGACTTTGGCTTCACTCTTTCAGCATTTAGATATTTCCACAGCTGGCATTCACCCCAGCAGCCAGAGGCCTTCAAGCGGCAGCGACTTCAACGAGAGCAGCGGCTGCTAGGCGTTCGCTTCTCCATGCTTTCCTCGGGAAGGCCTATATTTAGAAAGCGCTGCCACCATAGTTTCTGTAGCGACTGTGCTATGGAGAGACCAGGGAGAATTCTTTTCAAAGTGTTAAGCTCTACGTGAGTAAACAACCTCAACATGTATATTGGAGACACATGAAAAAGGTCAAAATAAAGTCAAGACTTATATTTTGAGACTGAGTCTCCCGGAGCACTTACAGGATGGATGGAGACCACACTGGGGCTTTAGAATATCCTCTCTGCTTTGCTCTTCAGTTTAAATGCATTTTCCCCACACTATACTTGACGGTGAATCTGCCGCAGTGTTACCTTCTATGCAGCTTTTACACCATCGGGACCAGTCGCTAGTTACTGGACGATTGTACCCTTCAATCGACCAATGCCCTGGGCTGATGGTAGGGCGCACAGCGCCTCACGCTGGTGCCTGGGTGCGAGGAGCACTGAAAGCACTTGTTCATTCATTCACGTGGAGCAAAGTGATACATGAAAGGAGCTGAGAAAAGACCGTGACGGGGGTGCATGACCCAAAATATCCTGCAATATCGACACGAGGAAAGCAGGAGAAGACTGGCACCTAAGGAGAAAGACATACATGGCGATAAACAAATAAGACAGTGGGCCAGAGTCATGCAGAACAATTCACAGGGGGGAAGTATATTAATACGGTGTAATTCCATCATTGGTTCATAAGGCATCATCACAGCAAGGCTGCTTGCAGTAATTCTTTCCTTTAAGCCTCAGCTGATATTAACTCTGCTGTCTCACATCAGCCACCAAAGGCTGCCCTTCTCGGACCAGGCAACTGTTTCTACCGGAATAAAAAACTTCATTCTAAAGGGAGCTGGCGTTTGTGGACACATTAAAAACACTGTTAGATCTCATGTAAATTCAATACATAAGTAATACATATATTCATGCAAGATTAACTGACACGCTGTACAAGACAACTCAAAATTACTGCCATTATTAATGTGAAGTTAAAACACAGCATCACAGAAAAGTAAAAAACATTTTTGAGCATATGAATCATATGTAAATATTTACAGGAGATGAAAATGATACTATATAAAATCTGTCTCTACGAATTTTACAAAACCGCTGCAGTATGCAACCACTCCTGCAGGGGGCGCTGAACTAAAGGCCCAATTCAAATGAATATGTTTAAAATAAGAGTGTCTTTTATTCCATGTTTGTGTTGGAACCAAAGGCACCCTGAGCATAGCATGGCTCTGATCTTACAAGCTGGCCTCTCCAGGTGTCAGTCTGTTTGATTGCCGTTAAAGTGTATTCATGTCCTTTGTTTTGTCACCGCACTGGACTGCCCACTGGGACAGCGTCCACTTTCTGCCCCCGATTTAAATTCACATGGCACTCCGGGTTCGGACAGACGCCATGTTTACATAAACACAGCAAGAACGCATCCGTTAATGGTTATTGCAGCTCAGTCACTGGCTGCCCTTTATAGTGCCCTCTCTCACACGCTGTTCTGCCATAACAAGGAAGGTAGGTTGGCACCCACAATGTTCTGTCACTCGGTGCTCTGCCTCGTTCTCCTGCCAGTCCCGTCCGTTTCCTCATGGCCCGGGACACTCCACCCACTTGGTGGGTATGGTTAATAAATCTGGTGCTATAAATCTTTTCCAACTGATCCCAATATGACAACTGAATGGCCTCAAACACAGATAGAAACACACACACACACACACACACACACACACACACACACACACACACACACACACACACACACACACACACACACACACCTCAAAGATCTTTTTATCCCATCTCCCACTGTGGGCACTGGTGGCTTAATGGTTAAGGAAATGCACTTGTAATTGAAAGATTGCAGGTTTGAATCACAATGTCACATATGGGTTAACGCTTAGATTGTCTATGTGAAATTTCATGTGCACATACTTGCAGATTGTCATGAAGCTGTCCTGCAGGTTATATGTTATACTGGGACATACCCACAAAGGCAAAATTACAAGTATAGTTAACATTCTTGGCCAATAAAAGGCACTTTTTTCCAGGAACCTGAACCTTTGTTAGGATCCAGGAAGTTTTGTCATATACTCAAGCCAATTGTAGTTCCTTGAAGGCAGTTCTGGAAGCTTTAGTCTCAACTCCAGACTAATTACTTTTCAATTGACCAGGATCTACAGGAAGAGGCTGACTGGTTGACCACAAGCTCCGACACTAACTTAGAAGTTACTCAAAAGTGCAGGGAAAGGAGATAGAAGTAGTGGAGCAAAAATTGAGTGGATTGGACTTTGTATCTTAATATGCAAATGAATTAACGATTTTTTTTTTTTTGCTTGCATCTCCATATTCCTGCATTGGAGAATTCCATCAATGACTGATATACTTGTTTGTGCTGGTGATCAGGTGGTCACTGGTTCAAGCCCAGCCTCAGCACATCTGTGAGCCCTTGAGCAAGGCCCTTAACCCCCAGCTCCCTGGGCGCCGCCAAGGCCCTTAACCCCCAGCTCCCTGGGCGCCGCCAAGGCCCTTAACCCCCAGCTCCCTGGGCGCCGCCAAGGCCCTTAACCCCCAGCTCCCTGGGCGCCGCCAAGGCCCTTAACCCCCAGCTCCCTGGGCGCCCCAAGGCCCTTAACTGCCAGATCCCTGGGCGCCGCCAAGGCCCTTAACAGCCAGCTCCCTGGGCGCCGCCAAGGCCCTTAACCCCCAGCTCCCTGGGCGCCGCCAAGGCCCTTAACCCCCAGCTCCCTGGGCGCCCCAAGGCCCTTAACTGCCAGATCCCTGGGCGCCGCCAAGGCCCTTAACAGCCAGCTCCCTGGGCGCCGCCAAGGCCCTTAACCCCCAGCTCCCTGGGCGCCACAACAGGTGTCTGCCCATCACAGGCAGTTTGTTTTCGTCAACAGAGGTCAAGTTGGGGGGAGGCAAAAAGAGAATTTCCCCACGAGGATCAATAAAGTTTCTATTATTATTATTGAAACTTGCCAATACTTATTAGCAGAATAGCATTACATCATTTTTTATTCTGTGGCAAATGAAAATCGATCTGCTGGCCAGACTGAATAAGAATCATAAACATGTCACAGGTTAAAGAGAAATGCTGCATCCTAGTTTGAACAAACACTGGATGCGATTTGCCGCATATTTTTGTAGGCCGCCATCGATGTCCCTCAATAACTAAGCAAACAAGTTCTCTCTGCAGCAATGCCTATCCATGCGCCATTGCCTTCTGATCCATCTCCAGATGCTTGGGATCCATGGATGGAAAACAACCAAGAAATGCCTTGTTCTGTCTGACATTAAGAGACACGCAAAGATTCACAGCATCTTTCACTCAACAATGGCTGTGTTGAGCCCCTCGAGCAGCGTTCAGACTGCGTGGCGATGCAGAGCACTTCTGCAGGTCATGTCGTCTTTCTCTGCGTTGCGGGAATGCAGTTGATTCTCAAGCACCGAGTCGGCTGTGAGAGTTAAACAGGATCCATCCATGAGGGGGGGGGGGGGGGGGGAGCTCGCCTGCAGTTTCATCAGCAATGGTTTCCAGAAATAGAAAGTCTATGCTGTACGACTGTCTCACAGTGTTATGTCAGTCTGAGGGAAGGGGACTTAGGAGATGCTCAGGGCTGCAGGTCCACAGGCAGCCAGGAGGGGGCCGTGCAGCTGTTTGGCTGGTCACAACTGACTCATTCAGCTAAACTAGCATATTAACATCAATATCCTTACAATATCCAAAGTGATGAAACATTTTCATCCACTCATACAGAGGGAAACATTTCTGCCCGTATCATGTTAAGTCTGCCTTGCTCCTGCACCTTAAACTACACCTGCCAGTGTTACAGTCCATGCAGGGAGCTCTCAGCTTTGCTGGTGCCACCATCTGAAGACTGCGTGTGAAGCTGGCTTCTGGAATAAGCAGTTCTATAGGCAGATTTAGCATCTCAGTACCACTGGGCCGACTCTGCCTCTGCAGTGCCTGCCCACCTACTGCATGATAAATGGTTTTTGTCTTGTTATATTAGGTAATACTTTATATTAACTGTACCTTCATAAAACATTCATGCAACATTCATAAGCATCATGTGAGTATATCTTAACATTTTAACATACCGTAACAGCTTTAACATACATGAATATACATTATACAGTTTAATCTGTTTGTTATTAATTTATATTAAAGCTATTAAGATATATTATCATGATATATACTTACACGCTGCTTATGAATGTTCTATGAATGCATAATCTAAAGTGTTAAATTATTATTAATGCTTGAAAGTCTTTAAAGCAGAATACTTATTTCAAAATGTTGTAAAAAATAAACTAAATGAAATGCAGCAGCATGTAACAGAAGAGGTTCAGGTCAGTCACCCTACAGCAAAGCCCCTGGGGCCTGTTCAACGCGGACAGACACCTCCACGCAGGCCTGTTCAACGCGGACAGACACCTCCACGCAGGCCTGTTCAACGCGGACAGACACCTCCACGCAGGCCTGTTCAACGCGGACAGACACCTCCACGCAGGCCTGTTCAACGCGGACAGACACCTCCACGCAGGCCTGTTCAACGCGGACAGACACCTCCACGAAGGCCTGTTCAACGCGAACACCTTCACACAGGTGGGCCACAGCCAAGATGCTCTACACACAGAACCGACTACAGACCCGTGCAGACAGTTTGCAAGAGTGGGAAAATCTGCTTGGTCCATAATAGATGACACTCCAAGTGAAAGATATAAAAAAATTGCCGCTTTTCATCTCTGCAAAAGTCTTGCACATTATTTAGATTTATGTCCAGTGCTGGGGGACAGTAAAAGCTAAGTGAACATACACAGCTGGTTATCTGCAGCACACTGAAGATCACCCGTGAGACACGGCCGATTATCTGTACTATACAGCCGGCTATCCGTTCATTCGGCAGGCTATCTGTAATAAATGGCTGGTTTTCAATAATACACAGCTAGTTACATATTGCAGGTTAACTGCAATTCACGGATGGTTATCTGTCACACACTGCTAGTTATCCGTAATACATGGTTGGTTATCCGTTACACAATCTGGGTTAATTATTATAACCAACGTCTCTGGAACCACTAGCGCATTCTGATTCCCAGATACAGATGTGCTGTCCCGCACAATTCGGCTCTAATATTAGATAAAACAAGCAGTAGTTTTTCGTTATATGACCCCGGAGGCATTTCGGAGCGCAGCGCCAGAGAGGGTTTACCGGGGCTGGGAGCCACTTCATGCCATTGCCACTTATTACAAGAAGGCGGCAATGGATTATTTAAAAACAGAGTCGTTTAGTCGTTTTCATACAGAGATTGTTTTATTTATATACCCCAGGGAATAAACTGGATGGTTGTTTCTCTGACTAGTATTTGATTTTTTTCCCTCATAAGTTATTTCCAAATCCATCTGGTATTCGAGTTTTAGTTGTACATAATGCAAGGCAGAATGTTAATTAAAATGAATTATCACTGAATTTAATCAGTTAAAGACGCATTGCGATTATTGAAGTGCTTTTCAAAGAAAATTACTTTTCTTTGGGGTAATGAACAGCCGTTAAACACTAAAAGAATCTGACATTCTGGAGATCCGCAGCAATAATATCTTTCACAGGTGGATGGATTTGATGTTCCGGGATCCATGAATACAAATATAACACTTTACTTAACGTTTTATAATCATTGTATGAATTATAAGTTATCGGTTGTAAAAAAGAAAAGAAAATTGAAAGCACAGCAAATGCATTTTGAAAATGCAATGCCGTGGTTACACACACTTCTTGGTTTAATTTTCAGTTGGGCGAGTTTAGAGAAGCGACCCGGTTCCGGAATAAATCTGATCACAGACATACAGACTGAATGAAATAATCCAGGATTTAATTACTTAAGATTTTAACAGGAATCTCAGAGCGGGGTCTGTCACATATAAAACTCTGGAGAAAAAAACGGATTTCTTCCTCCGCGGACTAAATCAGTCTTATAATAAGATGAGCCCTATCCTGCTCTCGTCCTCGGGCGGCCCCGAGGTCCGGGGTGACCCGCTGCACTTTGAAAGTGACCGCACTTTAAAATTACAGGTGTTTAGGGTCCGGAGGTGAAGTGGCTGCTGTCATCTCCGCTGTCTTACCTGGCCGAATACTGAGCTGAGTATCGGGTGCAGGCTGGAATCAGACGTGGAGGACGCGGCGCTGGACCTGCCCGAGCGGCCGGAGGAGCGGCTGGAAGACGCGGGCAGCGGCGAGGACGAAGTGGGAGATGGCGTGCTGACGGCGGGCTCCGAGGCGCCGCTGAGGGCCGAGCCGGGGCGCTTGGGGAGGGCCGGCGAGGGGATACTGTGCTGACAGGCTGGGAGCGGGTCCTCCTGGACAGTTTGCCGATGCTGGCGCTGCGGACGCTTGTTGCGTCCTCTCCCTGCCCGACCAACATCCTGCTTGACCGGCAGCTCTTCCCGGCTGTCCGTGGGAGCGAACTGATCGTGCGGATGCTGAGACTGGCTCTTACTTCCTCGCCTCGTCCCACTGTCCCCGTCACTGACTAACCGCGGGTGGCACAGGGGTCTACGGGCGCTGGCGTCGCACCCGGCCGGCCAACACGTCTCCTCCGCGACGCCGCGACTCTCCGGAGCTCCGGGCCGGTTCTGGCTCCGGCGGCCGTTTCCAGCGTGCTCCGGGCGCCTCGCTGACCTCCGAGTGGCCGCGGAGGGTTTCAGCAGTGAGGTTGTAGATTCACTTTTCGGGAGAGTGGAGCTCATTGTTCGGTCGGTGCAGCCGTAGGTCTTGCGGTGCCGCCCTGCCCATGTGCCGCTCCGGTGCGGCTACAGCGGGGTGGCGAAGCCCACACGGCGCATGGTTACGGCGGGTTGCACATGTGCGCTTCCCCAGAGAAGCGGTGTGGAGTTACGGTAGTATCTCGCTTGCTGGCTGCGCTGATGCTTCGTGTCTGTGCGGAGGACACAAAGCCGAGAATATCAGCGTCTGTGCGGCTTCTTAACGGGGCTGTGCGGGGGACACAAAGCCGAGAGCATCACCGCGTCCGAGTTTATATACCGTCACCGCAAACAGGTTGGGACTTCGATCATATGGACCCGTGTGCCGTAAAATTTAACGACTGGTCAGAAAATACCGCAGATTCAGCTCTTTACCTTGTGGTTTCTTCAGACCCCCCATCAGATTTAATGTGGATTCACAGGGCGGCTCATGTAAAAGCGTTTAGATGGAAACCCCACCGTCCGGATCGCAAGGACGCGTAGCGACGCTGATATTAGGGCTGTCTGCTAGCTGTCCCTTAATGATTAGAGAAAATGAAAATCAACGGACAATTGGCCGTTTCCACACATACATTGGGATTCTATAGATTTCGCATACTGCATATTGCTCTGCTGTTAGAAGTACACATACATATGTGCAGGTGTGAGTGTAGCTAGGGGTTGGAGCACAGGGACATATTGCAATGGAAAATAGCACCTTTCACCAGGGAGTTCCTCCAAGGTACTTGAAAGCAGTTTGCAGCAACCCAGGGGGAAAAGGGAAGAGTGGAAGAAAGAAAGCCAGGTTACAATGGAGGAGAAGAACCAAAACCCGGGGTTCCAAGGTCAACATTATTGAAAAAAGAGAGAATGAACCTGCTTTAATAAAAACCAGGTATAATCTGTGATCGTAGCCAAAGTGCACTGGTGAGCCAGTTCTCCGAGCAGGTCTGTCTCAGTCGGCAGACTATAAGCTCCATAAGTCGCATTCGCGACATAACGCTTTCATGGGACTGAAGCAGCATTCGGTCCTAACATGTGGGAAGGAAGGAAGAGCACATGGGTGGTCAGAAGATGCACAGACATGTAACCCTGTGCGTGTGCTGCTTCCCATTCAATACTCCAGTGGACAGGACAGGCCATGACTGGTCAAGGTTTGGACACACCTGCCCATATAAAGGATTATTTGTACTATCCTCTACAATTTAGATAATTATAAAGACATCAAGTTTATACAATAACATACTGTATATGGGATTATGCACTGTCTGAAAAAGAATTGCACATAAAAGGGGGGGGGGGATAATTTGGCAGACAGGGGGCAGCTCTATGGGTTGGGATTCAGAAGGTTGCTGGTTCAGATCCCATGGTCGTCAGAGTGATCCCACCACTGGGCTCTTGATCAAAGCCCTTAACCCCCAGTTGCTTCAGGGACTGGCGGACCCAACCGGCTCCGCTGTGGCAGTTCCTTGGTGGCCTCCTGGGCTTCTTCTCCAGCTGACCGGAGGCAGGTCCCACATACAGCTCTGGAAAAAAAAATAGACGACAGCAAATTTTTTTGTTTCACTCATTTCTCAATTTACGTTTTTTTGTCAGTGAATAATATATATTTTTTGCAAACTCCACCCTGGTTCTTCTCTGTTTCTCATTAATGAAGGGCTTCTTCCTTGCTCCATGGGACATCAGTCCTGCTTCTAGGAGCCTGTTACGAACTGTCCTAGCAGTGCACGTCACATCTGCACTTAATGTTTCCCATTCCTTTTGAAGGTCACTTGATGTCATCTTACGATTCATGAGAAACTGTCGGATAAGTTAACCGTCATCTCAGCCATTATAAAGTCACTTCTGTCCTCTATCTGGCTGTTTTCTGGTCGTTCCCATTGTCTCCAGCTTCACCTTATTCTTATGTACTGCTGGCTTAGAAAGTTTGAACCTGGAAGCAACCTGCTGCTCAGCATAGCCTTCTGCCAGCAGAACCAGGATTAAACCAGGATTTACAAATGCTGATTGTTTCAAAAATATAGAGCAGTCTCTTACTTTTTTTCCAAAGCTGTATATTTTGAGCACTTATTGGGCTTTTAGGTCAGGTAACCTGGTCATGTGATGCGACACTATCACTCTCCTTTGTAGGTGGCTTGGCGTTTCCAATATTTCGACTGCTGCTGTATTTTGCATACTATATTTATTTATATATAATAATGAGACCTCTGTACCATGATGAGTTTCTTTTGAGTCTCTTTACTTCCAAAGGCATTTCCTGTTGTATCTGGTCTTTGCATGCTGGCTGTGTGTGTCGTGACGTGGTCTTGCCGAGGTCCGGACTCTGTATATGGAGAGGGGCGTCCCCCTATGTATGTGGTCTCACCGAGGCCCGGGCTCTCTGTATGGAGAGGGGTTGTCCCCGTATGTACGCGGTCTCGCCAAGGCCCGGGCTCTCTGTATGGAGAGGGGTGTCCCACTATGTACGCGGTCTCGCCGAGGCCCGGGCTCTCTGTATGGAGAGGGGTGTCCCACTATGTACGCGGTCTCGCCGAGGCCCGGGCTCTCTGTATGGAGAGGGGTGTCCCCCTATGTACGCGGTCTCGCCGAGGCCCGGGCTCTCTGTATGGAGAGGGGTGTCCCCCTATGTACGCGGTCTCGCCGAGGCCCTGGCTCTCTGTATGGAGAGGGGTGTCCCCCTATGTACGCGGTCTCGCCGAGGCCCAGGCTCTGTGTATGGAGAGGGGTGTCCCCCTATGTACGCGGTCTCGCCGAGGCCCGGGCTCTGTGTATGGAGAGGGGTGTCCCCCTATGTACGCGGTCTCGCCGAGGCCCGGGCTCTCTGTATGGAGAGGGGTGTCCCCCTATGTACGCGGTCTCGCCGAGGCCCGGGCTCTCTGTATGGAGAGGGGTGTCCCCCTATGTATGCGGTCTCGCCGAGGCCCGGGCTCTCTGTATGGAGAGGGGTGTCCCCCTATGTATAAACAAGTTTCTCCTGCATACTCCAGCTTCCCCTCCTGCTGGCGGTATCTTTTCATTGCCTGTAGTGAGTGTATGCCTTATGCTGGAATAGTGCCTTCCCCAGGCCGTCCCCTGCCTTTACCTGTTCTCTTTGGCTCTTTGGTAGTGTTAAGCATATTTGGTACTGATGTAACAAATAATATGCTGACATCTAATGCCTTGAATGAAGAATAATTTCAGATGCCAGAAGTACATGAATACATTAGTTACATCTGCTCTTACTGTAGGGACGTTACTCTATGTCTGTATATTTGTTTTTACATCTGGTGGCTTTGGGGCTGCAGATTAACCTCAGAGAGAAGGAGGTGCTTCCGTTCAGAAAGCCCTTTGGACAAAGTCTTTGTTAATTGAAATGGATAATTCCCCTGAAGCCCAGCCAGCTTAGTCTTACATGGGTAAGGGCCCGATAATTCCTGGTGAAGACGGAACATGCTCATGAAAGGTGTCCATCTTTTGCCGGTTAGCTCAGCACTTGTGTCATCGTGAGCATGTTTCTGGGTGTGTATGAGTACTGAAGGAAGAGGTGACCCCACCATTCAGCCTTAGGGCCCCTGTGTGTCTCAGCGCTGGTACCTGTGTCCACACCTCCTGTTCAGGGTCCACAACCTTTCCTTTCACCTTTCCTCACCATTACTGTGTACGCATTCACAGCCTGTCTCCCTGTCCTTATGTCCCCTGTCCTTATGTCCCCTGTCCTTATGTCCCCTGTCCATATTCCATATGTCCCCTGTCCTTTTGTCCCCTGTCCATATTCCATATGTCCCCTGTTCTTATGTCCCTATGTCCCCTGTTCCTATGTTCCATGTGAATATCTGTCTATTCTCACCTCTCATTCCGCCATCCCCCATCCTCATCTTTCATGGTTTCATTCTTCAAATTCCACCTCTCATTCTCTCATCCCCCCATTCCCACCTTTCATTCTTTCATCCCTCCATCCTCACCTCATCCCCTCATCTCCCTTTCCATCTCCCTAGAGCAACAGAATTATGATCCATATTATACTGTCTCCCTCACTTTCTCTCCCTCTCCGTCTCTCTCTTTCTCTCTCTCTCCCTGAGTCATTCTCTTCACTGAGCACCGAAATCCAACACAGGACATCTGAGCTTCAGGGCACAATGTGTCCCATATATTTTCCAGAAATAAATACATAAAAACCAGCAACATAAAAATGACATTTTGCATAACAAAGAGCCAAAAGGCTCAGGTTTTTTCTGGCGTGAGCGGCAGAGCCTAGCTGGCCGAGCCCCCCCACCCCCCCCCCCCCCCCATGCTCCTACGGACGTGTGCACCACCTCACGGCCACTTTCTCTTTTAGATGTTTTTTCTTTATGCATGTTTATCCTCCCACATAAATTCCCTGGGGCAAATGTGAGCCAAAAAATCATTTTAAACAAACTTTTTTACACTGTAGCAATTTATAGAGATAATCTATGTACAACCATATTCTTCTCTGTAATTAATATTTCTATCTCTGCTCTCTTATCAATCACCAACATTTATCCAGTGAGCTCAATGTTTGCCAGATCAAATTCTGTCTGTAGGGAAATAAGTAGGCAGTATAAGTAGCCTATCAGCTTGGGGGGGAATTATGCAGCCCCTGCTATGGAAGGACATTAGAACCAGTTATGTGTAATGTAGGTTAATGTTTGTGCAGAAAGGTAATCATTTAGACAGGCATAACCATGTGAGATCCATGAGCATCAAGCAAGTCAGGTTTGGGTGGCACAGTCTCACCTGCAATGCCACATTCAGACAGTGAGCCTCACATTCCCCGTGTGCTCCATATTGACCATCACCAACTTGGCAACCCGAAATGGGAGATAGGAGGGCTGAATAGGGACTAAGTGACTGGGTCAGATCCAGCCAGGTGATGATATTTGAGCTGTGAAGCACAAGAGTGACGCAGACTGTGGAGGAAAGTCTGAAAATTGGCAGCTTTTTAATTGAAATTGGCTGATATTTCAGTTTATCAGAGACATAAAGGCAGCACATGAATTGGTGTGTTTGTTGTCAATCTCTCTTTTCTCCACAGGCCTATCCAAATGGTTAGTTATTACATTTACAAAATATCCTTTAGCTACAGACAAAAAGTGAAGTGTTTCTGGAGATACAAAACCCATTGTGCGTTACAAGATCGAGAATATATGATTATATGTATGATTAATATACCATGATTAAGAATATAGACAAAATGCTAAAGTCATGCTTAAAGTATTAAACCTAATGACTGCTGCACCTTCCCTGCATGTGGGTGAGAAAAGTGCAGATTTGCTATTAAACAAGAGCACTGTTAAAATTGTGTTATGAGGCACCAGCTGTGTTGCATCCTCTCTGTCACATCCCAGGTTTTTAGGCTTTTAGTAGCCAGACTTTCCTTCAAAGCTAAGAAGGGCCTGTCACCTGAAGCTGCTGGGTTGGGAGTGATGCAGATGCATACAGCAGCAGCATAAGCTGGGCAGTTAGGTCACAAGGGCCGGTGGTGGCAGGGTGTCGTCGGGCTTAGGGATGATGACAGGGAAGCAGATGGCTGTGACAGTCCCACAGTGAGTCCCACACAGGCTGACCACGGGTCCAATCAGAATTCAGCATGTTCATGTGAGACCACAGAGGATCCTCAGTGTTCTGTGTCCGTCATGGCGACATGCACAATAGGTCGTGTTAAGCAAGTTACAGTTAACTAGGGAGCTGTAACAAGTAACCTGCTCCTGTAAACAGTGCGAGGCATCCAAACAGACAGCTGTGGGGACACGGCACAGCATTCCATCATTGGGCCCCGAGGTCGGGGTCAGCGCCCCCAGAGCCAGATGCAGGTCCACTGAACCGATCTGCGCTTCTGCTGTCAGGAGAAGGACAACCTCAGTGAAGCAGATACCCAAACCAGCAGCAGCGGCACTGCCATGCGGCACTAACCCTCAGTTACCATAACACCACGCCACCAGCTGTTACAGCGGAACAGTAACATTCGATCGCAGCAGTCCAAGGCAGCAAGCAGGCGATCGCAGCAGGGCAGCAGACAAACGATTACAGCAGGGCAGCAAGCAGGCCGGCGATCACAGCAGTGCAAGGCAGCAGGCAGGTGATTGCAGCAGTGCAGGGCAGCAGTCAGGTGATTGCAGCAGAGCAGCAGGCAGGTGATTGCAGCAGTCCAGAGCAGCAGACAGGCAATAGCGACAGTGCAGAGCAGCAGGGCAGCAGGCAGGCAATCACAGCAGTGCATGGCAGCAGGCAGACGCTCACAGTAGTGCAAGGCAGTAGGCAGGTGATGGCAGCAGGGCAGCAGACAGGCTATCACAGCAGTACAGGGCAGCAAGCAGGTAATCAGGGCAGGGCAGCAGACAAGCGATCGCAGCAGTGCAAGGCAGCAGGCAGGTGATTGCAGCAGTGCAGGGCAGCAGACAAGCTATCACAGCAGTGCAAGGCAGCAGGGAGGGGATCGCAACAGTGTAGGGCAGTAGGCAGGCGATCGCAGCAGGGCAGCAGGCAGGTGATCGCAGCGATGCAGGACAGCAGTCTGGTTATTTCAGCAGTGCAGGACAGCAGTCAGGTGGTTGCAGCAGTGCAGAGCAGCAGGCAAGTGATTTCAGCGGTGCAGAGCAGCAGGCAGGTGATTGCAGGGGTGCAGGGTAGCCTGCATTGAATTGCATAGCCCAGCTAGCACCCCACTCTCACCTTGACAGGATGCAGCCCAAAACCTAGACACTGGGTGATGAAGAGCATAGCGCTGTGGACTGCAAGTGCTCCTTCCCCTGATCATTGTGAAGGGCTTCCTCAGCAGAATATGCAGCTCCTTTCCTGCACTCTGCTTTATTTCCACAGTTAGTTCATTAAGTGTCTTTCATTAGAAACTTTCAACTAAGATACACATACATGGTTAAGATAGCATTGCTACTATTCAGAAATAAACTAGAATAGTAGTCTTACCCACGCTGTAGTCACTCCATCCGTGACATAAATGTATTCTGTCAGCTGGGTAGCACAGTTATTTAGAGCATGGAAATAATAATGCCAAAGTGATGGGTTTGATCTCCATATGGGCTGAGGTTCACTTATAGAGAGTTTCCTTGTAATGTTATTTTGCCAAGAAGCCAGCCTTGCTGCGGTCACAGGTGCGAGGGAACTTCCCACAAACACAAAGGCAAAGCCTGGCAGCTTCAGTCCCAGGAGTGAGGAATTTAAGGTATTTAACCTTAACCAGTGCGGGAAAACGTCCAGCTGCAGAAAGAGAGCGGCACCCGGGGTGCTTTGAGATGCCAAATTCACACTCACCAGCCAGCAGTCTGACAGGGACGATCGGGGAGAAACATCATGTGTGCAGTTCATAGCTCATCAATCTTCATTCAGAATGTCTGTAGCCAGAGCCATGTGTCTGTGCTAAGTGGAGCTGCCTTCTTGGGATAAATGAGCACATGCTTCTGCAGATACATGGTATTTTTTGTGTTTATGCATCACTTGGACCTGGATCTCTGTCAGATCCCTTCCAGAAACTTCTGCCTTGCGTTGTCAGCTCTCGAGGCCCGCCCTCCATCGCACTGACTGCTGTTCCACGCACACGTCTTCCTCCGTTCTTGTCCTATTGAGCCACATGCAGAGAGTGGTTCCCGGCTCCCTCCCAATGCAGCAGTGGCTCGGGGAAGTAAGTGCTCCTCCATATTAATCTCCATCTCGCTTTCTGCCAAATTATCTCAAATCTTCACAAAAGACAAAGGATACAGAAGATGGTGTCAGGGGCCATGTAAATGTACAGAACATGGGTGGCGGCGGCGGGGGGGGGGGGGGGGGGGGGGAGCATTCAAGCAAGAGACTGAAGACCAATCAGAACAGAGAGAAAATGGTGACAAAAGAGAGATAGAGTAGAGTCACTGAGGGGGCTAAATAATCACCGCTATTTATAGGCACTAAAAAAGACCTTTGTGTATAACCCCCCCCCCCCCCACCTCACCTCACAGCAGCCATGAAAAAGCCCCCGGGCTGCTGGGAAGAAGGAGCTGAACCAGCCAGGAGGAGCAAGCAGAGAATTTCATCCAGGGGCCGTGAATGAGTCCCTCCTCCCCCAGTTGCCAGCACCCAGTCCCCTCTGAAAACCGTCCTCCGTCACCTGCACTGCCCCATGTGATTCGCTGGAAAGGCTTTTTCTCAGTAACAGCAATTCGTTTGCAGTGTGAGGCAGTGGACTGATGCCATTCCACTGAAATACTTACATGTGATTCATGGTGCAGCGCAGGGCCTCCAGTCAGCCAATCAGATTCCAGGTAACATGGCAAACCTTCACAATGACGGTGCTGCGAGCGGCAGGCATCAGGAATACCAGTGTGAAGCGCGTATGAGAGTCACATGATCGTGGCTAATGATTCCTGGGGGTGCATGGTCACAGTCAGGTGATCCTGTTCTGGGGGGATGCTAAGGTGAAGCAGCCTGATGTTCCAGACCGTTCCCAACAGCCTGAACTTTGTGTTGTCACCGCCGAATACTCCGCGGCGTCATTGGTCTGTCTTCTGCACAAATTCGATGCATCCGCCTGCTCCTGCCCAGATGGACACTCGTACAGCAAGAGCGACCTCCAGATTGTGGCTGGATATGGGGAGACGATGGGCAAACAGTGATGAGCCCTGCGGGGCATTGGGTCACACTGGGAGGATTGTCAGACTATCCAAGGTTTAATATAGACTGGACCCGCCTCCTTATGTCCAAATCACACATTCCCAGAGTGCAGCTCCGCCTCCTACAACATTAATTAAGGTCAGGTTCGCACAAAAACTCACGTCTGTATATCTGCTTTAACATTAATTTTCATTAGCAGCTCTGACCAAGCATTTATTTCTTGAGTGTATGATATATTCATACATGACGCCTTGATTTCTGTCCCATGTTTGTATTTTGACATATTTTGCTTACCGTACTGCTGCCAAAACTTCACTTACTGGCTAAACTCTGCTGGATGTAAGATGTTTGTAAGAAACAATCCGTGAATAATTTGATATTTTAATGCATTTTCACAGGGACATTACGAATGAATAAGCAAGAATATTACTTGCCATTCTGATGCATTTTTAAGTTTTCATTTACATGTTATGTTATATAAAAAAATCAAGTAGCATTTAACCATGCAGTATGTACAATACCCATATAAAACATAAAACTTTTTGATCATCGTTTTTAGGTTATTATGTATTGCTTCAAAGTGGCAGCACAGCATGCTGACAAATTAACACACTGCACCTTTAAGACTGTATTTATAAATAGATAAACACATGTGTCCCTGTCAGGACTCCCCTCCACTCGAATGCAGCCACTAGGAATAACCCACTGGATGGCACTGGATGGCTATGCCGCCTTGCTTGTTTTACAAACATGGCTGCTTCCTTTGGGATTCATGTGGCCATCAGCAGAAGACCTTCCAGCAGAATGATGACAGGTTCTGGAGTTGAGGACCAGGACAGAGGTTCTGAAGAAACCCAAACTTCACCAGGCGTCTCTCTTGGGGCAGACTTGCAGTCGCCTCTGGTCTGACCACCCCTCTTAGCACGTTCAAGCTGACCTGGGGTCAGCTGGGGCCTGGTGGTCAGGTGCAGATAGAAAGATCTCTCAGCTGCAGGTCCCTCATGCAGCTCACAGGTAGAACTGCTCCTGACCTGTGCAGAACTGCGTTGGAGGAAATCCTGAGAGCAGAACTCGAGGGATGTGTGTTTGCATGTGACTGCAGGATCCGGGGCTGCTCATCAGCTGTGGGGCTTCACTGATGTAGTGGCCACCCGCTGTGCGCGCACTGTCATTAGCCATAATGCGTTAATTACAGGAAGATGTTAATGAGGAGCTAACAGGCTCTGCTCGAAACACCGGCCCCATCACCATAAACACTAAAGCCTGCCTGTACAGAGTCTGACTGATATACACGCCCACGGGTAAAGCGGGGGCTCTGAATGCAGCCCCCACCCCAGCCAGGTCACTGCATTGTTCCATTCCCCCACCTACACATATGGTTTTACATGTCAATGAAATATAAAGCCTTCAGTTACCTGATTCAGGCACAAGGGTGCTGGGCTGCCTGGGTGGTAGGAATTAAAACAGGACAGTCTGTGGATGTTGTGTGTCTCTGTTGCTTGTAGCATTAGAAAGCGCTCTTCTACAACAAAGTTCAGCTGCAGTTCATTGATCTTAATAATAATACATTTTATTTATAACACACTTTACATTTTCGGAGACAATCTCCGTTACAAAGTGCTACAAAACCTCAACTAAAAAAAGCTATAAAGCTAAAAATTAGGAATGATAAAACCTGCTAAAAAGGAAGGTTTTAACTCCTTTTTTAAAACTGTCAGTAGACTGGGCTGCCCATAGAGTGTCAGGAAGGGCATTTCCATAGGTGAGGTGCAGCAGCACAGAAGGCCTGATCTGCAGCAGCACAGAAGGCCTGATCGCCCATCGTGCTGGTTAGTTCTGGGGGGGTGGAGGTGATTTAACTGTGAAGAGCGGAATGGTCGTGTTGTGGTTTGAGTTGTTACCAGTTCATTTAAGTAAAGAGGAGTATTTCCATAAATGCACTGTTGGGTGAGGAGAGAAATCTTGTACTCAATCTTAACAGGATGCCAGTGAAGTGACTGAAGGACACTGAAGGTGATATGTGTTCATATTTCTGAACTCTCATCAGGATCCTAGCAGCAGAGTTCTGGATGTACTGCAACCTCAGAAGACTCTTACTAAGGATCCCAATGAGGGGTGCGTTGCAGTCATCCAGCCAGAGGAGATGAAGGCATGGATCAGCTTTTCTGCATCAGGGAGGGTAAGAATAGGGCGAAGCTTAGCAATATTTCTGAGGTGGACAAACGAGGTCTTGCAAAAGTGCTTAATGTGATCATCAGAAGTGAGAAATGAATCCAGTTTTACACCAAGATTGGTGACTGACGAGGAGAGTGGAACATTGTGACCAGAGAAGGCAATGCTAGTTACGGATGATGCCTGAATTTTATGCGGTGTTCCTACTAGGATTGCCTCGGTCTTGGAGCTGTTCAGCTGAAAGAAGTTTCATTCCATCCACACCTTTATCTCC